>NW_005842072.1:1774130-1786656 GCF_000455745.1 Alligator sinensis
CTCTGTCTAGGCAGTTTTTTAAAATATGATCAAATGTCCCGGACTTTGTTCTGCTCTGCTCAGCATTGATGCTTTTCCCAGCCCTTCCCAGCTTGCCCTAGCAAGGAGCTGTCTGGGGCTGGGGGAAGGAGGAGGAGGGCAACTGGAAGCAGGGGGCACTACCTACATGTGCAGGCACAGTCAGGGTGGCAGGAGCAACCCCGGCAGCTGGATGCAGGTAAGTCTATGGGGAGTGGGAATTGGAGGGCCAGGGGCTTGGGGAGTGTGTGTGTGTGGTGTAGGGAGGGGACAGGTGCCTGCTGCTGCTGGGGGAAGCTGCCTAGGCACTGGGGCTGCAGCAGGACAGGGGGGAGGCACCTGCCTCTCCAGCAGGGGAATGGTATTGGGGGGCGGTGGGGATAGAGAGGCTCCTTGGCTGCAGCGGGGAGCTGCGTGGCCAGGCCGGTGGCACTGGGGCTGGTGCCCTTGCTTGTAGTGGCGGGGTGGCCAGGAGATGCTGCAGGGCTGGGGGAAGCAAGACTGGAGGGCCTGTGGCTTGTGAATGAGGGGCGCCTGGGGGTGGGGGACGATTTGTCGGGAGTGTGGGGCACTGGCAGGATCAGGGGGCTGCAGGTCAGAAGTGAGGGGCACCAGACGAGACAGGGGGGCTGTGTGTTGGGAGTGTGGGGCACCAGCATGGTCCAGAAGGGTGGGGTACTGTGGGTTGGGAGTAAGGGGCACTGGCAGAGCCAGGGGTCTGTGGGTCAGGAGTGAGGGGCAGCAGCAGGGCTGGGGACTGTGGCCTGGGAGCGACAGGGCACAGTCTGTGGCCTGTATGGGCAGGGGCAGAGCACTGGAATATCACTGTCCCCCCACAATCATATAGCATCCACTCCCCGCCCCCCAACAGGTGTCCTCTTTTATTGAAACTGGAAATATGGTAATCCTAGGTAAAAGGAGAGCAGACACATGACACAACCCTGTAACATGGTCAATCTCTTGAATCCAGGTAAAAGTTACTCCTTGAAAAATCTAAGCAACTTTTCTACATGGGGGAAGTTATTACATGCAATGTGTTGCGTCTGCTTCACTAGTAAACTGCATCCTACTGTGCATTGAGCCTATTGCTCAATGCACATAGAGTCCCTGGCACCTAAAGGTAATAGCTTCTACTACAGGCAGCCCGTTTAGCAGAGCTAGCCTGTCATGTGTCTGATCCTTATTAAGGAATAAAACCCAAGATAAGTACTCTGTAATTATTGTGCTGTTTCTGCATCTGGAGGAAGTCTAAGCTTTCTCAAGAAGCAGTTTTAAGCAGACGGTCAAAACAAAAATATAATGCAACAAAACAATTTACAGAGGTTTTCAGAATAGATTATGATAAAGCTTTCATTGGACTGAAATTTAGTCAAGAGTATTAACTACCAGGTATAAAGCCAATCATCACAACTACAACCACCTCTGAAAAATCTCAGACTAGACAAAAGAAAAGGAAAAAAAAAAGACTAATTTAAGTTCTGCTCAGCAAATCCAAGAAAATTGTTTTAAAATTATTCCTATCTTGGATTACCCTGGGTTGCCTATAATCTTCACATTTTACTTACAATGAATTCTATACAGAATAAAGGAGAAAAAAGGCAACAACTCATAATATACTTTAACCAACTAACCTTCATTTTATGGAAAGGCATTAAAGTTTGTTTTGCAATAGTAAATATTTGAGCCACAGCCACTATCAAGCAATTCAAACAATTGAAACATTTCAAACAAACTAAAAACCAAACAAACAATCAACAAACCAAGGGAAATATCAGTTGTAAGGAAAGGATAACGGGACAACAATCGGTACGTACTTCCTGCATTTTAGCGCTAGCCATGTGGAACACTAAAAAGTTATACCAGTACATGCAATCCTCTTCACCTGGAGTAGGTATACATAATCTATAATGTTTCTTGTACTGTTTAACAATCTTTTCATGCAGCTCCTGCAACAATTAAAACATCTTCAATTAGTATCATATGAAAGCTAATAGGGCATCGTGAAATTTCGGCAGACGTTTCGTTTCAGAGGTGTTTCAGGCTGTTTTGGGGCCTGAAACACTGAATCCGAATCAAAATGGAAGGCTCCAAAACATCTCCGAAACAAAAATAGGAACCTGAAACGTTTCGGAAATGTTTTGGAAAATTTCAGAGTTTCGGAGCCGGGCTTGCAGAGAAACAGCTGTATGCTGCTGCCCTGCCACGTGACTCGACACGGGGCTGCAGAGGGCGGGCAGCAATGGTGAGGAGACCCCCGGCATGGATCTCTGCTCCCTGCGGAGCCAAGTTGTGCAGCAGGGCAGTGCTGGTCCCTGCTGCACGACCTGGCTCCGCAGGGAGGAGAGATCCGGGGTAGTGTGGGGCTCTGTGTGAGGGTCTCCTCGCCTGCACGGAGGGTAGCAGCCCTCCCCCGAATGAGCCACCCACGGCCCTGTCCTGCTCCCTGCTGGGGCCCTGCAGTCCCGGCCCCAAGCCCCACCTGGCTGGGCAGTAGAGCTGCGCGAAGCTTGCAGCCCATTCAAAATGGATTCGGAGGAGATTCAAATCACTGAAACAGATTTGGCCAAAACGAAACAGGACAAGGATCTGAAACACTGAAACAAACCACTGTCCTCCGAAACGGCCAAATCTGAAACCAAATCAAAACACAGCTGTTTTGCACAGCCATAAAGCTAATAATATTGCTATTAGCATTTGTCTTTAAAAATATTTTATTGAATGAATCTATTAAAATTTTTCTGTCACCATATCTACAAAGTGCATAATAAACTAAATAAGCAGATCAATTAACTAAATATACCATTTGAAAGGTTACTTTTCTTCATATATTTTTTCCTACAGCATCTTCAGAGTAGTTTTATCTTTAAGACAGCAACATTTTCAAACAAAATCTCAATGAAATATTTGTAGTATACAAGCGTTTTAAAAAGAAAAGAGTTCCACAATTAATTTGCAAACAGGTAGACATGACTGTGCAATAGTAAAGTTAATAGGTTATCTATTTGTCTTCATAATGTAGTAACTGATGACTATAAACTTTTTTCACATCCTCACAGATTCCTATATTAATTACTATATTGAGGATGTTAAAGCAGGTTTTTTTTTTGCTGAAGTGTTATTATTCTATTTCTTTTCTTCAAAATGTATACATTTTATGTCCCTTCAGATACTAAGCTTGTTCACTATTTGTTAAGGAGTACCCTTAGGAATAAGATGATTCTAGAGTAACACTGGAAGAATGTCATCGATATCATGCCCCAAGAACATCCTCAATACAATCTAGAAAAAGGGTGACAAAAAGAGGTTTTCAAAACCTGTACATTCAAAACTTAAGTTTATAATTAAGTTTACATCTCAAAGGATGCATCATCAAAAAGCTTTAGCTTGAATTGTTACCAGAAAACTAGTCACTCTACTATTCTAAACTTTTCAGCAGCTGCTAGGAAAAAGATGCTACAGATTCACATAATCAAAATGAACAGCTCAACCTTTTAATGATGTACCTGTAATTTATATGTCAAGACATAGGAAGAAGTTTAAATGCATTAGCCTTTGGATATTTCAAATGATTAAGTCAGAACAATAGGTTGATAAAGCCTTTCACAGTAATTGTGTTCTGATTAGGCAAAAGGTAGAGCAGGTGGGCACCTTACAAACCAGTTCAAAGAAGCATGGCCCTAAACTAGGCATACTACTCTGAACCACCAAAATGCTACCACTACTGCTGTGTGAAATAGCACTGTTCTGTTTCAACTTGCATTCTGACATTTCAATTTGAAACCAGTGTTCCGTTTCATTGAAACAGTGATGCTGTTTTGATGTTTCACTCATAGGCTATAATGGGGAAGCTTGAAACAGTCTCTCTCATCTGGCAGGCAGATCGGGGGCCTGCAACCCCAGAAGGGCTGCGGGGCAATGCCAGTCCTCCCAGGGTTCCGGGCCCCCTATCTGCCTCCCAGATAAGCAGGTGCTGCTGCCTGGGACCACTGGGCTGAGTTGCCTTCCCCAGCCCGATCCTAGCACTGGGGAGGGGGACTCAGCCAGGCTGCTTTGAAACTTGAAACATTTTGACTGCCCTTGTTTTGTTTTGAGGCTGTTTCAAAGCCCTTTGTTTCGTTTCAATTTTGCTGTTTCGAGCTCGAAATGAGTTGAAACAGTGTTAAAATGAAACAGCCACCAAAATTTCACACAGCCCTAGCTACCATGCCTTACCTTCTAACTTCACACTACCATGGCTCATCACCTCTATGTTTTGATTAGAGAACTACACCCTGAGCAAAATACTGAAAACCATGTTGGCATCAATATTTAAAACATTTTATACTTATCAATCATAAATTGTCACTCCTGGTGTTTTTATGTATTGCACTAATTTCCCATTATTAATCTTGTTTCTCTACTCTACTCTCTTTCACGCTGCCTGCTAGTTATGCAACATTAAATCTATTCAATGAGTAGGGAAAAAGAAAAAGAAAAAAGTTGGCTGGTTTCCAATCACACTCTCATTTGTTATGGCAGTTTCATGCAAAAACCTTCAAAACTCACACTTTTGCTTATCTGTGGTAAATGCAATTCTAATGGCATTTTGATGTGCCTCAATATCATTGATGGAGCACTATATCTTTTACTGGCAATAAATCACAGGCAGAAAAACAACAGAGAAAAGATGACATTTATCTAAAAGAGGCTCCTAACTCCAGAACAAGCCTGTTGTCGGCCAAGCTTAATACTTTTGTATTTCACAATATCAGAATTGTTAAAATTACGTATGACTGGAAGAAAAAAAATCTGTCATTAATTTATTTGAAAATAATCTGTGTTAAAACTGCATGTAAAAATTTGTTTTTACAATAAATGGTTTAGCATCAAGGAACATGAGGATTACTTTTCAGACCCCTGTTGATTTTCTGTCATAGAAAAGCATATACAATTTCCATACCTGACCTGTGTTAAAAGCATATTTCAGTTTGTGGATACACTACCTGAAGTTGCTCACGATTCTTCTCTATGAGGAAGTCAAGTTGAAGATCATGCAAATAATAATGGAATGATTTCCCATTACGATCACAGAATAAGAGAGATTTGTTTACAAATTCTTGCTGCATGTCTTCAACTTCTTCAGGCTCCATATCCCAAAGAATACAGAACACCTAAAAGCATTTTAAAACAAGAAAGGTAGAAGGAGGGAATCAATCTGACCTTTTATACAAAAGTTATAAAAAGTTACAACTTGCAGGTAATGCTCTGTGTAGGGTGAGGGCTAAAAGAGCTGTTCCAGGAACTAAATTAGACCTGGGATTCTGTGCCCCTAGGAAAAAGGGTGACCAGATAACTCTAAAAGCTAAATCTGCCTTTCTTCTTCTTTCTCCCCAGGAGAAGATTCAGGAGCGAACCAAGTCTTGAGGATAGCCTGAGAAAGCTCTACTCTGCACTACTGACTATATACTGGGAGCCCTTTAAACATACGCTAGACCAAGAGCAGTATCTGGTATGTGACAGAGAAAGATATAGTGACTCCTCCAACAGACACAGCCCATCACTTAATTCATCCCTTTATCTCCATGTCCTGATTAACAGTCATCATGCTTACTTTTGTAAGCAATCCCAACTACTAACCATTTTTGACATGAAGTAGAACAGGCTGTGGGCTGAATCTGGCCCACCATGGAATTTTATCCAGCCTGTGGTGGGTCCTTTGGCCCCACCTGGCCCAGGCACATGGGACAGCCTGAGCCATGGTGTGTGCGGCTGGTCCCACTGCACTTGGGCGCATGGCAGTGCAGGAGCAGTCGCTTCCCAGCTCCTTCTAGCTGCCGCTGCCAGTTTCACTGCCACCGGACCTGGGTCCACTGCCCGGGCACCCCAGCCTGTCCTCCTTGCACCCACTGCTGGGGGTGCCAGATAGAGTGGGGGGAGTGGGGTCTCCATGGGGACCAGCACACAAGTGGACAGGGCCAGGTCAGAGATTGGGATCACGGGGAGGTGACAGCACAGGGGCCAGGGCTCCACACACATCCCTGCCAGTTCCGTAGGCAGAGGCAAAGCCCTGGCCCCATGCCATCACCACCCCACAATCCCAATCCCCGGTCTGGCCTGCCCACCCATCCTGCACTCAGATGCCACTTCCTGTCCGCCCGTGGGCCCATCCCATCTGCCTGGTTGCGCGCCCTGCCCACGTGAATCACAGCCAATCTCCATGGAGACCCCGGGATCACAGGGTGGTGAGAGCACAGGGCCAGAGCTGCAATCCATCCCATGCACACCCCTGCCCACAGAACCAGTGCCCCTCAAAGGGGCATGTGGGAAGCTGATCACAGCTCTTCCTTGGGTCCCAGCCCACATTGTCATCACCCCACAATTCCAATCCCAGCTCCTGCCCCGCTCCCAGATGCTGCTCCCTGCCCACCTGTGGTCTCATCCCATCCACTCAGCCAAGCACAGGGCAGAGCTACTTAGGGAATTTCGATGAGCTGTCACTAAAACTCCCTAAATGGCCCTCCAGCCCAAATAACTGCCCACCACTGAGGTAGATGGTAGAACAGGGTGGCAATTTACAGACTATCTGATTCAGAGAAGCATGAGCTTTCATAGGCAGCAACCTACTCCAGCAGATACTATGAAAGGAGTAGGTTGCTGCCTATGAAAGCTCATGCTTCTCTGAATAACTCCCCCAAATAACTACAAAAAGAAAGGACCTTCAATCCCACCAATTATAAAACATCAGATTTGGCATAATTACCTTAGTAGGCACTTTAACATCCTTTGGAAGAATAGAAAGATCTTTATAGAAGTCTTTAAAGTTTTCATTCAGCATTTCAACACTTATGGACATTGCTTCATCGAGTGCTTCATAATCATAAGAAGAAGATTTCTTTATCCTTCTAAATTGCTTATTCTGCAGCTGTCTGAGATAATATTCCCAACGATTGGGGAAATCACGTAATAATGCGCCTATCAATGATAACACAAGGGGCGAACCTGAAAATATCAAAGAAAAGGACCAAAATCTCAAATGAGGATAAACTACTATTGGATCCAAAAGTGTTTTCATCAGCAACTGCTGTTCTAAAAAGGCTAGCTCTTGTTTTAGCAACAGAAGTCTTAAAAGCCAGGTGGGAAAAATATGCAACATAGATACTTGTGGTATGAAATGTATAGGATTCATCTAAATACTCTTCCTGCAAGTACTCTGAACAGAATTAAACAAGATAAAGAAATGAAAGGAAGAAAATCCATTAGGGTCACTTAAAGAAACAAAGGGAAATCCAGCAGTAACATGTTGTTTGTTTAAAGTACTACAGCATGACAGAATCCCTCCTAAATTATGTTTATGTAATAGAAATTACAAAATACAAATGTTTCTGAAGTAGTAAAAAATAGTAAATACCATACCTTTGCATTCTCTTACAATTTTATCAGCTTGGGCAGGCATATCTTTTATTTTCATATCAACAAAGAGAGATAAAATTTCAAGTCCCTTCTCATCATTCAATCCACTTTCCATGTGAACTTCATATTTCCTGCCTAAGGTAGGTTTACAATTAAAAATAATTAAAGAAAGATTTAGAGAGTTAAAAATCTTAATAAAAGTATACAAAATATTTAAATTAGCTTGTAAGCACTTCCAAAACAAAACATGAAACAAGGAATATAGATTGAAGACCAAGCTCTTCCTTCTCTGAAATATACAACAAAGATCCTTTTGGACCAACAGTTGTGGGAAGAGGGACAGAAACAAGTTTTATTAAACATGCCTTTGTTTTTGGCAGATAAGCCACAAGCAACCTAGTCATGATAGCACAGAGCTCTATACAGGCTAACTGACCCTATCTCCAACCCAATAAATATAGTATTTTAAACTTACTACAGAGCTCATTAATTTAGATACAACTCCACTTCATTTGGATGTTTCAAAACTGTTTGTCAAAAGATATACTTGAGACTATACTAATGGGTAAAAGTGTCAAACCAATCCCTATTCCAAAGTGTTAATATTTTTAATATCTGAATATAAAACATAATGGGGAAAAAGTACTTAAAAGTTTCACGTGCATACTATTCCAGAATGAAAGGATGCCTTGAAAAGAGTAAGAGAACTCGCAAATTTGAAAAGAAACTGACAAATGCCAATTTTCCTTCAATGAGCATAATTAGCTCTTAAAAATAAATCTAAAATTGTACTATTCTTATTTGCAACAATAAAGAATAATGCATAGCATAAAGGTAGCAGGAGTAGCTATGCCTGAAGTGATCTGTAAAAAGCAGCAGTTGGAAGCCCAGGACCCCCTCCATCCACAGATCACTGGGAAATAACAAAAGCAGCCCTGCAGTCTAGAACAGGTGAATATTGGTGAGGACCATGCTTAGCAGCAGGAGAATGAAGCAGAACTCCACAACCACCTTAGGTTTGAAAGAAGATAAAAGAAGCTGGGGTAACTTTACGGAGAGGATACTGAAAGGGGAGTTCTGACTCTCAAATTAGAGGATGTGATCTGTAGAGTTATGCTTCCTGTCTCTAGACTGCAGACCAGAATGGAGGGTGTTTGATTCCTGCCCCCCCGCCACATGTTTTTGGGCTTTGCTGGTTGTCTCAGGGGGCTGGGAAGGAGGCAGATTCAAAGGCACAAAGAATGAGCAAGTTGCCGGCCAATCTGATGAAAATTAATCTTCAGGTAAAATACGAACATAAAGTATCCATTATGGAAATATCTGCAAGTAGCACACAATTATAGGACATTCATATTATTAATGAGAGTGCATAAAAGGACTTCATTATGTGTGGGCTCACTCAGTGGACATAAACTGAAAAGTTAACTAGCAATTTGGGGCATCTGATTTGAGGTGCTTGAAAG
The DNA here is from genome assembly GCF_000455745.1 of Alligator sinensis. Lineage (NCBI taxonomy): Eukaryota > Metazoa > Chordata > Crocodylia > Alligatoridae > Alligator > Alligator sinensis. Next base: position 1,783,001 of record NW_005842072.1, read on the forward strand.
AAGCCGGGATTTTCAGAAAGCACAAAGTACTGATCCTCTGAAAAAGCAGTTTTCAGTATTAGCAGTGCCTAAATTCTGCATCCAAAAATGAAGATATTTTAAATGACTACTTGCTTTTAAAATCTTGGTTAACAAGCTCATCTGCTTACAATTTGTCTATTTTAAAAAATAAATGCAGGTCTTGGAAATAACAAAATGTTGTTTTCAGAATCACCTCCAAGTGGAGAATTGTATCAAGTGGGATAATAAAAATATTTGCAGAACAAATATTTTATAAAATTCTATCAGGAACAGCATAAATTTAATAATGATTAAGTGTTCCTCCCTCCCTTAGTACAAAGTAAGGAATCTAATTGCAAAATGATTCGGAGAGCTTGGAAAAGCTAATTTCCAAATAAAATCAGATTAATTCCTAATACATACATTCAAAATATCTGTTAACATTCAGTAACCTCCAGTTAATATTTTTGTAAACATTCTTCATTCAAATTCAATTTAGAAACATACACAGACTGCATTTATTAACGGATTTCCATTTCAAGGGAAAGATCACTGCAGAAAATACAAAGTTTGGTGACTTCCATATCATTACAACCTACCATGGGCTCAATCATCCACTCCTTAAGACAAAAGAAGAAAGGAACACAGTCTGTTCAGCCCTGCAGGGAAGGCAAGAGTGGCTTATAATACCCCATCCCCATGACTTTCTTTATCTGACCTATACAACATTTTTCATGTCCTTCAAAGGGAAATTTGTCCTGCCTTCCTCAACTATAGACAAAATTGGAAAAAACAGGGTCTTTCTTGCAGACCAGAAAAGGAAAACAGGATGAATTCTAGTGGCCTTCTCCATCCCCTTCACCAATATGATATAATCAGAATTAGGTTCACATTTCGTGCTTTGGTGGTATTTGTTGACAGCCAGTAAAATTTTCTAGTCATGAACATGAAACATAACAGACATCATCCATAACCAGACTCTTCCACCTCTCACAAACCCTCTAGTTCCACAGCCAAAGGTAGTGGCATATGAGAGGAATAATCTATAACCAAGAAAAATTACAAAAATGTAAATGGTATTTTATCAGTTAACAGACACACAACTGATATGAAGTCCTAAGCAGGACAGAATAACATTCCTTACCAGTCACATGATCTGTCACACTCCTATCCCTGCTGGTAATAAGAACTTTACAATGATTATCAAAAGCTTTTAATGTCTGAGAATCCCAAATGTCATCCAGGACCAAGAGAGACCTAATACAAGAAGAAATATTATACATTTGGAGTCAAGTAGTCACTTTAAAAAATAATAATTTTTAAAAAAAATCATTGCATTATTAAAATGCTACCTTTTAAGAAGCACTAACTGATGCAATTTGGGAAGCAAGTTCATATTCTGAATTTGTCTCTCAGAAAAATATTTAAATGCTTTACTTTTCACTCTTTTGCCAATATAGAATACATTCAGCATTGCTTATAATTCATAAGAGCATATTTTTGTCAATACTGAGCCACGAGTAGTTTGTTTTTCCCTCTCTCTCAATATCCATCAGGAAGTTAGAGGTAAGTATTTGTTAACATAATATAAAAAAAAGAAATGCTTTCTTATGTATAGGTTAAATAGCTGCATAGATGAGAAGAGCTCAGTTGGTCAAGCACAGAACAAACGTAAGTAGAAATTAAATTCCTGTTTACTTAGCTTGCTACATGTCTGTTTTTGCAAATCTTGGGGGGGGGGGGGGGGGGGAAGAGGGGGAGGGGGGGGGGAGGGAGAGAAGCTGTGTAGGAATAACTTTTGCCCTATAATTTTAGTCTGATATCACATCTCTATTTGCAGAAGTAACATTTTTCAAAGACTATCCATTGACATATTTCTGAAGCAGAGCTACAGTTATGTTTGAGAACTACGCTATGCTAATAGATATCTCAACAAACCAAATGAAAAAAGTCTTGCTTGATGCAATGCATATATAACCAAAGAAGCAATGGTCAAAGATGGTTGCCAAAAAACAAACAATCTCCTTTCCTTAAAAGAAAACCAGAGCAAATAAGTCCAGAAGACAGAATAAAACCTCATATATTTGCATTTTGAACACTTCAGGGGAAAATAATAATAATAATAAAGCTTTTAAGTTGTCACCTGAATTGTATTACACTGTTTACTTTTGTTTCTGATTCCTTATGGGAGAAATTTTCAACTGCTCCCATTGAAGTCAAGAGAAATTTTGTCATATTTACTTCAGCTGGAAGACAGTTAAGCCAATGAACATTTCTGAAAATTCCTCACTTTACATACAAATGTATGCACTGTATAGCTAAAAGTTTCAAAGTTGCTGAAGGGGGTCTTATTTTTTAAATTGGGCACCCAGACACATTAGATCACTGAAAGTCTTTTTATATGGGATAAGTTAACGATGAATTTATGTTAAGGTTACTACTCTCATCAGGAACATCCATTTGTGATAAAGAAAAGAAAAAAAAAGGTGACCAAACGCCAAGCATGAGAGCAAGTTGTGCTCGTGGCGTGGGGGAAGTAGTGGGCGCGGCCTGATAGCCGCGAGATCGGCGGTCCCGGCCCGCGCTGACTGGCAGGGGGCGGGCGGATGCAGCTCGTTTAAAAGGAAAAGCATGCGCGTCAAAAACAGGGACCCACGCCACATCGGAGAGGCCTGATCACCCTCACTGGAGGTCCTACGTCCACGAAATCCCTTCCCCCCGGACGCCCCCATCACGACCGAGTATATCATTCGAATGTGTTTAGAGCTCTCGAGTTAACAGCGAGTTTAATCTTGGAACTGCTGTAAAGGAAACCACCTATACGAAAGTGTGAGTAAAGCATTTATTTGTTACACCGCCTCCTTGGTGTTTTCTGTCGACGGAGGGAGAGACAGGAGAAGGAGGAACAAGGTCCCGTAACCCTTTCGTCCCCGGCCTGTTCGCGTAATACTTTTCTGGGTCCAACCACCCACCGTCAGGTTGGTCATGGCGTCACGAACAGGATCCTCGGGGCAAAAGGGGAACAAAGGAGACGTTGACGAGCTAGTCAGGTATTGCCCGTGGGGGAACCATCACCGGCCCCCGACCACGGACGCTGATACTTTATGGGCCCACGTGGCGTACCATCAAGCTGGACCCGTGCCAAGCCTACAGGCACAGACGACCACACTCTTGCGGAAGAGTACGCCAGGTGCATCCAGTACCTAAAGGAGGGGAGCGGCTGCGAAACCCCCCCCGATAAATTCAGATGCCCCAACCTCGATCCCAGGGGCGCCGAAAGTGAAATCCTAATGACACTCCGTGAGAGTCTTGAGACCGATGGGCGGGACGCCACAGGGTGGACAGGGCAAAAGTGGAATAAGGGAAAGATGATTAATATCCTGTTTCGCTCGGTGACCACCCTACTACAGCACGCGGCGAACCAAGCCAGCATGATAGATACGCTGACTAGGACGGCCACGCAGCAGAGTGCTGCACAGCCCGAGACACCGCTTAAAGATGGCGCCGCGGGGGAAGAAGAGGGAGTGGCCGAAAAGTTCCGGGCGGGAAACCACGACACTAGCGAAACACCGTCAGCCCCACCCGAGGAACCGCCCCCGTTTAACACCCTGCTGCAGCTATATTCCGCCCTCCCAGCTGACATAGGCGCACCCGGT
>NW_005842072.1:1787931-1811001 GCF_000455745.1 Alligator sinensis
ATCCTGGCAAGGTCCCTGTGTCTGCATCAGCAGTAGAGGCCTGCGTTGAAATTTACGGAGGTACGAATACACCCATGTTCCACTTGTTATTACACCCACTGGTAGGGGGGCCGACAGGGAACGTCCTAAGTAGCCTGGGAAAGCTTACCACAGTGCGAAAAACAGAACCCAAGCTCACCCCGCCAGCGGCAGTACAGGCAGTGGGAGCGTGGAAAGCACCGCCTAGAAATCCCCGAACTGACTGCTCGCCATGCGGACGACCACCGGACCGCACACCTGAGGAACGCGCCATGTTTGGCTTTCTGCTAAGCAAAAGCGGCCTGACAAAGAATCAGCTTCGTGGGTTAGGAGATGAGGGGCAAAGAACACTGGCGCTGAACTTAGGCTTTAAGCCTAGCGGGCAGGAGCCGGATAGAGGAAAAAACGAGTAGCGGCCGTCGACGCGGGCAGCGACGGCTGACCCCCCAATGACGAACGCCCGCACGCAACCTATAGTGTGAGCGCAACTGCAAATTCTACCCCTACCCCCATACGCTTTTTGCTAGATACGGGGGCCCAAGTAAACGTGTTGAAACCCAAAACGCCCCATGTCAAGACATCCAAAGTCATCTTTGTACAAGGGCTAAATGCCATGACATCTGCGCCCGTGGTCAAGTTTTGGATCAAAAAAAGGGCCCTGTATGGAGTCTTAGGGGGCATAAACATCTTGGGCATCCCCGCAATAAAAGCGTTGGCCTTAAAGAACGCCATATACTTAGCACTCCCGTTGACTGTGGCGCTAGGCGAAAAACACCAGCCAATGCTAACAAACCCTACACCCTGGCGGTATCAGCCAATCCTGACGCACACTGACCTGCAGCCTCAGATTTGAAACCTCTTGGCTGACCTGTGCAAGCGAGGATGCATTCAGCCCGAAAAATCCTCCACCTACCTTTTGGCCAGATGGGGCATCCCCAAACCGGGAAAACCAATGGAAGCTCGCCTAGTGGTGGACTACCGACAAGCTAATCGTCGCTGTAACCCGTTCCAAATGTCCGCCGCACAAACCGTTACAGACATCCTCGATGGCATAACCGAGATGCAGAGGGGCGGAGAGTGGTTTGCCACCACACTAGACTTAAAGGACATGTTTTATTCGATCCCTATAAATGACCCGCAAGGGATCCTTAATATGTGCATAGGCAGACAAATGTTTTCCTGGAAGGTTTGTCCACAAGGTTACCGCAACGCACCAGCACTAGCAGCCACAGCAATGAATGGGACGATTGACAGCTTTGTTCGTCCCCGCCCAGAGACCGCAGATGTTCGCATCTGGACCTATGTCGACGACATTGTCATCATGGGGCACGATCGTACCGCGGTCCGTGCCAGCACTGCGAACCTAAAGGACCACCTGAGTAATCAAGGATGGACGGTAAACCCGGCCAAGTCCATGAGTGAGCCATCCTCGGACATTAAGTTTTTGGGGACACGATTCACAAGACAATGGCGATCGGGGACGGCGCACAATGCCGCCCCTGAGATGTCCTCACTTTGGCCGACCACACAGGCAGACTTTCAAGGCCTGCTAGGCGAGCTAAATTGGTTCCGCAATTTCATAACGCCATCACATTTAAAAGTTATCCAACGGTTGCAACACTAAATTCGCAAGAAAACACGACGCAGAGTCCGATGGAGTGAGCGTGACCAAACCGCGTTGAAAAAAGTCATGACAGAGGTTAAAGAGATGCGTCTGATCGCACCCCCCGCCGGCAATCTTCTGACAATTCACGTGGGCTACACCACAGAACATATCTGGTTTACGGCCAGTGACGCTGAAACAGGAAACCTCGCGTACACCGGTCACGGCACACTCAAAAGCCACCAACATCGGTATGGTTGTCTAGGGAAAGCCATGCTCGCGGCTCAACTAGGAAAACACCTCGCGACGAGCCCAGGTGTACTTGTTGCACCCGGCGGCACCACACTGGGATTACTTAACCCCAGCAAAATCCACCCGGAGTATCAGGGCACGGCAAAAACTTGGAGCACCCTGGTCCTTCGTCACCAGTATTACTGGTCGGCGTGGCAAGTTGTTGACGGAGAAATTATTCCGGCCGCCGAAGAAGATGATCCCACTGTACTACGATTGTATGGGACCACATCCCTGGCGTGGATAGCTTCAGATGGTGCATCCCATGATGGCGGAGGATATGGATATTATTGTGACCCCTGTCACGACTACAAACTCCAAACGTCCCATCCAGGAGAGTCGGTCCAAGCATCTGAACTACGAGGCTTTCAACTAGCTCTTGAACACACCTACCGTCACCATGATGGGATGCTTCCGGTACCCGTCATAGCCGTAGACTCAGAATATATATACAGAATTGTTACCGGAATGGCACAAATTATGGAACACACAACCCTCTGGGACGATGTCAAGACCACTTTACTACGTTTCTCTGTTCACCCCTTAATCAAGCACACGTGCTCTTACCGACCTGACACGGACACGGTTTTGCTAATGGCATGCCAATCTCCTCTGGTCACTCCAGCCAACAACGTGAAGGGCTGTTCTTCCTCACTGTGGCCCCTGCTCACTATTGCTGGAAGTTTCCAACTCTTGAAGTAACCCTTGCCAAAACACAGAATCAGAGAATTTTCCCCATAGAAAATTAGGGTTGGAAGGGACTTGGAGGTAATCTAGTCTAACCCCCTGCTCAAAGCAGGACCACCCCCAACTAGATCAACCCAGCCAAGGCTTTGTCTAACCAGGTCTTAAATCCTCCAAGGATGGAGCTTCCACCACCTCTCTGAGTAACCTGCTCCACTGCTTTACTACCCTACTAGTGAGAAAGCTTTTCCTAATGTCTACCCTAAACTTCCCTTGCTGCAACTTGGAAACTATTGCTCCTTGCTCTGTCATCTGCCACCACTGAGAACAGTACAGCTCCATCCTCTATGGACCCCCCTTCAGGAAGCTGAAGCCTGCTATTAAATCCCCCCTCAGTCTTCTCTTCTCTAGACTAGTGGTTCCCAATCTAAGGCACAAGTACTACCAGTGGTATGCAGACAACCTGTCAGTGGTACATGTTAACAGATTTATTATAATTACTTTATATGATAAAAAATTGCTGGTGGTACTTAAAGTTGAACTGAAAAAAATGCTGGTGGTACTTAAAGTTACATCATTTTAAATTGGTGGTGCACAATCTGTCAGAGTTCAGGAACCGCTAGACTAAATAAGCCCAGTTCCCTCAGCCTCTCCTCAGAAACAATTTGCCCCAGCCCCCTAAATATTTTTGTTGTCCTCCATTGGAATTTCTCCAATTTGTCCACATCCTTTCTGTAGTGGGGGGCCCAAAACTAGACACAGTACTCCAGATGTGGCCTCACCAGTGCTGAAGAGGGGAATAATCACTTCCCTTGATCTGCTGGCAACGCTCCTACCAATGCAGCCCAGTATGCCACTAGCCTTCTTGGCCACAAGGTCACACTGATGGATCATATCCAGCTTATTGTCCACTGTAACCGCCAGGTCCTTTTCTGCAAAGCTGCTGCCCAGCCAGTCAGCCCCAAGCCTGTACCAGTGCACAGGACTATTCCATTCCAAGTGCAGGACTTTGCACTTATCCTTATTGAACCTCATGAGATTTCTTTTGATCCAGTCTTCCAATTTGTCTAGGTCTCTCTGAATCCTAACCCTACCCTCTAGCATATCTGCCAGTCCCCCCAGTTTGTGCCTTCTGCAAACTTGCTGAGGGTGCATTCTTTCATGTCACTGATGAAGATATTAAACAAAACTGGCTCTAGGTTGACCCTTGCGGCACTCCACTTGATCCCAGCTGCCAACTACACCTCAAGCCATTGACTGCTACCCTCCGAGTCTGATGATCCAGCCAGCTTTCTATCTACCTTACAATCCATTCTTCCAACCTATACTTGCCTGCGAGAACGTTGTGGGATATCATATTAAAATCCTTGTTAAAGTCAAGGTATACCACATCCACTGGTCTCTCGGCACAGAGCCAGACATCTCATCATAGTAGGTAATCAGGTTGGTCAGGCATGACTTGCCCCTGGTGAATCCATGCTGACTGTTCCTAATCACCTTCTCCTCCAAGTGCTTAGAAATGGATTCCTTGGGGACCTGCTCCATGACCTTTCCAACGACTACGGTGAGACTGACCGGTCTGTAGTTCCCTGGATCCTCCTTTTTTCCGTTTCTTAACTATGGACACTATATTTGCCCTTTTCCAATCTTCCGGGACCTCTTCTGATCATCATGAGCTTTCAAAGATGACCAGTGGCTCTGCAGTCACATTAGCCAACTCCCTCAGCACCCTCAGGTGCATCCCTTCCATGGACTTGAACACATCCAACTTCTCTAAACAGTCCCTAACCTGTTCTTTTGCCACAGTTGGCTGCTCACCTCCTCCCCAAACTGTGTTGCTAGGTGCAGTTGTTTGGGAGACCACCTTGTCTGTGAAGACTGAAGTGAAAAAGGCATTGAGTACTTCAGCCTTTTCTGCATCCGCTGTCACTAGGTTGCCTCCCCCATTAGTAAGGGACACACTTTCCCTGGTCCTCCTCTTGTTACTGACATACTTGTAGAAACCCTTCTTGTTACACTTCATGTCCCTTGCTAGCTGATACTCCAACTGTGCTTTGGCCTTCCTGATTTCATCCCTGAATGTCTGAGCAATACTCTTATACTCCTCCCTAGCTGTTTGTCCAAGTTTTCAGTTCCTATAAACTTTCTTTTTGTGGTTTTGCTCATTGAAGAGTTCCCTGCTATGCCAAACTGGGCTTCTATTATACTTGCTAGTCTTCCTACACTGTGGGCTAGTTTTGTTTCTGTACCCTCAGTAAGATTTCTTTAAAAGTACAGCCAGCTCTCCTGGACTCCTCTCTCCCTCAGACTGGCTTCCCAGGGGATCCTGCCCATGAGTTCCCCGAGTGAGTCAAAGTCTGCTTTTTTCCAAGCCCATGGTCCTTACTCTGCTGCTCTCCAGCCTTCCTTTCCACAGGATCCTGAACTCAATCATTGTGTGGTTGCTGCTGCTCAAGTTGTCATCCACTACTATATTTCCCACCAATTCTTCCCTGTTTGTGAGTAGCGAATCAAAAAGAGCACGGTCTCTAGTTGGCCACTCCAGCACTTGCACCAGGAAGTTGTCCTCAACACGCTTCAGAAACTTCCTGGATTGTCTGCTGGGAGGGCAATACAGCAGTGCACAGGCATCAGGGTGGTTGAAGTCCCTGATGAGAACCAGGGCCTGGGATCAGGAAACTTCTACTAGCTGTTCGAAGAAAGCCTCATCCATCACTTCCTCCTGGTCTGGTGGTCTATAGCAGACATCCACTAAAACATCACCCTTGTTGCTCTCCCCTCTGACCCTAACCCAGAGACTTTCAACAGGCCTATCTCCAGTTTCTTACTGGGGTCGTCAGCAAGCATACAGCTCTTTTACATGAAGTGCAACTCTTCCTCCTCTTCTCCCTTGCCTGATCTTCCTGAACAGTTTATACCCATCCATGGCTCCAGTCATGCCAGCTATCCCAGCAAGTCTCTGTTATTCCAATCACATCATAGTCCTGTGACTGTGCAAGGACTTCCAAATCTTCCTGCTTGTTTCCCAGGCTCCATGCATTTGTGTCCAGGCACCTAAGACGACTAGCTGATTGCCCTGATTTCTCAGGACAAATGAGAATGCCTCCCTTGTTGCCCCCTCCTGCTTGCACTTCCTCCAGGTCACTCACTTCCCCACTTCCCTCAGGTCTTTAGTCTCCATTCCCCAGTGAACCTAGTTTAAAGGCCTCCTCACTAAGTTAGCAAGCCTGTCTGTGAAGATGCTCTTCCCAGTCTTCATCATGTGGATCCCATCTCTTCCTGGCAATCCTTGGAACAGTATCCCATGGTCAAAGAAGCCAAAGCCCTGCTCATGACTCCACCTGCGCAGGCATGCATTGATCTCCCAGATGTCCCTGCTCGTGCCTGGGCCCTTTCCCTTGCAGGATCCAGGAAAACACCACCTGAGCCCCCGTCCCCTTCACTCTTGCACCCAGAGCTCTTTAGTCACTTTTGATCTGCTCAGGTTCTCCCCTAGCAGTATCATTGGTGCACGCATGGATGAGCAGCATAGAGTAGAAGGCTGGATGTGTCTCAGTAATCCCTCCATGACACCGCAGATCTGGGCTCCGGGCAAGCAGCATACCTCCCAAAAGCACAGGTCAGGCCAGCAGATAGGTGCCTCTGTCCCCCTCAGAAGGGAGTCTCCAGTCACCACCACCTATTGCTTCTTCTTGGTGGTGATCTTGATCCTTCCCACCTTGGGGAGGCATCACCCATCCTCTTCCACCATTGGAACATGCTTCTCTGTCTCTGTTGCTAGGGGACCACATCTGTTCTGCAGGTGAACTGCTGCAAATGTATATGAAGATTTCTGCTTGCTGCCAGAGGTCACAAGCTTCCAGCTTCCACCTTCCTAAGAGTCTATGTCCTTTCCCTTCTCTAGCGCTGCTGTTGGCAGTTCTTCCTCCAGCACTGAATCGATGAACTCCTCATTGTGGAGGATCCTTCAGTCTCACTACCTACACAACACTGTTGCTTCAAGTTGCTGATGAAAAGCACAATAGGTTTTGTATGTGAGTCCTGCCTCACACTCCCATCCCAAAACACAAGTGGAAGAGTTTGTCATATTTTTGCACAACTTTATGAATATAACCTGCCAGATCACACATGCAGGATTTGGGAAATCTTGATACAGACCTCTCCATCTGACACTCCTATGAAAAAAGCTTCAACAAGTCAGTTACTTTTAAAAAAATCTTTCCAGTTCTACCTCAGAAAGGATGTTCCCACTGTCTAAGGCATTACTGAAAGGGAAATAAATGGTTAAATTGAAAAGAATGTACATGTGATGGCAATTTTAGCTCACTTGCCAGGGCCTATACACAAGACACAGAAAAGCTAATTTTTTATCTTGATCTACTATATTTACTTGACTAGAACAAGGTTATAAGATGACTCCCAATAATTAGATTCCATGTATGGAAAACTTATAAATTTGTTATAGTTCTCCAGGTATAGAATCTAATTATTGGAGGTTTGCCTTGAATTTGACAACCTCCCACTGCTACAGCAGGGAAAATAAATCTGGAGGGGACAGGTAGCCCTTCGCTCTCTTCTTTCCTCTAACTTTTTACCCTGGTAGCCCCTTCCCCTTCTCCTTACTGTCAGTCCCTGCTCTCCCTGAGCACATGGAAGTAAGGAGCATATTTGAAAACAATAACCTTGAAATTAAACATGGCTGTAGCAATTTGCATACAGTACCCATGCACTTAGTTTATCTAGAATTGATGCATGCTTTTTTTTTTTTAAACTGCTGTAAGTTTTAGCACAGGTACTCCATAAACACACTTAAGCAGCACTCTGGCACCTACTTATATAAAGTACAAACTTTGCATGGTATTAGTCCAAAGCCAAATGCTCATGATTTACCACAGTTCATTGGGCTGGGCACCAGCAGCGTCAAGAGCATTTCAAGCCATGGTCACCCGACAGCTCATTACTGTTCAGTATGTGTGTGTACTCCAGATGCCTCCCACAATGGATCCACGTGCTAATTAGTCCCCACTCATGACTAGAACCCAGTGTTCTTGTTGCAAGCCCTGGGATGCTCCAAAAATTTATATGCAGATGAGGTGCAAGACAACCTGGTCCTGCTTCATTCACCTCATGGAGGATGGAGTCATACTAATCATATGTGCCAAGCTGAAAGAGGAGGCGACAGAGGGATTCTAGGTGAACTGTATGAAATGTCACAGCTTACCATGACTTGAAAAAGCAGTGAAAGGGAATGAGCTTAATGGGCACTACCGTAATCTTATTCAAATTGACTTCACTAACCTATTCTTGTGGTATGGTCCTATCAGTATGTTTGCCCAATGTGGGCCATGTTGTTTCATAGTCATGCTCAGTGTTGAATGCATTTAACCAAGTTCATAGCTGGTTTTCATTACTGAGCACATGCTGCTTTTGGCAACAGACAATGAGTTTAGTGATATTTCCTCATGTGCAATTATAAGACAAGGGGCTTTTTCCCACCCCCCATGCCACTGGGGAGGAAAAAAACTAATCTTGTATTCAAGTACATATGGTAGATGCTTGTTACATACAAAGAATAACACTTAATCTCACTGATAGTACCTGGGGTATTTATGTAGCATCAGCAGACGAAGACGGTCTTTAGCCTCTCCAATATTAAGTGGTGGCCTTTGTGCATAAGTGAAGTCCAGGTCTAATCTACTACAAAGATTGTGAAGTTTCATTAGAAGCCCAGCATTGTCCTGTTTTCCAACAGAAATCCAATGTACTCCTCCGGGAAAGCACTCTAACAAAGATAATACAAAATAAGATATAAGCTTAAATATGTTAGCTGCTGCTGATACTACATTTGATCTGAGCCTTCAAGAGGCCAAACCAAACTACACCAAGCAATTAAAAAAAAAAAAAAAAAAAAAAAAAAAATCAGGCTAGCTAAAATGGAAGCAAGTTTTAAGATTTGATAAGCAGTTTTCAAAGATGAGGCAAATGTTTCACTCACATTCCATAAATATGTCTCCATAACTCTAACCCCAAATGAGTGTTTACATTATCCAAGTAAGACCGCACTGTACGCGTCTTCAAAATTGAAAATCCTATCCAATGTGAACAATCTCCACTGGAAAGCAGGGCAGCATTCAGACATTCTAAAGCAGGAGTGCCCAAACCCCCGCCCCCGGCCAACTGTGATCCATCGCATCTGGCCAGCGGGGCTCCCCAGGGGTTGGGAAATTTAGTAGTGGGTGAGCAGTGGCCATTAAAATGGCCACCCTCCTCACTGCCAAATTCCCAAACCTCAAGCCCCGCACACGCAGTTAGGGCCAGGGCCAAGAGAGGCTGCAACCCCATTACCCCTGGGATCAGACCACGCCCCCTCCCCCTGCAGCTGTATTAGGGCCAGACCATAGCCTCAGATTGGGGACAAGCCACACCCCATTTCCCTGCAGTCCGAGGTTGAGGCTAGGCCACACCAGCAGAACTACACCCCCTGCCTCCTCCTGTGGGACCAGGTCAAGCCCCCTTCCCTTGTGGGGTTGAATTGCCCCCCACCTTTCTCTGCATGCCTGGATGGGGTCCACTGTGCCTGCCCCAGGAGCCCAATAGGGACCAACAGCCAGATCTGGCCCACGAACCAAGCACCACTGTTCTAGAGCATGAAGTGACAGTCAATTTTATAAACCAAAAATTGTTTAGGGATATCCAACTAATTTAGGGTCTGAATCACTTATTTACTTTCAATGGGATATAGGTCCCTTAGCCATTTATGAAAATTTTCCTCATGCAAGAAGACTGAACATACATAATTTTTATAAAAAACTGAAAAGTACCTTCCAAGAGGCTTTGATCTCTTAGTGCCTCAGCTGTTAAGACAGACTTTCCAGAACCTGCCATTCCATAAACAGTAACCCAACCTGGATCATTTCTTAAGTTGTATAGTTTCTGTCTAATTTCATTTACCAGTTCCGGACGAGTAACAAACACAACTGGTCTCTGTGGCACTCCACCTTCACAGAGGATTGTCCTCACTGAAATAAAATCACGCATGTAAATAGGAATAGGATTTCTAAACGATTTCCCTACCTCTTTAAAAAACAACACTCCTTAACTATTCATGAAAACAATGTATGGATAATGAGAGTTGCTAAATTTCAGTTTGTTTCCAGAACAGGTGGAAAGTAGTTACCTTTCTCTCCCACACCGTCTCAAAAAATATTTATTTCTACCATAACTGAAGTATTAATCACTAGATTGCCTGTGATCTTCATGATACATTTTCCATTTAAATATCAATAAATGTGTAATAAAGCTGATGTCATATTTGGTCAAATATGGTGTGAACCCTTGTTTCACTGGAACTGCTCTGAAACTATACAACTATACATGGAATACAAACATGGCAGATCAGATGCTTACATCAGTTTAGTTTATTTACAGTAATTGAAAACCCACAAAAACTTTGGTGTATAGAAAAAAATCTAGTAGTTAATTAAGCCAAATTGCTAATGTTCCCCAAATAGTGAATTAACGTAAAAAAAAAAAAATGGGGAAATGTCATTGCCAAAAAGAAAGTAAATTTCAGAGCTTGTGATTTCTATCAAGATTCATTTCTCTAAAATACACTAACAGAAATAATTTTCTTCCATCAACCACTTAAAAGTGTTTAGACTTAGATGACACTGTCCAACATATAAACCTTTATTTTTTAAAAACAGCATTTTTACAATCATCTATTACTGGACATGGAAGAGCTAAACAACTTAAAAAACATACCTCCCCCCATTAAATTACACGAAACAGAAATATTCACTGTAGCCACACCAGGTCAAATGTGTAAGTGCACCAAGTACTGCTTTTTTCTCAAAAACAGTTCACATATTTACTCATTTAATAAAATTTAAACTACAATTCCAATCTTTTTCTTCAAAAACAGCAAAGCTGATGGTTTATACTAACCACAAAAAGCTACTCCATCTGTAGAGTCCTTTCTATCATAAGAGGTGATACTTGGGATACCATCATGGAGAAGAGCTGCAAGATCCTTGTACCCTTCATGAAGCAGTGCATTATAGAAAGATATGTATGAGTTGTTATCTTTTTTAAGAATAATGTTTATTAGCATAGCTGCTCGGTCCCGCTGTGTAGCCTACCAAAAACAAAAAGAAAAAAAGTGTTTTTTAAAATCAGAGATATAGGAACCTACTAAGTCATCTGGTTTCAATGTCAAAAAGTTAAGGACTGCACTTCTTATTAACAGGAATGCTTGCTGCAAATACAATCCAAATAATGGACCAACATCAAAGCTTTACTTGAAGAAGACATTCAAACACCTTTAAGCACAAAGATCTTCTTATGGCTTTAAAGGAAGTAGTTGCACACATCAAGCTGTGCATAAGCTTGAATACTTACCGAATAATAGTCTAACATGTTCAAACAGTCCAAAAGGAATATTCCAAAGCAGGTTATGCAGTATAGAAAAACTAAGATGAGTAAAAAGATGCCCATTTTACCTGTGCTTTAACTTTCTCCTCTTCCTGTAATGTTAGTACTTGATCAGTAATCATATGATCCATAACATAAGAGGTTTTGATGTCTCTTTCCAATGCTAACCGGTTTAGAAGCAAATGATTTCGACTCTTCACATCCATTTTGCTTCAGCGTGGAAAAAACAAAATAAATCAAGCCTGAACAGGAACGTGAACTAGATAAGACAGGAAAAAAATACCCAATTTCAAAATATATTTCCTTTTGACATTCCATTAAAAAAAAAAAAAAAAAAAAAAAATGGAGAAAAAAAATTGTAACGGAACTCTTTCAACATTAACCCCGCTAAAATTTGGCTACTTTTCAGTTAGGCTTATTCTGTGAGCCTGGGATGCCAGCAACAAGAGCGTCCTGCGTGCCTGCCCCATCTTCTGCCACTACGCCAAGATGATGCACTGCCTCGTGGTGTCCGATACCATGTTGGTCCCATGACATCTATGTTGAGCACATCACGGGTCACCGCTAGTACACCAACCCTGCGAGACGGGCTGCCACCGGACCGGACCCAAAGGGCCTGAGCCCCTGCGATAGCTTCTCAGTCTATAGAATCTTATCTCCAACCTACCCCCTCCACCACTGCAGACCATTGTACGGGTTTGTGTACATCTATCTTCTTTCTTTCTCAGCGTCACGACCCCGCTTCCTCCCCTTCCCTCACCCCCAGGCTTAGTTGACTAACACTGTATTTTCTGTATCCTAGTTGCGTTTCCCCCATCCCTCTTACGTTAGTCCCTCACTCGAGTGCTCTGTATTTCCCTTCTGGCTTTGTCATCTTTTTGGTTCATGAATCTTAGCATCTACTAATAAAATTCAGTTTGTTCTAGCTGTGGTCCATGGAATACATGAAAAATAAGATTTATGAGGTAAAGTAGTATCTTTTATTAGAATAATTATAACCATACAATTGGTGCAATATAAGATCTTATCTCACTTCACATATCTTGTTTTTTCACTCTAGAAACTGTAGAAGTAACCAGTATTTCAGCCTAGTACTTTGTTTTGTGGTATAACCATTTATTTTTTCTCTGAAATGTTCAGATGTTTAAAACTTACTGTTCAGTTGCGCTGGCAAGCTTCACAGCATTAAACAAACATCAGGGAAATCCCCCTCACTCCCCCCCCACCCCCCAACTCAAAGGAAAAATATATATATTTGGATTTTAAAAGTTCCTAAATACAATGTGTGTGAATTGTTACCGGTCCTCTGAAAGTACTAAGTAAATGCCACAATATTGTGCTCAATTTATTAGAAAGAAAAAAAAAGTCTTGCTGAGTTAATTTGTTTTATGTGATGGCTCCATTTAAATTTGCAAATAAAGCTAAATTAAAACCTATTTCATGCTTTAATAATCAGGATCAAAATTCAATACACTACCTCTTCTAGGTCAACTAATTTTCCATTTTTTAAATAAAAAATGCACTAACTTGGCAAGATTAAATGTTAACAAGTTAGCCCTTTTTAAGTTTATACCAGAGTCATGTTTTCAAGAACTCTCAAAGCTAAGGAATCGCAGTCCTTACATACTCTAAATTTCACACACAGTGGATGCATCTACACATGCACTTTACTACAGAGTTGCCTAATTAGCTCTAATTAGTTGGGGACAGTACTATTTTAGGACGGAATCATTAAATGCAATCAAATGCACATGTAGATGGTGACTGGTGAGTATAAATTGCACCTGGTCAGCACAGGCAGCTGGGGACCAGAATCTGGGCTCCTGCCACCTGCTCTGCTGCCTGACACCACCACCACGAGCCTGAGCCTGAGCCTGAGCCTGAGCCTGAGCCTGAGCCTGAGCCCCCCGCAGGCCCTCTGCCAGCCTGGAGCTGCTCCACCCTGGCTCAAACTGATGCAGTCCCAGGTACATGTGTAGACACTGTGCATGTGAGCAGTTGACTCCAGCTCAAATGGCTGCAGAGTTTATTGCTGCACATTAACAGCACATGCACACAGCATAAACTATATATACCGGTCTTGTTTGGTAACCAGGACATTTCCCAATATGCAGGATGGACTAAGATTACCCTTCAGCCCAGAGGCATCCAATTAATTTGGCCCCATGGACAACCCACTTCTGGCTGCAGTCACTCCACTGCCACAGCTCCAGGACCCAGGGGTGAATGCCGCTTGTTCCCTTGCCTGCTCTCCTACTGCCGAGTTTAGTTGCCAACAGTGAGTGAAGACTCCCAAATCAGCAATGAGCAATGGCGAAAGGCAACCAGCAGTAGCATTCACCCCACTGGATTCTGGTGCTATGCCAACAAGCCTGGTGGGACACAATTTTACCACTCACAGGCTGCACGTAGCCCTTGGGCTGCTAATTGTAAATCCCTGTTGTAGCCCATCATTGTCAGTCTTGAAATTGACCAAGTCCTGTCAATTTAAATGCTGCCATTAAAAGCAAAATTCTCTAAGGCAGGGTTCCCAAACATCTCTGGGGGGGCGACTGGTGCCACCTTAGTCGCAGGGGGGCACATGCTTCCCCACCAACCAGTCAGCAACTGGGGGGGGGGGGGTTTCCCCACAGCCGATCCCGCCAACTGGGGGGGATCCCCCTCAGTCAATCGCACTGATGGGGTGGGGAGGAGGAGGGGGGTGTCAGAGTGGCTGCAGATGCTTCTGGAAGCGTAAGGGCACTCTGCTCCCTGGCTGGCACTTGCAGGGGGGGCTCTGGTGCTCCTGCTTGCCCCCCTGCCCATCACCTAAGTGGCAAGCGCGGCTGGTCAGAGGGGGCACAGGCACTCTTGAGGGGTTGCCACTGGGAGAAACAGTGTAAGAGCAGATTTAATTGTCATTATAATTGGCATTTAAGGGGTTAAAATATAAACATATGCTGGTAGGAGGATGTGGCAACTGGTAAATCTGGGAGGGGGTACGCAATAAGAAAGTTTGGGAAACTGCTCTAAGGTAAAGCAGAGCCTCTTCATTAAGCCTTAATGAAGTGCAAACAGCTCAGCAAAAGGGACACATACTTTGTGTAACACAACTTAACAAATATTAATGAGGTACAAAAAGCTGAGAGCAGGCTGTTTCTGCAGCAATGAGCACTAAATTGTCATAAGCAGTACCTCCAACACTGAAACCGATGGGATTTGGCAAATTACTAGTGTCAACTGCACAATTGAACAGCTGTTTGCATTACCTGCAGGCATTTCATATGGTTTATATTGTGACAATTATTATAACACCTCAAGAACAGGGCACTTCAAGTACTACAGTGGAACATGAAGTTTCTGGCTTTTATACATCTTTATATACATCTTTATCTTTTATACACCAAATTATTTTCTCCGAAAACAGGAGATCAAGACTAAGTTCCACTATCTTATTTTCTAATGCCCCGTGCGGCCAAAGTGAGTCTTTAGATAGGTTTGTAGTCTTATTCTTGTTCCCGTCATTCACACATGGGCATGTGAATTGTTCCATGGCATCCCAACTATGCACTCAGTGCAGGTTATTCATTCCCTTGTCAAGTGTCCTAAAGTACTGTTGTTAGTATTTTAGGGTAATCCAAAGGCGGCCCTGGCCATGGTGAAATTGTGTGATCTAATTCACAGGCAACTGGTTCTGGGAGTGGAATTTACAAGCCCAGTTTATGCACCTGCCTTCTCTATACTTGATACAAGATAAATTCGGTGCCTAGGAGGGAGGCAAGTTTGAGTTCTGGGCCCCGCTCCTGGACAGTTTATGTATTTTACTTTTAAGAGCCATTGATAAAATCCATAAACTGCACTGAGAGCAGGGCCTGAAACCCAAGACTCCATCCCCCTTTCCGACAGCTGTCTCCCCCACTCAACACTTTTTATTTGAGCCTGTTTGCTTCCCTCTTTCCCCTCTACAATATCTGGATGCCAAAGGAAGCATTAAGATAAGATGGGAGAAGTTTCCCTCCTCTATATCCCTAGCACCATTCCTATACCAGCACCATGGCAAAAGGAACAGCTGCAAAGAAAATCCCATTTATCCTCTGCAATGCCAGCTACAACAGAAACAGTGGGGAGGTATACACACAGTTCAGTTATACAGGGTGGCTGTATAGAGAGAGATGGAGCATGCTTTCAGAGAGAAGCTTCAGAGAAATATAGCAAACTCTACAGCTATCCAGTGAGTAAGTGTGAACTGAGATTTTTTTTTTAAGGCTTTTGGGTAAATATTCATCATGATGGCAAAAGGCACATCAGTGCAACCTCTACTCTACCCCGCTCCCAGCCAGAAGAGTGGTACCACAATTTGCAGAAAGGCTTACACGAGATTATTTTTTTATCATGAACAAAACAGCATACTTTGCCCTTATCTAATCTCAAAAATAATTTAATTGTTTTACCTGTAACTCTTCCCTTTCCAGCTTCTCCCCTCTGACCCTTAAGTCAGCCTTAAGTAGGCACCCTCAGAAAATTTTAGCCCAAATGTTTTGTATTCAGCAAAATTAAAAACTGAAAATCAAGTCACAAAAAACAGGATTAGAGAACCAGCAGCCTGCTGAGCAGCCGGCTGACCCCACAAAAGCAGATGAGGCATCCTCAGGGTCCTAGAGCCTACCTTATTCCATCTAGTGTCTCCACAGCATCAGCTGGTTGCTGGGGAGGTGTAGGATGCCGCCCACAGTGGAGACTGGATCTCAATCAGGGGTCCACTGTGGTAAAAGGTTGCCAAATCCTGACATAAATATAATGTGTTGGACAAACATAATTATAGACTGCTGCTTGGGCCACTTGTAAGAACAAAGGTAGAGACAATTAAGTTGAAAGGTAACACATTAACACCAAAAGGAAAAAAAAGTTGTGAAAAACACACACACACACAACTAATCAGAGGAACTCCGTACAAGTTAGCATGGACTCCAAGAGCTTAGCAGGATTCAAAGATTGCTTCTTTAACATACGCGACTCCAAATTAGTAACACACACACACACGCCCCTCCCCCCCACCCCAGGTGGGATATACAACTTTGTGCTGAAGGGTGTAAGCCGACCTTTAGTGAGGTAAGAAAGCTTCTTTAAGATAATTCCTCTATGCCTCCATGATTCCATATTCATCTCTTAGTGAATTTCTTGAACCTTCCTTCTGAACATATTATTGGCCACTGTCACCAAGCAGAGAAATGAACAAAATCAGTGCTGTTCAACCTTCCCAGGTTGAGTCAGAAAATTTGGCAACAGGGAAAACAGTGACAATTAACACTGCCACTGCTCCCTTGCTACCAAACTTTAAAGCCCCACGGGCAGATGACATGGACCCAATGGTCCTAGATTGGGTTAGCATACGGGGCCAGGGTGGCAAACCCAATCCAGCACATGTGGGTCCGGGGCCATGACTGGATCATGCCTGTGTGCCAGCCCTGTGCTGGATCTGGTCTGCAGCCCAATCCCTTGCACTGGACCCAGCCTGTTAACCAACCCCACATAACTCATCCAAACCACAGCCCAAAGTTGAGCTTCTGAAAGGGTTCTTCTGCACCCGCGCAAAAGGCAACTATTTGATTTTCAACACAAGTAAATATTCACATTTAAAAAAAAAATATCTATAGAAGTTTGTAAATCTATTCTTTAGGTCTCAAACATGTGACAGTATCTTTTCAATTAAGGAGCAATATGGCAGTGCTACCCATTCCTAGTCTCCTCAGTGCAGAAGCCATTTTCTTTTCAAATGCTTAGATCCTGGTCCTGCTTCATTGTCTAATTAAAAAGTGCCAACATGGTAGCACCTTCAGTTGTCCAACAGCCCCCAATTCTTTTTCTACATTAATTCAGGGTGTTGGCTGTAGCTGTGTTGATCTAAGGGCATAGACAAGGTTCTAATTAGTCGGTCTAATAAAAGATATCACATTTATCCAAAGAACCTTGTCTTCTACATTAAGACACAGGAAATGGTGTTTTTTTGGCAAGCGCTTGCCCTGCAAGGAAGCGGATGGAAGTTGCTACTCTGCCCTCAATTGGGACACGGAGGAGAGTCAGACCAAGAAAGGCAAAAGACATGGCTAAAGAGCAGCCTGTCCCCTGAATGAGCTGCCTACCCTGTTGCCCTGCCCAATGCAAGAGAGATGCTGAGACCAATGGGCTGAGGAGGCCTGGGAGATGGGGACTTATCTCCACACTGACTGGGATGGGGCAGTTCCCATGGAGCCTGCTGCGGTGTGCTCAGCCAGCCGGATCAGTGTCTGTGCTGCAAGAAGTTAAGTCGCCAACCCCCACATCTGAGAGGAGGCGGCAGCGTTGCCAGGTGTACAATAATTACTGTATTTGTACAATAATTTCAACCTTTGTACAATGTACAACCAATAATAGTAAAAGTGTTCAAAACATACTATAATTTACGAGGCAGCTAATAGATGCAGCATATGCAAAACTCATGTCTAAACTGATTTTTAGATTTTTTTATTTTTTTTTTAAGGAAAATTTTTCATGTCCCAAGTCAAATCATAGTTTCATAGTGCTTAGGGTCAGAAGGGACCTAAACAGATCATCAGGTCCGACCCCGACCCAGGCAGGAACGGGTGCCAGGGTAATAACACTCCAGCCAAATATCTATCCAGCCTCCTCTTGAAGACCCCCAAGGTAGCAGAGAGTACTATTCCAGAGCCTAGCAACCCTAACCATAAAGTAATGTCTCCCGATGTCCAGCCTGAACCTTCTCTCTAACTATTTGTGGCCGTTATTCCTAGTAACCACCAGTGGTGCATGAGGGAGCAGAGCCTCCCCCAATTCCCACTGGTCCCCACCCTGGTGAGTTTGTAAACAGCCATCAGATCCCCTCTCAGCCTTCTATTGTAGAGGCTGAATCCATTCAGGCCCTTTAGCCTCTCTTCATAGGGCCTGCCCTGCTGCCCCTTGACCATGCAAGTGGCCCTCCTCTGGACCCTCTCAATGCTAGCCACATCCCTCTTGAAGCGCGGCACCCAGAACTGGATGCAGTACTCCAACTGTGGCCTAACTAAAGCCGCATGGAGGGGAAGGATCACCTCCCTGGACCTGCTTGTGATGCATTTGTAGATGCACGACAAGGTGCGGTTAGCTTTACTGACTGCTTCCTTGCATTGGTGACTCATATTCATCTAGAGTCAACAATGACTCCAAGATCCCTTTCTGCCCCAGCCTATAGGTGTGTTGCTGGTCCCTTCTCCCTAGATGCAGTACCTTGCACTTGTCTGCGTTGAATTCCATCCTATTCTCATCCGCCCACCTCTGTAACCTGTCTAGATCTAGCTGGATTCTGTCCCTCTCCTCCAGCGTGCCCACCTTGCCCCACATCTTGGTGTCATCAGTGAATCTGGACAGCGTGCTTTCCACACCCACATCCAGATCCCTGATAAAGATGTTGAACAGTACCGACAACAGGACAGAGCCCTGGGGGACTCCACTGCCCACATCCTCCCAGGTCGAAAACCACCACTCTCTGGGTGAGACCATCTAGCCAACTGGCCACCCATCTGACTGTGTAGTCATCAAAGCCACAGTCACCTAGCTTTTTTATGAGAGTGGGATGAGAAACAGTTTCTAAGGACTTCTTGAAGTCCAGATAGACTACATCCACCTCAACGCCCGCATCCAAGGACTTGGTGACCTGGTCATAAAAGGATACCAGGTTAGTCAGGCAGGACCTGCCCTCAATGAATCCATGCTGGTTGACCTGGAGCATTATCTCCACTGCTGAGCCCTTGCAGATGTGCTCCTTGATGATTTTCTCAAAGGTCTTCCCAAGGACCGAGGTAGGACTGACTGGCCTATAATTGCCAGGGTCTTCCTTTCTTCCCTTCTTGTAAATGGGGACCACACTGGCTCTTTTCCAAATCTCTGGTACCTGGCCAGAGCCCCATGAGCACTTATAAAGCTGTACCGGGGCCCCGCTATGACCCCCACCAAGTCAGTTCCAAATCTGAGAGTCAGGGGTCGTCAGCTGGGGGTACATGTACCCTGAGGGTACTTTGGAAGGCCTCAGGAGTATGCGGCAACAGCACACAAAACACTGGTTTTGCTGCTGGACTGGGCAGTCCCCTCCCCCCCAACACACGCTTGTTGAGTGGCTGCTGGGGGACTCTCCACTTCTTGACCAGGCACTGGGAGTACACCAACCAAAAAGTCCCTGCTGTGAGTCATTTAAGAATCATATGTGGCCCTGCTACCAGTGAGCACCCTCCACCCCTGCCTGGGGCTTCAGATACTTCCAAATCCTTTGGTAAGCATCCTAGTGCAGGCCCAAGCCCAGAGACTTGAGGTTCAGATGCCCCCGGGGGTTTTGCTTGCCCTCAGCCCTACAGCTGCAGGAGCAAGCTAGGGTGGAGTCTCCCATTTCCATGAAATCGAGATCCTCCCACTGGAAATGAAAGTGAGAGGCTAACTGGTCTTTAGATTTGCTCCCAGCACTTTCTTCTACGCCTGCGTGCTTTAAAGTAAAGAAACGCTTCGACTTTCACCGCCCAGCTCTTACTCCCTCTCTGCGACTCACAGCTCGCGAGATAAAGGAAAGGGACTTATCCGCATACTTGTTTGCAAACTCGTTTGCGTATCTGCATCCCCCCACCCCCGTGTACAACAGCTTTCCAGCAAACACGGTGGCGTTGAGGTTCCAACGCGATGATCTCACATATAAGACGGACTGAGGCCCGGGCGGACCCAGCAGACCGCCCGGAGGGAAGTAGGCCCCGCCCCCTAGCCCCCCCAGTGACATGACTGGGGGCACCAACAGGCTCCGCCCCCTGCCGGCGCGGGGCAGGGGAAACCCTTCCCGCCCACCCGGGAGAGAAGGAAGCTGCCCCTCGAGCCCTTTCCCCGGGGTTACCTGACGCGGGGCCCAGCCCCGAGGCTCCTGCACAGCCCAGCGCCGCCCGCCGCCACGTCCTCCTTCCGGGGGCTCGCGCTGTGCCGCCGCCGCCGCCTGGCTCGCTCCAGTCGCCAACGGCCCGGGGCGGGCGTTGGGGGCCGCGGGGCCGTAGCCCAGCCAGAGGTGACGGTGGGGGGGTGGGGCAGCGCGACGCCGAGCGGGCGGGAGGGGGCGCGGGGCTGCTCTCCTGGCCTTTTCGTGTGGAGGGCGAGAGGCCCCTGTGGCCGCTTCTCCCCCTGCCCTCTGCACCCCTGGAGGGACATGGGAGGTGCCTGTGGGGGTGTGGAGAGAGGCCTGAGGTTGAATTGCAGTGCGTTGGAAAGCTCGTCTGAAGCCCTGCTACGCGTTACATACATCACGCGGCTCACTGGTGCTTGGCGTAACACAGGTAGACCCATCAACAGGTGCCAAGTGGAGTGATGGCACCTGCACGGGCTGGGCTGGGTGCGTGATAAGTGTAGACGGGCCACATCTGTAAAGTCATTGTTGCACAATGAACTGTCCTGGCCTGCCAGAAACATAGGATGGGCAAGTGTGCAGATAAAGTCATCGTTGTATGTTTAACCAGCACATCCCATGACCAACGCTGATGGGCCACAGGCAAGAAGTAACTATTGCACTGATCTGGCCCATCATGCAATAAAGGTAGACTGGCCGTAGGTGCAGTATAATTATCGCACCATAAAAATTGAGGATTTAGGTATTAAAGAGAGCCAACCTGGTGCAAAGTTTGTGCTTGAAACGGCATAAGGACTCTAAAGCTGGATAGAAACCAGGTATAAACTGAACAGTGCAGCAGGGCCCTAACTCCGGCCCACCCGTGCAGTGGGTCCGATAGAAGATATTGCCCCAGGACACCCTTGCTGCTCCCATTGAAGACGGCCGAGTGCTTTGAGGAAGCAGTAGTCCTGTTACACAATCTTAGAGGGGGGGGGAGGCTGGAGCCGGAACTGCACATAAATACTACAGGCATGGGATGCATTTATAATCTAGCTTTGCCGTTGCTTGTGCATACTCAGCTGCCTTGCTTTGTTTTCTTCTACTTGTCTATTTTTCAGAACCCCTCAGCCACTGCACATACACTTCCCTCCTTGTAATCAACTAGTTACATTCATAGTTGTGAAGGAGGAAAAGAAATAAAAATCTAATCTTCCATTAAGAAATGATCCTAGTCCAGAGTCCGTGATACAGGATTTGGTTCTGGACTGACCTGTGTTTTTTAGACTAAAAAAGATTTTAAAAAAACACTTGCCAGACTTAACAATATTACTTTAAAATATTTAAGTGATTCTGAGAGTCTAGAACCACGAACCTCACTACTGAAGGATTGAGATTCTTGGCTTCCTGCCTGAACCCAGTAGGAGTGCCTAAAACTTTAAAAGTGAAATTTTTCAGTTTGTTTACCAAAAAAATGATTATACACTTGGATTTGTGTTAAACTAATAGATCTGGTGTTTTTAGTTTCAGCTATAAAGTCAAAGTAGAAATATCCTTAAATTACACCTGATTCTTAATTCCATATATTGTTTTTAGTCATTTGTCTTTCCCTTAGCTGCATAACAGTGACCACAAACAATAGAAAAAATAATCAAAAGAAAAGAATTAGTCAAACTGATTAAACCATTGAGCTGTCATAGAAACAGAAAATTTTCAAGTTAAGTTTGAAAGCGAATACTCTGCTTGCATATGCACACTCAGGGCAAGTTAATAGTATTCTTGGCCAAGTGCCGTCAGTGTCTGTAGAATCTGCCTTTCATTTTCTTGAAAAGGAAAAGCATCCATTTTCAATATCGTTATGAACATTTAAGAAGCATCTTATATTCAGAAAGAATGGCATAACATAGCTTTTTTTTATTATAAACTATTCATTATTTGTTTATCATAACTTTCAAAAACATTGACAGTCAGTTATGTTACTTAAAAATGAGTAGCTTATTTGTAGCGTAGCTGTCAAGCTGCATTTTGGGAAGTCTGGATTAACAGGGAAAAGGCTAACAATTTATTTTGCTTCCTTCTAGATCCCTCTTTAGTTTCTGCTTCCTAGAATCCATCCTAAAATGTCTGAACTTAAGCAAAGAAAGAAAGTTAGTCCTTCACCTAAGCTCAGTGAAGATCTGCACAAGGCTGAGAAGCAAAGCAGCCATGGGGAACCATCAGGTCCCAGGAACAACAATAGTCAGAGTTCCTTTCCAAGAGACTCACGGACAGCCTTAAGCCTACTTTCCTTACTAGTTTGCGTAGTGCTGAGCTGGTAAGTGACCTTCCAAACGTAGGCAAATTTTTAGCCTTTGTTCAATTGTGTTCTTTTCTGGCTTTTTCCATGTCATACCTAGTGAAGTCCGCAAAGTAAAATATGAACGGAAGACAGCATTCAGTTCTAGTGTGTTCACACTCTAAAGGAAGATGGTGACAAACTAGAAAGCATTCAGAAAGTTGTTGCAAACCGGAGGTCTGGAAACTGAAAGTGAAAATTTAAAGTAATCTTGCTCTATTTTGCTTAAGCAAAGGATAGGTGACTTTATTATGCTTTATATGTATATATACACACAAGGATATTATTTTTAATACTGTTAGATTTAAAAAAATCTTCCAGATCAAGGCATACACAAGATTCATTGGCTAGATTCATACGAGAAGTCAGTTTCTTGCAGTCGGGGTCATTAGCCATTGAAATAAGTTATGTAAGGCTTTGGGGGATATTCTGTCATGCAATATTTTTAAATCCACATTTGATCTTTCAAAAAGATAAACTGTAGATCTACCACAAATCATGTGATCAACACAGAACTTACTCCGTGAAATTCTCTGGTTGTGTTATACAGGAGAATATCATTATAATGGTACCTTCTGATTCTGAAAGGATATAGGTACAATCTTGGTTCTGTTTTAAACCAATGGCAAAACTTATTTCAGTGGGGCCAGAATTGCATCTTGTCTGTATAACAAGAGGGTGATCTAAAAATAAAAACTATTTAATAGTAGCTCTGCTTAGATCATGGACCAGCAAGCTTTTCAGGCTGTGGGCTAGATTGATCCAGTTCAGATCAGAGGGCTAATACACAGGTGGTAGAACTCAGATACTACCACCACTTTTCTCATTGGCTGCAAGGGGGAAGCA
>NW_005842072.1:1811224-1821942 GCF_000455745.1 Alligator sinensis
GCGGCGGGGGGAAAGCACCTGCCACTGCCAGTGTTCCCCCATAACGGCATGGGGAGTGTCCACAGCCAGCATTTCTTCCCCCCCACCCCGTGGCAGCACAGTCTAGTAGCAGGCTCTCATTGCTTGCATTTTTGTACTGTAGACAGATAGGCTTCTGGGTCAACTCTTATTTAACTGGGAAAAGAGGAAATTTGAGAGAGTCTGTCTGGCTCCATATCTGAATACGTGTTTTAATTCTTAAATTTATGTCTTAAGTACAGGGGAAATATTGGGTCATTGACTAGGTACATTTCTCCAGCAGTTTTCAACCTGTGGTTAGACTGTGTGTAAAAGGTCCACAAAACATGAATATTATCAATCAAAAGTATATGAATACCCACACTTATAATTCAGAGGGGTCTGTACCTCCATTAGAAATTTTTTTTAGGGGTCTGCAAATGAAAAAAGGTTGAACACTACTGGTCTGGGGGATATAGATTATTTAACCATTCAAATAAGAGTTTCTTTAGACAAGTGATGTTTTCAAAAATATACTTCTTAAGATATCTGATAGGTGTAAAAGATCTAATTTTCATCCAATAATTTAGAATTTAATTGGGCTAAGGTGATTACATTAATCAGTCCCATTTCAGAATGAATGAGGGCCTGCTCACCCTTCCCCCCCACCCACAGTCCTAAAATTAGGTAGAGATAAAAGCCTCCTTAAAAAGTAATTGGAGATCTCGTCTATTGTTGAATGAACCATGGGGTCAGCATCCCACAGTTCTGCTCCATGCAATAAAACAGACTCTACCTTAGAACTTTAAAAGGGCAGTACTTTAAGAGTACTGCCCTTCTGCCCATTATATTGTAAAAGGATTGGGGACTAAACATTTAATACATACCAATTACATTCACCATTTTCTTACAATTTACAGGTTCTTATTTCAGCAGTCAAGCCAATTTGCTGTTATGGAAAAAAAGTATCATTTATT
Source organism: Alligator sinensis (assembly GCF_000455745.1). Lineage (NCBI taxonomy): Eukaryota > Metazoa > Chordata > Crocodylia > Alligatoridae > Alligator > Alligator sinensis. The sequence continues at coordinate 1,812,199 of NW_005842072.1, forward strand.
ACAACTAGAAATTGCAAAATTCCTGGACGTGGAAAATGAAGTCAGCTTACTTTCCCAAAAGGTAATAATTAGAATTCTAATGGAATAACCTCTATTGTATATTAGCTGAAAACAGTGTTACTTAATATTACTGTATTCAAAATTAGTAATGCCTTTTCCAGTAACTTTAGATCAGTGTTTCTTAACCTGTGGGTCACAAGGAATATATGAAAGGGTGGCAAACAAACTTTAAAGATAGGTCAAACTTTAAAAACGGATTCTCCTTGAAAGCAAAACATGGGAAACCATAGCTTTTCCCTTGGAAGCTGTCAGAGTTCCAGTCTGCAAGGGGACTGGTTGGCTGCACCCACACCTTGCCCCACCCACTGGGAGTGGGGCCTGGTGGCAGGGAGCAGTGGGTTGGGAGTGAGGGGCACTGGGTTGAGACTGGCCATTTATGTTTACAAATGGGTCCTGGTACAGAAGAGGTTGAGAACCACTGCCGTAGATGACTGAATAAAGTGTTTGGATAAAGAATGCTGTACAGTACTGTTTATTTTTAAATTTACAATGGAATGATAATATTGTTTAGTTGTTATGTTGCTTAGTGTTACTTATGTTAGTGATGGCATAAGACAGATGTTTACTTACATAGTGATATCAGCTTTGCTAAAGAGCTTTACAGGGAAAAGTGGCTCTTTTGATGTCAAAAGACAAATTCCCATTGGCATCAGCAGGGCCAGGACTTCACATTGCTCACATCTGCTACACTGTGAAAACCAAGGATGCAAGTCATCTTTAGTATGATGATATATTGTGGTGATACTAAGCTGATCAACTAATCTTAACTAGCTTATAATTTATTCTAAATTGTATGTTTGCTTCATATTTTGAGGCTACTTGATCTCTTTCTACAAGAATAAAGTTTTATGACAGTTCCATTTTTCATTAGTTAGGAATTGATTTTAAGGGTCCTTGAATATAGTAATTCAGGTATCAACCAAATAAAAAAAAAGACTAGCGTTACTACTTCCAAGTAGCAAAAACAGCTTTGAAAAATTTGTCCTACAAATTCTCCTTGAAACTCTAGTATGCCAGATCATTTGGAATAATATTTTAATGAAAATAAATAGCAAAACTGAAGCTGTGTATCAAGTGAAGTAGGTTCCAGCTGACTGAACCTTGTGAACATATAATGCTTCCATTTGCATAAATAAGTGCTGTTCCAATCTAACTCTCATTAAGTAGACATGGACATTGTTTTGTGTTACTAATGCAGCTTGAGTCTTCTGAAAGCATCCTGCAGGAAACTACCTCATCCATCTCAGTGGTGACTCAGCTTGAGCAGGACGTATCCACACTACGTAGCATCATACATGACATCCAGAACACTGATCAGACGCTCTCTAAAGAGATGCAAAGACTTAATGAGAAATTTCAAAATGTTTCAGACTCCTGGAAAAGAAGCCTGGATGAAATGAATGCCAATACTAGTAGTTTAAAATCTGAAGCTAAACTCATACATACAGAAGTTACCTCCCAGATCAATGCAGTTGATCAAAGAATAAAATTTCTTACAGAAGGGGTAAAAGATTTAGACGACAGTACAGCTAGAAATATTAAGACAATACAAAGACAGGAAGAAGATGAGCTTTCTAAAGTTGAAGAGCAACTGGACTTCCATACAAAGGTAGTTGAAAAATTAGAAGAACAGCGAAGTAGTCTGTTAGCCAGAGACATGGATATGAGTCAGAAACTTACAGACTATGAACCTAAAGTTACAGAGTGCAAGACCCACTTACCAACAATTGAAAACGCTGTTCATTCCATTCTTAGAGTGTCAAGTGAGTTGCTAGGCATGGAAAAAAAGATGGAAGATTTAACAACACAGATGTTTACTATGGAAGATGGTATGCTAAAAACAGTGTCAGATATAGTAGAGATGCAGAAGATTCTTGAAGGAATGCAGTATGACAACAGCATATTGAAACTGCAAAATGATATAGTTATTTTAAAAGAAAGAGTACATGACATTATGGTATCTTCAAATACAGGGAAAAAAACTTCAGAAAAATATGATCTAGAAAGTGAACCGATTTTGGATGACGAGTAATGAATTAAAGCAGTTTCATTTGTATGTAAAAATTGGACCAGTATGAACAATTATTTATAGCTCAGTTATGTAAATAAAGCTTATAAGCAAGTATTTAACAGGAATGTTGCAATTCATCTTAACAGGCTTTGGATCAGACTTCAAATGCACATGCTGCCAAAGAATATATACTATATATTGTGGGGAGGAAGTTAGAAATACAGTTGTGGGAGAAGAATTGCAAAAACTATTTTTAAAAAGTTAACTGTTTTGAAAATATTGTTGGAGTTCATGTTTCTTATTATTAAATGGGATTTGAACCAAACTTTTTAGGTTAAAGTTTGAATTCAAGTCAGAAGTTGGAGCCCAGCACACAACGTTATATTTTGTAATCAATAGAGTTTTTCCTAATTATAACTGTTTGCAATGTTGTATTTTGTTACCATATTAACTGACAAGCAACATGAAAAATTAAGAACCTGCTTCCAAGGAAGTTACATGCATTGTATTTTGCTTCTAATGAACTATATCACTTAATTCAAACTTCTCAGTGTACTAGCTTTGTGAATTTTATTTTGGTTAGTGGAACCAAATTTATTGCAGCTCTTTGAGAACATAAATTTTCTTCTCGTTTAATTTGGATCAAGTTACTCCAGGTTTACACTGATGCAGCTGAACAAAGTGGGGCTAGGAGCCTGTCCATTTTTCTTCTGTGCAGGAGATCCTACTAACACCTACACATGATTTCTGTTGAAATTAAGATACTATAATTATCAGCTTTATAGCAAATCCTAGTTAATAGGCAACTCTAAGGGATAGTGCTTGTAGAATTTAAACTTGAGAACAGCAAATGGAAGAGAGCTTTCAGAATATTGGTAATGAAGATGCACATAGAGGTACACTGATATATTGGTGCCACATCAGATTGGCACCGATAAAAGAAAAGTTAACATTATTGGCTATCAGCTTTTTTTAGTCACTGTAGCCGATAATGTACCAATAAATATAATGTGCCTTCCGGCCAGGGGTCCCACACACTGCATGCATGCCAGAAATGCAGCTGGGCAGTGTGGAGAGCAGTGCCCTGCAGGGGGGAAGGGGAGAGCAGGAGAGGAGGGGCAGGGCAGATTGAGGCCCCCTTGGTGAAGAAGGGAGCGGGGCTGGCGCAGGGCAGTGAATAGGACCCCATGGCTGGAGCTAGGGCAGGGGGTGGGATGGAGCCACAGGCAGCTTGTCCAGGGGATCAGCGTCTCCGCACTTAAAAGTGGTGGTGGTGGCGGCTTTTGAACACTCATCAAATTAGCTTCAAGGGCTGCCGCCATTTTTAAGTGCTGGGATGCTTTTAGCAGCGGGGTGGAGGCAGGCTACTCGCTGTGGGTTTGGGACTCTCAGCCCTGCTGCCTTTGCCCCAGGAGCTGCATGCTGGCCATGCTGTGTCCCTTGCCCATCTGGCAGCAGGAAGCACAATTGGCTGCCCCCACAAGTGTTGAATGGGCATGGGGCGTTCAGCAAGCACACTGCTCCTGGGGCAAAGGCAGCAGAGCGAGATCCCCAAGCCCACAGCAAGCAGCCTACCTCTGCCCTTGCCTTGGTTGGCTCTGCTCCAGTTAAGTGTCCTGGTACTTAAAAATGGTGGCAGTGGCGCTTGAATTAAAGCTCGTTCAATGAGCTTTAGTTCAAGCCCCCACCACCGTTTTTAAGCGCTGGGATGCTGATCCCCTGGACCAGCCACCCACAGGTATCCCAGCCCCAGGGTCTCATTCATTGCCCTGCCCCATTCTTTCCCTCATCATGGGGGCCTTGATCAGCCTTCCCCTCTACAGACTTACCTGCAAGGCTCTGCTATCCACCCTGCCCAGCTACATTCTTGTAAAACTGTTACAGGATTGCTATCAGTCAATATGCCTGGTGAATAATTGGCTATTGGTATTGGCCAAGAAAATATTTAAATCGATGCACCCCATGATGTACATTTTAGTATAATTCCACACATTGGCCCAAATTCCCCTCTCAGCCACATGGGTACCAGTTGCTTGAACTCAGCAGAATTAGACAAATGCAGCCTTTTCAGCTTCCATGACTGCATCTAGCTCCAAATCTGGCCCTAGCCTGATAGAGGCCTGATCCCTCTGTGAAGGACCGACCCAGGCAGAGCCAATCCAGCCACATAGGGCTTGGAAATTTGTCCACAGCAGTCAAGTAGAGGCAGTGTTAATTACCACCGCTCCTCCACCACTACATTTCCAGATCCATGGGGACACCTGCTGGCTGGGTCACGTGGCTTGATGGGGCTAGATCTGGGTTGAGCACCCCTGCACTAATACAAATAAAAGAACATGGACTATTCTCATGGTTGCAGGTCATTTTTCAGAGGTGTCAGTTACCACTACTTTTCCTCCCTTGAAATTCTAGATAACCATTCATTCACACAGCAAATGATTTTTGATTTTTTCCCCCCTTTCATATACTTGGTACCTAAGTGAACTTTTTACTCCATATTTACTACCAGTTAGATTCCTATCATTCCTACTATATCGTAGTGAGAAATTGACTTTTAAGCTGAATAGCATTATTCTCTGGGAATAAATCAGTGACATTTTTGGGATTTCTTGTGAACTAGGGTGCTTACCTACTTCAGGAAGATTATTGTTGCTAGCTTCCTCCCCTTTGTCACGGGAATAAGAATGGTGTAACTGTAAAGGTGTGTTTTAGATTATCAGGTGTCCCACAGTCACAAGACAGGTTGGTAGAGGTATTTATATAGAAATAAATAGTTTTTCAAAAAATAAAAGTCAGCATATCTGCCCCATATGGACCATGTCAGTGTTGGCTGCATTTAACCAGCATCATAGTTGGTTTCCATTAATGAGCACATGCTGCTTTTAGCAGCAGTTCAGAAGATAGGCAGTGTATCTAGTGTCGATTCCTTGTAAGCAAATATAAAATGAGGGGCTTCCCCCTCTGCCCCATGTTGACTGAAGAAGAAAAAAACCTCATTGTAAATACAGTACTTTACTTTATGTAAATTAGCAAAGTATGTTCAGTACATTAGATATGACTTTAGTCTGCATACTAAAGCTGACGGCAGCTATAGGCTCAATCTTAGATCTCGAGCATACTTGGAACTTGAATATACATTAGATCTCTAGATCTACTTCCAATTTAAGAATCTGGCAATCAGAAATAACATGGCTCTGAGATCTTGAGTTGCACTTTGTGGGTTAATTTGTTCTGAAACAAATTGTTGCTTGTTCTTCACATTTATTATATATAGTGCTTAATTTTAATAAGTGCTGTGTATCTTTGATTATTACACCTATTAACTTGTCCCTTTTATGAAGTCTTATGTACCTTGAGTCACTTACATAAGGTTTTTTTGTTTGCTTTTTTTGATTGCCTACAATCTTGGTCAATAAAAACATGTTCTCACATTTCCCTAACTTGATTGGCACAGACTTTGAAATATGGATTGCTTTTATGGAAAAATGATGGTATAGAAAGTATAGTGTTTTATAGAAAAAACTTTCATTGCAAAATAAGTGTTAATATCTTTCACTAATTTCACCAATAATTGTGGGTCAGATAAAACCGTTGAGATCTGAATTGCAGTCTCAAGCCCCTTCTACATGTTACATATTATACAATTAACTGGTTAATTGCACAATAAATGTAGACATACCACACATGCAAGGTAATTATCACACCGTGAAAATGTCCACCCAGCTATAGAGAGATTGCTAGCCAGCTATAAAGTGCTTGAAAATGTGTAACAGCTTATATAGCTGGTGTCTATCCAGCTTTAATTTAAAGGTGTAGCAGGGCCCTACGTCTTGCAAAAAGAGGTTTGGATTAGCTCAAAGTCCCTTGAAGTCTAGAATTTATACTGGAATAGAAAGTAGTGGGCACTACCTATTACAGAGCTCTTAGTCTAGAGTAATCCAAAACTGAAAGGTTCCACAGCCTATAAATTCATCACGGGGGCACAGAAGGGAATTGGTGAGTATTTATTCACCAAGGCGCCCCTGGGGGTTACAAGAAATAATGGCCACAAGCTAGCAGAGAGCAGATTTAGACTAGACATTAGGAAGAACTTCTTCACAGTTCGAGTGGCCAGGGTCTGGAACGGGCTCCTGAGGGAGGTGGTGCTCTCCCCAACCCTGGGGGTCTTCAAGAGGAGGTTAGATAAGCATCTAGCTGGGGTCATCTAGACCCAGCCCTCTTTCCTGCCTATGCAGGGGGTCGGACTCGATGATCTATTGAGGTCCCTTCTGACCCTAACATCTATGAATCTATGAAGAAATGATCCCCAATTGATGGGAGAGGGTTGCCAACTTCAGTGGAGCCAGGGTTTCAGAGGAGGATTTTTCAATCTGCTTAGGTCCCTACTCATCCCCACCCCGACTTTCCTTCCTTCTTTTTAAATGAAGTAGTAATTCATAAGCATTGTAAGTCCTTCCTATTTGGGCAGGCATTCAGTTAAAAAAACCTAGCTAAGCTAGGATATTGGTTAGGGGGTGTTTCTATTTCACACTGATACTTTAGGCCCCCCTTAAGTTTTGTTCTCTTGTTCCTTCTCTTGTTTTTAAGTTATTCTGTCCTAGTCTTCTAAACTGCCCTGAGTCCTTGTTTGGAAGGGCAGCATATAAATCAAATACAGCCTCAAATTGGCTTTCTTCTCTGCAAGGGAAAATGAATACACGAAACAGACTATTAGAGATGAAAAAGTGTAAGCAGACTGTTGTGGATTAACAACAAATTGATCATGCTCTACAGATCTGATTAAATAAATAAAAATAAGGGTGTACTTCAATAAATTTAAGGTCTCAGAAGCAGCTGTTGAACAGCATAATATATGGGCATAATGAAAAATAATTTAGTGTCAGCTAAAGCAAAAAAAAAAAAAAAAGCAGGACCAAAGATCAGTTGCCAGACAGCAACAGAAATGGCGTTGGGCTCCATGTATGAGAATCGGTGGTAATCAATTATAACAATTGAGCTTGTTAATACACACACAAGAAATGTAATTCACAAATAGACAGCTAAGACATGGTGAAAATACCAGTTTCTACAAAGCCTAATGGCCTAGGAATTCTCTGTTAGTTTAGATTTTGGAATAGAAAAAAAAAATTCTGTGAAATTTAAGTGAAATTTTGCTGCAAGTTAACTAGTGAAACATGTGCTGATCTTATGATTTTTTTTTTTTAAATCTCCCTCCAGTGTGAGAAGGCTAAAAACTTAATGGAACAATTGGAAGATCTTCAAGTACTCTCTCGTGTAAAATATCTACAAGAGGACATATATAGCATGAAAACATTGTCCAATAGCATAATCAAAGAAAAGGAGGATCTACAGAAGAATTTAACCACCATTTTTCATGCAGTTACAAGAGTTGAGCAGAATACTGCTTCCACAGCAAAAGACATCACTCTAAAGATCGGAACAGTAAAAACTGACGTTAGACGAGTTTCAGGTCTAGTATCAGATATGACCTCCTTGACAGATTCTTTGCAAACACTAGAAGATAAAGTAGATAAAGTTGAAAAGAAGACAATAAAAAATATTGGCAATCTACTTACCAGCAGTATCGACCGCACTGCAAAACTGCAAAATTTGGCATCTGATAACTCAAGAAGAATTGAGCAAATTAAGATGACATTGTCTGATCTGAGAGGTGATTTTAACAGACATTCAGATAGGCTTTTAACTCTGGAAAGTGACAGAGTTAGAGTTCTTAAAACAGTTACATTTGCAAATGATTTAAAACCCAAGGTGTACAACCTAAAGAAAGACTTCGCCCGTTTGGAACCAATGATAAATGACCTAACCTTAAGAATTGGAAGACTGGTTGAAGATCTATTACAACGAGAAAAAGAAATCGCCTTCTTGAATGATAAATTGTCCAATTTAACTAGAGTTCAGAATGAAATTAAAGATATGAAAGATGAAATAACCAAAATGTCAGATATTAATTAATTGCCGTCAGAAACCCAACTGCTTAACTTACAGCATTTGAAGCATGACAACCTAATTACAACCTAATTGGGCTTGGTACTAAACAAAAGGGAAAAAAAATAAAGGCTGTTTTAGAAAGAAAATACTGAAACTTAATTGTGGCCCAGCCCTATTTGCTCTGAAGAAGATGGCTAAACTCCCAGTGGCTTGAAAACAACTGGAATTAGGCAATTCTTTAGCCAAAGTTATATTTTTAGAATGAATAAGTTTTTTGTTTCTTTTTTAAACTAGCAAATATTTTTAAATATATTTAAAAAATGCAAGACATTTGGCTAAAAAGTGACTTACTAATTTGCTTTCATTGGTAAAGTGGGACCACAGATTGATAGCTAGTCTTAAGCTTTCCCTGCTGCTTTGAAGACGAGGGTAAAATTGTGGACTATAGATACAGGCTTAAAAATGATAGTTTCTCTTAAATAAAGATGAATTCTGTGATTTTCCCAAATTAGTTTTCATTTTTCAGTCCATCAACATGCCATAGATGTAAGCAAAGGGAGCGATGACAAGAAGTAGTGCTGGCTTTTGACAAGATTTCACTCAGATCAACATTACTTTTACTTCATTTAATGCAAAGTATTCCTTCTTTAGCAGTAATTGCACCAAACTGCAGCTTCATTACGTATTCATTTAACAAAGTACACCTCTTAGGGCAGCGGCTATCATCCTGTGGTCCGTGGACCCTGGGGGTCCTCAGACTGTCTCAGCGGTCTGCGAGATGTCCATGATCAAAAGTATGTGATTCAAAGGGGTCTACATCTCCACACAATTTCCAAAGGGGTATGCAAATGAAAAAAAGTTTGAAAGCCACCGTCTTGGGGATACCGTACTTTGAAAAAGCAAGCCCTTTCCCCAGTGTTGTCTTAATTCTATTGTCTGTTCTTGTTGGGATACTTTTGCTCTTCATTAGTCCCCTGTGCATGGACTACACATCACTTGGTCTCTTAAGCGCTAGAGTGAAGAGCAAAATTGGTGCAGATACAGAAGCCAACAGACTTCCATGTATGTTACTGCTCTGGTGGGAGCAGAGTTAATGGAGAGCCTTAGGGGTTTGAGAGGGACAGAAGGGAAAGGTAGGTGGGAAGGAGGAGTTGCACTGAAGGAGAGCATGGGAGTAATAGGTTTAGCAGAGGAAACAGGAAGAAGCCATCGTAGGACAACTATAAAGGAAAGCAATTGTGAAAATCTTCGACCAAATCAGCCAGAAATCTTAGTGTTGAGCCCCAGCTCAAGTCTGGGATCGTGCCCGGTATGCAAAGGCCAATAAAGATACCGGGGTGAAAGTATAAAGAAGGTTTATTGCTAGCAATAAAAGGTGCGAGCGGAATTTCACGTAACAAGCACACCAGATCACTACCACTAAGCATCTTTTATACAGGAGTTTTCAAGTTCTCACCAGCGTATTTGTTTGCTGATTGGTTGTAAGGAGTGACGCAAGAAGTTCTTTACTGAGCATGTCTCTATACCCGTGTTTTAGCTATGCATCTCATTTGCATACATGTATGTTTCATTAGCATACTTTTTCCCCACCTAGGGGTGTGATTTTTAGTATTTTAATGAGCTCTTTAACCCAGTACTCTGATTCTGCTTTTGTTTTCAAGCCTCCTTTATCTAAGACTGTCTCCTCCTTATCATTGCAGATGGGCATTCGTCACATAACATTC
>NW_005842072.1:1827856-1830536 GCF_000455745.1 Alligator sinensis
ACTGTTGAGCCCCAGCTCAAGTCTGGGATCATGCCCGATATGCAAAGGCCAATAAAGATACCAGGGGTGAAAGTATAAAGAAGGTTTATTGCTAGCAATAAAAGGTGCAAGCGGATTAAAATACACGTAACAAGCACACCAGATCACTACCGCTAAGCATCTTTTATACAGGAGTTTTCAAGTTCTCACCAGCGTATTTGTTTGCTGATTGGTTGTAAGGAGTGACGCAAGAAGTTCTTTACTGAGCATGTCTCTATACCTGTGTTTTAGCTATACATCTCATTTACATACATGTATGTTTCATTAGCATACTTTTTCCCCACCTAGGGGCGTGATTTTTAGTATTTTAATGAGCTCTTTAACCCAGTACTCTGATTCTGCTTTTGTTTTCAAGCCTCCTTTATCTAAGACCGTCTCCTCCTTATCATTGCAGATGGGCATTCATCACATAACATTCCGTTTGCTTGGTCTCTGCATGGTAATTTCTAGGTCACTCCTTACATTAGGACTACTGAAGATCTTCAGAACATTAGTATCTAGTAGGTACTGCTGTGTTGCTTAGTTTCTTACAGCTAATACCTACTGATAAACTGAAAAAAATTCCAATTTACCATTCTTGCTGTGTTTCTCCCCGTGCATTAATGCTTCCCTTCCTTTCTTTTCCCATGGGTCTTGCGCAGACCTGTGACTTCTCTCTCCTGGGACCTCTATTCCACCAGCACTACCGTCTCCCCAACCTTCCCTAGTTCCTGCTTGGCAGAGAAACTGTAAAGTGGGGTGTCGTGTGAAGAAATCAGGAGTCCTAATGAAAAATTGATTGAACAAGCTCAAATGAGAAAAAAAAAAAAATCACAAGCTTAAATAATCAAACCAGGTCTTTTCTGAACAAACCCCATGCCCATTTTTGTGTTGCTTATTCTATCAATCACCGTTTATGCTGACAGGAAGAAAAGCATATATCTGGTTCCAAATACACAGCAGATGGAGAGTGGGCCTGAGCTAGGAGACCATTTTTGTTGGACACAGGCACAAACCATCACTAACTGATGAGATTTAGAATTGAAACAGGGATGATAATGAAGTAATCACAAGTCTCCAAGACTAGTTATACCCAGATAATTATCTTACTATGAAAAGCTGTTTACAAATCTGTAGTTTTTATCGTGTGTTCAGTCTCACTTGAGAACAGTTCCAGGTGTCCTTGTAGCAGTTTTCAACAAAATATAACATTTTCATAGCCTCATTCCTTAGTTATAGAGGTATATGACATTTTAATAGACTCATCTGTTCTGGTCTTTCAAACCCAGATTAGATTTCTAAAATAGTTCTACTTATTGCTATTATGAGGGAGGACTAAATTCATGTAAAATTACTGAAAATAGTTTGTTCTGCTCAAATATCTTGACTATATAAATATAAAATATCACAATCTATTCAAAGTACCCAAGTTATGAGTCAAGGCAGCTTGTTATTTACCATTAGAAAGTTGCATCTTGTGCCTTCATCCCACCTGTTACTGTTTCAAAACACTTGTTTTGTTTTCCAGGTTAGAAATAAATTGTGGTTTCAGTTGGTGTGAAATAGGAATAATTTAGAAATTGGTCATGTTGCCACATAACTTTACCTTGTAATGATTTACCTTCACTCACAATAGGTCCCATTGATTTTAACTACCTCTCTTCCTTAGCAAAAAAGAATTTAAGCAAAATTACAGGGAACATGTAAAATGGTATGGCCTATTACTAGTGCCTAAAGAGCATCCACTTACAGGAGCTAGATCCAAGAGACATTTAGAAACCAGTTAGTTCTAGTAGCAGAAGCAAATACCTAAACCTCTTGTCCAGTGGTTTTCAATCTTTTTCAAGTGAAGGTATCCCTCCGTAACTTTTTTGGAATTTGGGGACTTCTCTAAAGCCTTCTCTAGCACTTAATAGTATGGCAATCCACCCCAAAAATTGCATCACTGATTTCTCAGACTTGACACAAAGACTTTATAGTAGTCGGGGTACTCCATAGTGTCTTATTCCATAGCTTCAGTAAGTCACAATACAGAAGAAAGGCAATGTTCTGCCTTTACCCAACCTATTCCCAAAGACATTTTAAACACATTAGTGATGCGTAGGGGGTGCACGTCTGTGGGCAGTCGGCACTCCCCACTCCCCCCGCCTTGCCACTGACATTGCTGACAGCGTCTGTGGGCAGTCGCCACTGGCTACCACCACCAGCGTCTGAGTGGTTGCTGACCCCTGGTCAGCGCTTGTGTCGTCCCCCACCCCCCCGCTGCCACGGCCACCTGCTGGAGCTTGCTGCCGCCATGCCCCTGCTGCTGCTCCCAGTCTCCGGAGGCACATGTCATTCATGTTTTAATATGTCCATTTGTTTTGCGTTTTGATATTTACAGGTCAGCGACATGTCCTGAACCAGAAATTGTAATCAAGATCTTCGGTCCATTCTTAACACAAGTTGGGACCTACCAAAAATCATGATTTTGCGGAAAATATGAAGTCCAGCATTGCCTGCAAGTGGCAATGTCTGCAAGAGAGAAGACTTATTTAAAATAAAATGCTGGCTCCCAGTCATAGATGTTAGGGTCGGAAGGGACCTCAATAGATCATCGAGTCCGACCCCCTGCATAGGCAGGAAAGAGGGGTGGGGTTATATGAACCCCACACAGTGCCTA
>NW_005842072.1:1830567-1837825 GCF_000455745.1 Alligator sinensis
CTCCTCTTGAAGACCCCCAGGGTAGGGGAGAGCACCACCTCCCTTGGGAGCCCATTCCAGACCTTGGCCACTAACTGTGAAGAAGTTCTTCCTAATGTCCAGTCTAAATCTGCTCTCTGCTAGCTTATGGCCATTTTTTCTTGTAACCCCCAGGGGCGCCTTGGTGAGTAGAGCCTCACCAATTCCCTTCTGTGCCCCCGTGATGAACTTATAGACAGCCACAAGGTCTCCTCTCAACCTTTTCTTGCGGAGGCTGAAGAGGTCCAGGTGCCCTAGACTCTCCTCATAGGGCTTGGCCTGCAAGCCCTTAACCATATGCGTGGCCCTTCTCTGGACCCTCTCCAGGTTATCCACATCCCTCTTGAACTGCGATGCCCAAAACTGCACGCAGTATTCCAACTGTGGTCTGACCAGCACCCGATAGAGGGGAAGTATCACCTCCTTGGTTCTGTTTAGCGTGCATCAGCAGATGCACAACGAAGTGCCATTAGCTTTTCTGATGACTTCGTCACACTGACGACTCACTGACAGTCCTCACAGTGCTGTAGCCCAGCTGCACAGCCTGCTAGGCAGGAAGAAGGTGCTGCCAACATAGAGAAGCCCAAGACAGCTGCTGCCTCTGCCCCACATCACTGATTGGCTGAGGGATGCCTGTCACGTGGCCCCACCCCTCTCCACCAACTGGGGCCCTGGGGCAGGGCCACATGCCCTTATACTCCATGACAGATGGCAGGGCCATAACAGCTTTTGCAGCTAAAATCAGCAGTAAGGGGTGAGGCCACCAGGACACCTCAGCCAGAGGCATGGGGTGTGGGACCCTGCCACAATCGGCCCATGAAAACAACAGCCAGTCCTGCGATCTTCCTGCTAAATCAGCTAGCCACCTCCCTAAATTGGGCAGACACCTAGTCATAGGCTACCACAGGAAAAAAAGGCTTATGGGAAGCTGCATTTAAGAGAGAAATTATTTGACCAGTTATTTTGCCCCTAACACCTCCCTTCCCCCAGTTGTAACTTTTAGTAGTATACTCTGTGTAGCAGAGAATGTAAAAAAAAAAAAAAAGCTATCCAAGAGATGCTCGCATTTACTATAAGAACCAAGCTGGATATTTATTGTATTTTCATTGTGTACATTCATCTATAAAGAGATGATGTAGTAAGTGATTACAACCACATTTCATCTATAACCGACTTGTTATAGATGATACACATTTCCCAATAAATACTATCAGCATTATTGTAGCAGACGTCTAGCAATTTCAACACTACTAGCAGAAATCAGCATGTTTTTGATGTATAATACAGTCCAAGAAGAGTAGTGTTTGGTTCTTAAAAGCTAGCATATGCATAGCCAGAAGTGATTACCATTCCAGTGGTAGCAAGAAAAGAGGAGACTTATTTACTCTTTCATGGACAGTACATCCAGACTTGCACAGTATTTCCACATAAAGCTTCGCAAAGTACTTTTAGTTAGACTTTCCTGAAGTTAGCCAAAGTAATCATGAATATTTGGTTTGAAATAATGTGCTCCCTTTCAATATCTTAACTCTTTGCAAAAGACTCTTGGATAAAAAAATTATGTAGTTAAGTCATAAAGAGAGAGTTAAAAATACAATAATAAGTCAACTAGAAAAACTGTACTCCCACTCTACCCTCCAAAACCTTACCTCTGGTAGTTTTGGAGGAAGAACCTAGGCAATTTCCTCATTTTCTACACGTGGAGTTCTTGCATCCAAACAGAACATGCTTTATTCCAATCACAAAATGCAGTCAAATGAGCCATTAAAAGAAAAGCCAGCCTTGAAACATTACTTTATAAAAAAGGATATATAATAAATAGCCATACCATTTACATACAATTTCAGCTTCCCCTCGGTTTCCACAACATATTACACATTGGATGCATCTATATATTTACTGCAGAGCTGCCCAGTTAGCTTGGCAGTAAAGTCTCAGTGTCTACCCATGATGCCCTATTAGGGCACAGGAACCCAACACCACTGTAGGTTAGTACTTGTATTTATAAGTACAATCCTGTAGTGGTGTTATTTACTGCCAGAAACACATGTGTAGACACTGACAGCTGGCTGGGGCACTAGGGTGCTTCAGTGCAGGGTCTGCTTGCCAGCTTGCCCTGCACCAAGGCACCCTTGTGCCCCAGCCAGCCCCTCTACACAACACTGAGCTGGGTCCCAGCTGCCCCAGGTGGGCTGGCTGGCAGGCCAACCCCTTCCCTGCCCCCTCCCAACTCTGCCACCTGGGGCTGCTGAGACCTGGCTTAATGTGCTGCAGTCCCAAGTGCACATGTTGACACAGTACCCAGAAGCAATAAACTCCAGTGAACAAAGCACCAGAGTTTATTACCCTGCATTAATTTCATGTGTAGATGTGCCCACTAAGTTCTGACTTTCTGCAGGATCTTCTAGAGCAGAGTGCCAAACAGATAGCCACATGCCAAGTGTCATTTTCATTTAAACTTGGGACAAAGTAAAACCATTTTCCCCCATTCCAGTTGAATGCATGCCTTTTTTAATAGGAGCAAGTGTATGCAAAAGCCATTTCTGACTGAAGGAGGCAAGTCAGAGCAGAGCATTGCAGCCTGTACTGAAACTACTTGTCAGTACAATTACTTGATGGGCTTGATATTCATTTAAGTAGAGAGGGTTTTATTTATATATTTAACTTATATAAGTTAAATAAATATATAAATAAAACCCTCTCTACTTAAATGAATATCAAGCCCATCAAGTAATTGTACTGACAAGTAGTTTCAGTACAGGCTGCAATGCTCTGCTCTGACTTGCCTCCTTCAGTCAGAAATATACCTGTACAGTTTTGTTTTTTTAGGGTCTACACCAGCGTTTCCCAGACATTTGATAACTAAGGCACACTTTTCCTAGCTTAAATAGGCAGCATGCTTCATTTTTACACCTGAGTCACCATTCTCCTGCTAAAAGAAATCATACCAGCACTCAGATGCACTTAAAACAACCAACCAGCTCACCCACCCACCCGGAGACACCAACTACATTTTTCTTTAAGCAAAGGATTAGTTGATATAACAGTGGTCTCAACTTTTTTAGCTTCAAGGCACCCCTAATAATTTACTGAATTTCACAGCACCCCAGTTGAAGTCACTGCTCTAGATCCAAGGTCAGAAGAGACATGTCGGGGGACTTCGAGGCCAAAAAAGTTGATTTAGATGGTAGTACTTGAAGGCAACAGGGACAGGGGCTCTCACTGTGCTGTACCCTGCTCTTTTCACTGTTCTCTCTTCACTCAGTCTGTACCTCAGGCTACTACTGAGGTTACTCCTGCAGTGTCTCACATGCTAGCAACCACTCCTCCAACTCCACATGCTCCCATGGCTGACAGTGTGGTCTGAAGGGGACTAGCTGGGTTACAATATATGGTTGCATGCAGTGGTAGCAGAATTGGAATAGGTGGGGCAGGAGAAGGAATTTCATTGCCCACATCCTTTTGGAATCACTAGTTTACACTTTAGCATGGGATGACAGGCAAAATATCCAAGGTAAGTTAGACCGATTTTCTGACCCCAGCACATAGGAAGCGACTAATCCGAAGGGGAAGCCACCCAGTTTCTCTGTTCGCAACCTTTACTATTCTCCTTAATGCATCTGATGTTACATTTGAAAATTCATGTGTCACATTAAGACTGCTTTGGGTAATCAAATATTGACAAGATCCAAGTAAATGAAAGTTGAGTAGAGAGGAAGTAGGTTCAATTTAAACCTTCCTTTGCCACCTTGACTCCCATGATCAAGAGGCCATTCTACAAACCACTTCTAGAATAAAATCAAGAGGCAAACAAAAGGTAAATTCACTGGTGAGGATCATTCCCCCCTCCCCCCCAAAGTCTCAGGTTTACATATATTAAAGAGTATTAGCCTCTTTCATTACTTTGAATATTTCTAGAATGAAACATCTACAGCAAGATGTTAATTAAAAGGTGGTTTTTGTTCAAAAGAATTTCAGTTTAGAGAGTAGAAAGCTAAATTTGATTTTGTGTCAGGATCCTCAAGTTCCATTTAAGAGATGGAAAGAGCCTTCCATGGTTTTTATTAAATACCTTAACAAGCTTTTCACTTCATACATGCAGTTCAAGTAAGAACCAACTTTTAAGTAACTTCATACTTACACCTCAAGTGAAAGTCCACGCCAAAGTAGCTGTACAAAATAGATGTCTAGAATCATTGTTTGCTAGCATGTACTGATCACTCTCAACCCCCCAAAAATTTCCTAACGGAGGGAAATCTGCTTTTTAAGTAGCAGACAGAACACTAATAAGGTAGGAAAGTTTTAACAGAGCTATTTTACCAGGTTTTTTGTTACCCTGAACAATCTTAAAACTATCCCCCTTTCCAAGCTGAAGGCCTCTAACACAAAAGCAAGACTACCCCAAGCAGAAAGTGATGTTTGGATATTAAAGAGTTGTAAATGGAACCAAAAGGGACAAGCTGAAGAAATTCAAACTTCAGATGCACTGAGCCCAGTTACTGAAAAGGCAAAAATATCCAAGCAGGTATTTTTCCAATGAGCATCCTCCCAGGCTACCAAGTAGTCAAAGCAGCACTTAAACCCTCCCAACACAGGTGGATTTCTTCTGAATTCTAATTACAGTTGAGTGTGGCTTCATGGATTTAAAATAAAACAAACAAACCAAGTACTTTAGGACTTGCTCCAGTAACTTTGCTTTACACTACCATGGCCATAGCGCTAAGCCATGAATGAGAAGTAGTGTCATAAACAGTCTTTCATCAGCTCCAGCATAAGAAATATGTTGCCCAAATCTCTTCCCTGCCCATTGTAAGCCTATTCCTTTCTGCTTAGTAGGTCAAGTATTTAAATGAACATGCTGTAACTATTGACTTTTTGTAATGACGGCAGGGTATATCAGCCCCGTGTTCATACTGAGGGCAACAACCCAGCTTGTGCTGAGCTACAGCTATGTTACTAAACAAGAACTAAGTCTTTGGAAACTTGAAGAGGATTTCTGTGATAAACAATGTTTTATACTACTTCAAAACTTCTGCCAAAAGAACATTAGCAGTCAGAAACAGCTTTTAATGTGCTCCCTAAAACAACAAAAATCCCACTGTTAGTTTGTCCTATTACAAGTGATACTAACGCTTAGATCCACAATACAGCTACAAAGAATCTAGGGACCAGATTCTTTGGGACACTGAACAAAAAAAAAAAAAAAAAAAAAAAAAAAAAAAGAAACCCCAATGACACCAACAAGCAAAATCTAGCCAGCAGGTGCTACCTATATGGTCACTTTACATCACCTTTTCCTGTTGCCAGTGTAAAGCAAGAACCTGCAGGATTTTTTCATGCTGTGCAGTTCTACCCCTCCCCAGCCAACTTATTCAAACCTTCAGGAATACTGGCTATTCCAAAATACACCAAGCTTCTTTCACACTAAATACTTGGTTCATGAAAGTATTTTGAACACAGCTGCCAAGGATCAAAACACAAAGTGGTGGAAATGTGTGTCAGCTCTGTACTCTAAACTCTATAGTTGAGGCATGACCAGGGCCTTTAGCACTTCAGAGAAATGGTGCAGGAGACTTTGAGGCCTTCCTTGAAGGGCAAGATGGAGCCTTTCATGAAGAATTCCTGAACTTAACCATCAGGAAGAAGTCAGGGCGTCTGCTCCTGAAAAGTACTTTTGCAAAAAAAAGTTTACATGCAATACCAAACAACACTAGTTGCTCTAGTTCCTGTTTATTTCAAATAATGACAGTGAAAGACATTTTTGAACCCTCACATGAGAGAAGGGCACAGCCAATAATTACATGAAATACAGAACTTCAGTGTCCTACATGGTCAAATATAAAAGTTCCAAGAAACTAGTTGCTGGTCAGTCCGTTATTCATCTATTCAGTCAAACCAAGCTTCTTCTTCAGAGACTCTGGCATTTCAGGTGGAGGTGGGCGAGGAAGTTTGAAATAAACCTTCACAGAGTCATAGATGAACCACTGTAGTGCAGTCAGGGTACCAATCATGATAATACGGGCAAAGAGACCCTTCCATACACCTGTTGAGTAAAGCAAACATTAGGGACTAGAAAAGTTCACCCCCCCACACCCCTCATTAAATAAATAAGATTTAGAAAAATAAGATTCTTACCTCTGAACCCAAGCCTCACAAGCACTTGTGAGGCAGAACTACCCTTTTCCTTATTCAACACCGACACTACAGAATCAGCAGGATGAGAAACAATGGCACAGAAGACACCAGCTGAAAAAAGAAATAGCTTATTAGTAAAATTCTTCAGGTAGCCAAGGCAGGAAAAACACTAGAGCCAAAATTCTTGCTGCACAAGAGATTGTGGCTACTACGTACTCAAATCCTACAGGACTGGAACCTGCTTTTCCATGGCCTTAGTAAAACAGTTTACAGTCATATAAGCCTCAGTTAGAGCACTCCAGCAGATAGCAAGCCTGTGTTCTTTGTACAGCCCAGTTAGCTCTAAAGGAGCAGGGCTAGTCTGTAGCCCTCATATTTCCAGGTAAGAAATGTAATTCCAAGAAGTTTAAGGCTCAGTAGTCAATTCCCTCTGCAAGCCCTGCTGCTGGCCTTGGTAGGGTGAGCCATACTCTTCCTGATCTGAAGTTAAACAAGTTACATTTCACACCCACAGCTTAGATCCTCTAAAACTTGTCAGAGTAGGCAAGCCATTTAGCCACTCATCCTTTTCATAACCCTGAAAAGTTTTAGTTTTGGCTAGATTCTGGTAGCCCTCTGGAAAAGCTCTAGACCAGTGCTTTTCAACCTGGTCCGCAGACTCCTGGGGGTCCACAGACTATGTCTAAGGGGTCCACAAAAGATGACTATGATCAAAAGTACGTGAATACCCACACTTACAATTCAAAGGGGTCTCCACCTCCATTTGAAAAAAGGTTAAAAGTTATTGCTCTAGACATATTAATGTCATGACCCAAAAGGCATGATTGTGTGTGCGCGCTTTGGCATCAGAATTATCCACGTTAAGTTGCAGAACATTGCACGGGAGTTTCCTGTAGCAAGAGAAAACTCCGGTGCATGGACCAGTTTCCCGCCTTTTCTGCAGCTTCTTTTGCAGAGTGCATTGCTCGAGTTGCAAGAGGAATGCACGGTGCAAAAGAGTTCCTGCCACCGGTATGCAAATTCGTTCCCCGTGATTGGCTAGTGCTAAATTATTCACACGTGGCGGCTAGCGATTGGCCTGTTAGCCGTATAAGAGGCTTGAGCA
>NW_005842072.1:1840291-1850494 GCF_000455745.1 Alligator sinensis
ATCATATCCAACCATGGGACCCTAACTGAGGAAATATCAGGTTTTGTTGAATCCATCCTAAAACCGCTTGTCACCCACAGAGCAAGTTTTGTCCAAGATGTCATGACCCAAAAGGCATGATTGTGTGTGTGCGCTTTGGCATCAGAATTATCCACGTTAAGTTGCAGAGCATTGCACGGGAGTTTCCTGTAGCAAGAGGAAACTCCGGTGCAGGGACCAGTTTCCCGCCTTTTCTGCAGCTTCTTTTGCAGAGTGCATTGCTCGAGTTGCAAGAGGAATGCACGGTGCAAAAGAGTTCCCGCCATCGGTATGCAAATTCGTTCCCCGTGATTGGCTAGTGCTAAATTATTCACACGTGGCGGCTAGCAATTGGCCTGTTAGCCGTATAAGATGCTTGAGCAGTTTCCGCCCAAGTCGAAGAGGACTCCACATCCATCTCGTGGGGACTCTGGGTACACGGCAGGGTAATAGAAACCCTGTGTGAGATCCAGAGGAGCGTGGCGGCCTGATCCACCGCCCACCTCTTCCCGTCTTCGAGCGCAACTAATATAAGACGTATTTACAATTTCTACATTGGTGGCCTGTTCACCCAGAGCATCCGGCGCTCTGCACCGTGGAGCCTAGCAACCTCCACGAGACCGTCTGTGTTGTGTCTGTCTGTAACTGCAACTTAATCAAGCTTTCCAGCCTACACCATTGCCATCTCGGTGTAAGTAAACAATCTTTTAAACTACCGATACGCGTCTGTGCCTAATTCCAGAGCGAAGGCCTTCCCTCTCCGCCCCCGCGTGCCCGGGCTGCTGGCCACAGCCCGCGTGCAGCGCGAAAAAGGGCTCGGGGCGCTCCCGGCCCGCACAATTAAATGCTCCAACATTTCTGAAGTTACCAGTATTCAGATACTTCCTTACCAATATAGCCAGCAATAAACGTGACCACCAGCTGTTCTGCCTTAGAACATTCACTCCGGGGCTTGGGAACCACATACTTGTAGAGAGCTTCAACTGTACGTTCAAAGCAGGCAAATTTCATCATTGTGTATGGAATCTGCCTCATCCATAGTGGGACAACACCTTTGTAGAAACTTAAAATTGAAGAGGTCAAGTTAGGCTATAGCATTTTCAAATTTGTAACAGAAATGTATTCCATATAAACACACGAGTAAACTAAAATTTCCTCAAGCTTTCTAATCTCAGCTAGTCATATACTTGAGTTAACCTACTGTTAGGTTTAGTAAGACTTAGTCTTTGGTGTTGGCTTACAAGGTTAAGTGTTTCTGGCTTCTGCCTATACATCAAGGCAGAAGTTACACTGACCTGTTCACTTGATTGGCTTTGAAATGCCCATCTCCAAGATTAACATATAAAACTTATTACGTACAGATAGAAACAATGATTACAGGAGTGTGGCACTTGTTAGAGTTGCCCATTGAATATTCGTGTCTGCATACCAGCCAAGTCCTGATAGTGAGAAACAACATGTAGAACTACAGTCACTTCTATCAGAACACTGGAGACTAACATGCAGGTATATTGCTCTCACATGCCAATGACTCAAGCACCTTTGACTGTACAACCAAAAAAGTTGCTGAATATCACTTGACTGGAACTGCCAGAAACCGAGAGTTACCAAACAGAACTCAGCCCAAGAGATATCCACAAAGATGGATCTAAGGAGCATGTTGCCTAAAGTACTTTCACAGCCCGAGTTTTAGTACAAACCATGATTTCACACAAATTCAGTCATCTTTCAATTTTGTGGTTACACTGTATACAGACATGAAAGGCATTAATGATCTGACTTAAGCCATAGCCACTACTTGGGCCAAGGCAAGGTTCAAGATCTTAAAAAGTCTGGAGGAAAGAGTTAATACTTACGCCCAGACACCTTCTTCTGCATACATTTTTGGAGCCGCTTGTCTCAGAGTGTTAGCATATCCAGGCTGTGTCTGAATACGAACTTTAGCAGCTTCCATTGGAGCTAAAGCAATATCAGCAAAAAACTCTGCACTAGCAGATGCAGCCAAGTATAGCGATGTACGCCACAAATAAGCATTTTCCTAAAATAGGAATCAAACCAAGAAATGTAACTAATTCATAGATTCATAGACGCTAGGGTCAGAAGGGACCTCAATAGATCATCGAGTCCGACCCCCTGCATAGGCAGGGAAGAGGGGTGGGGTACCCCGTGCATAGGCAGGAAAGAGGGCTGGGTTTAAATGACCCCAGCTAGATGCCTATCTAACCTCCTCCTGAAGACCCCCAGGGTAGGGGAGAACACCACCTCCCTTGGGAGCCCTTTCCAGACCTTGGCCACTCGAACTGTGAAGAAGTTCTTCCTAATGTCCAGTCTAAATCTGCGCTCTGCTAGCTTGTGGCCATTATTTCTTGTAACCCCCAGGGCGCCTTGGTGAATAAAACCTCAACAATTCCCTTCTGTGCCCCTGTGATGAACTTATAGGCAGCCACAAGGGCGCCTCTCAACCTTCTCTTGCGGAGGCTGAAAAGGTCCAGGGTCTCTAGTCTCTCCTCGTAGGCCTTGGCCTGCAAGCCCTTAACCATACAAGTGGCCCTTCTCTGGACCCTCTCCAGGTTATCCACATCCCTCTTGAAGTGTGGCGCCCAAAATTGCACGCAGTATTCCAACTGCGGTCTGACCAGCGCCCAATAGAGGGGAAGTATCACCTCCTTGGACCTGTTCTGCTCTCAAACTGAATTTAGTATTTCCATTGTACAGTTAGAAGATTGTTACACTACCACATTATATACTAAACAGGTTTCAATTATGCATTAGAGAACTTAAAACTTACCTCTCCTAGAAGGTTACCATACAGGACTTTGAAGACTTCATAGAAACCAAATTTGCAGAGCCCTTGCATGGAATAGCCAAAAAAGGTTGGAGCCCATCCCTTAGCCAAACCACGAACACCATCTTCTTTAATTGTAACTGAGAATCCATTGAAGATATTCTTATATTTTTGTGGATCCACCTAAGTAAGAACAGAGAGTTAGTTATTTGGTATACACTGTGGTGGGGAGGGGCCTTTAAATAGAAAATATTCAACTCCTTTTCTTGTAGATCCTTGGTACAAACAGTTTATCAACTAAATTAAGGGGGTGGGGGGAAAATCTTGTCAATGACTGATCTTTAAGTCTGCAGGCTTAATAACAGAGGCTGACTTCACCTTAAAGTTGATAAATTTATCATCACTCTGATAGTATACACTAAGAGGGTTTTGCTGACCACAACATTTAGAAGTTGTGGGGTTTTTTTGGTTTGGCTTTAAGCAATAGTTAACACTTCCATGATAACACCAGTTTTTCAAATCACAGCCATAAGTTACACCAGTGCAACCAAATGCACACAAAAGGGCTTGGATGTAATCATTGTGTCAGGCAGTTTTTGTTTAGCTGAAAGATAAAACTGACACAAGCTTTAAGCAGAGATCAGACCTCAAAAAGCTTACCTTGGCATAATACTCAGCAGCTGAAAATGTGCCAGTTACTAGTTTTGTTTCAAGAACTGTTCTAGAAATAGTGAAGTTTGAGTATTCTTGAGCCTATACTTCCTAATCCTCAATCACCCTCTTACTACAAGCTTGTCCAGGTCTTACGTTTCCCCATCTTACTTCCTGTAAGAACAGGATAATACCTGCAATATTAAAGTGAATTTGAGTCAATTCCTCATCCAACCTGCATTTTTTCAAATTAATCTAGTGTTTCCTCAATATTACAAAGGACAATTACAATTGATATGACTACAGTATGTCATTGATTCAATTTGAAAAGGAAAGTTTGTTTAATTTAGTTTACCGTGCATTTTTCAGGCAGCTAACATCCCCTTCTTTTACTAGAGACTCATGGCAATGAGATTATTTAAATATGAAATATCATTTGAAAACCACAGAAGTTGCAGGAAGCATTAGAGCAGGGGTAGGCATTCTACAGCCCTTGCCTCTGCAGGGACAGGTACCAACAGCAGGCCAGTTCCTGGTGGCCCCCACCTCTAACAGGGAGGATCATTCCAACTTACAGCAGGAAGAGGTCACCTACCCCAAGTAGCACCTAGAACTGCTCACTCCAATATCAGAAGCAGACTTCAGTTAAGCTGCTGTTTAATGTCTGTTCCTTAGGATTGTCAAACATGCCTTAGCTTCAAGTTAATTAAGAATTTTAAGGGGCTACAGGTTCATTTTTGGGGGGGGGGACTTTTAAAGAGCATGCAATTAGCTTCACTTTTAAACATTAAAAAAAAGAGTTAATCTACTTGTGCTAAAAGTAGTATTTAAATTTCAAGCTAGTTTTGTTACCATATAAATGTTTACTTTGACCAAGTGGTGTCAAACTAATTCATGTTTAAACATATTGCATTCTGATCAGCTAAGCTTTCATTTCATAATGGAAAGAAACTTTGAAGTTTTTGCCAAGGATAAGAGGAATTTCTGAAAGAAAAATGCAGTTAAGAATGAACCCCAGCAGTTTCACTAGCACATTTTTTGTTCTTCCCAACAACCTCCACCCCACCAAAAGTTTTTGCTACCACAGAAATTAGCCAGGTTTGAAGCGACACTGCTTACTAACATAACATTTCTAGCAAGTAACAAGTGTATTTGAATTTGCCTCTTTCCTGAAAGATGATTCTTTAACACAAGGATGGGTAAGTATTTGGGCTGGAGGGCTACTTAAGGAGTTTTGGTGAACTCTTGAGGGCTGGGGGTGGGGTAGGAGGGGGTGGGAAAGCAGGGTCTGACCCAGCCTCAGCCCTGTCACAGTGGTTTACACTGCTCAGCAAAAGGGGGGGGGCGGGGAGAGAAAGCAGGGAGATGCCAATTTATCCTATCCAGCCCCAGGCCCATCTATCCTGCACCCAATGCTGGAGGTACTGGATGGAACAGGCATGGGCATGCAGGATCTCAATGACTTCCTGCCAGGAAGTCAAGTCCAGCCACCCCCACTCCACCCTACGTACTTCAGCTCCCAACGTGCCTGCACCACATGCAGGGACAGGCAGGCAGCACCTCTACACCTGGGAGCCACAGTACCAGCCACACACACCATGGCTCAGACTGTCCCCCATGTCTGAGCTACACAGGACTAGATAGAATCATGCCACAGGCCCAACCAGCCCATACTGTAATTTTGCCCGCTGCCGCTTTAACTGAACATGGGCACTTTTTGTAATGGTAAATTCATCATGGCTATTTTAAATTTAGACTTTTTTCCTGAATTCACATGCAATGAGCACTCACAACTTAACTAGTATTTATGACTTGCATTGAAATACATGTCCTGTAGTCAAAATAGCTAACCCCACAACCTCTAGCTGGTAATTCAATTCCAAGGTTTAGCTACCACTGTATTGCTGGAAGAGTCAATTTAAAAATCCAGTCTAGAATCCATACAATACACACCTTCAATGTTAATTTCATCTAACAGACATGCATATCATATCTAGTAGAGTTAGAGCACTGTTGTAGCCATGACAGTCCAGGAATATGCAAAAAGAAAGATTTTTGGGGGTGTTTTTTGAACAACACATATAGTTGGGAGATGTCAGACAAGCTTTCAGAAGGGCATTTTGTGCCAGAAGTCTTGTCTAGTGTATCTAACTGTGTATTGGACCAATTTTATAGCATCACCAAAAAACCCATACGTCAATCATAGCTAAGATAACTATTGCTAGGAAGTTACCTTGAATAAGCATTCCTACTACATTACTCCTATCCCTAAAGGGATTTGCTCTATTAGGTCATAAAACTAGTAAGTTTATGGCAAACTATTAGCTGCCTCCTTTAACATCAGATGGATATTTCAGCTGGATTTAATGTTTACAAGTAACTCTGGTATAATGAAACACTGTTTCAATCTTGACTTATTTTAGCCAAAAGCAGAGTTTGCCAAATCATTCAGGAATCTGCTTCTCTTGGAAGTTTGAATCAATCCATTAACTGTTTACCTAATCCAAAAGAGGTAAATTCAGATGTGATCACTTCTGCCTTCTACTTGAAGTTGTTAAAATTAGCACACCATTATTAACTCATGACATACTGGACTAAGTGAAGATGAAGTTACAAACCTGGATACGGCATTTGACTAAATCCAGAGGTACGACTCCAGTGTGTGTCAGGCCACAACTTAGGACCCCACCAAAGCCACAGAGAGCATAAAACTTGAGCGAGCCATATTCACAACTGTATTCTTCTGCAGCAAAAAAAAGACACACCATGCTTATACAAAAGCCTCATGCACTGCTTCAGAAAGTGTCGGCTATTACATAAATTTATGCCTCCAGCTTGTTAGTAGACTGTGTCACACTTTAATCATGCTTTATGAATTTCACCACATTGCAACATGCAGAACAAACCTGGATTCTGCATTTAACCAAGTCTAGGGGAACCAATGCTGTATGTGTTGTGCCACAGCTAATAATTCCACCAAGGCCACACAGCATAAAGAATCTGCCTGAACCATATGCACAGCTGTATTGTTCTAGTTAATTAAAAAGAAAAAAAAATAAGTTCGCATATTTAACTGTAGAAGCAAATGAAGGATATGAATTAATACCATGTTTATGATCAATCCCCATTATTAGCCTCTTGAAAGCATTCGATGGGGTCACTACCCCATGATACACTATTTGGTTACTCCATCGCTCATAATGATGTTACTTCCTCCTTGCTTTGGTACTGATCTCTAGGGCTCAGTCTAGTCCTGCCAGCTTGAAGGAATGCTGGAGTCCTGACAGAAGCTGGTTCCTTGAAAAACTATTTGGTTCAAAATTTCAGCTTGTAGACTTCCCATATCTAGTCTTAAAGACTTATCTAGGTGCCAGTGAAAGTTTCAAACTCATTTAAGAATGTAATTTAAGAAAACAGTTAAGTAGTGAAGGGCAATTAGTAGGGCTTAAACCTCTTGGGCAAAACTGTAGTGGATTAAGTACAGTGTTAAACCAGTACCACTGCAGATAAGGGTACCTGTATAGGGTAAAGCCAGGTATAAAATGCAGGAGTGCCCACTGAACAAAGCTGTATTACCACAAAATGCAATTCATTTATGTTATAGAAAAATCTTACTTCTGAAGGCTAGAAAGAGCTGAATGAAATCAGCGTTAAAAAAAAAAAGAGAGTTGAGTAAGCAAGATCATGTTAGGTCCCTGAAGGGGGATACAAGGAGCCAGATACAAGGAGAGGGGGCCTCAGGGCCTGGAGAGACTGGGAAGGTAACAGCAGTGCAATGTTTAGAGATGCTCTGCTTTATGAATTGGACTGAGGATAGAGGAATTGCTGAACTATTTGTCCCAATAAATGCCTTCATTGAGGCAGAGCTGTCTAGTTGCTAGCTACTTGAAACTTCAGGTTGCACTGAATCTCCCAAACAAGAGGCAAAGTCCCTCAACACTACATGCTAGAAACTTGGGTCAGGGCCCCAGAGAATGAGGGTTAGAGGGACTGAAAGTCCAGTGTCTTAGTGGAAAGAAGCCTGGGCTCCCCCCACCTCTATAGGCAACACCAGGACTGTCTTTGGGGAACACTTGGAGACCAGACAAGGCTGCAGTGGTCTTGAGCAAGCACTCCATAAACTTCTACTGTTGCAATAAATCTTCACTCAGAAGTAACTTAAAAAAAATAATTTTAAAAGTTGGTCTGTTGAACTGATGCCAATTCAAGGAAGCAGCTTAAGCTGGTCTGATTTAAAGACAGTTTACATGGTGTCCTGCAACACCTTTGTACCATTAAGCTGCATTTAAACTGGGCCAGTTACCATTCTGTTCAGACCCAGAGTTGCCATGTGGAATCAAATAAAGAAGAGCAAAACTGAGTAAATCCTTATTTCAAATCACTTGATTTGAGAGTTCTCAGTGAGCCAAAGCAATCCAAAGATGTTCCTCAGTGTATGACAGAGCAAGTATACTGGTAGGAACCTTCCCAACAACTGAGGCAGCTTTATTCCTTTGCCTTGATAGTGAGGTCAGAGACTTCCAAATTGGCTTTATTCCTCTAGCAAGTTAGCATCTACCAAATCAAGACCTGCAGTACACTGCCAAACTCTAATATTTAAGATGCAGCCTTATGCATGGGGACCTACCTAAATTTGCAGCAGAAGTGCACTGTGCAGCAGCTCCTTTAAATCTTGACTTTTTCACTGCACCTCCCCCCCTCCCCAATTGGCCAAGGGGCCCTAGTGGCCCCTACTGCTTGCTGATTGGCTAGGCAGCAAAAAACATCATTTAAAATATGCTGCAGTTTTTGCCTCCCAGCTAATCAGCAACAACCAGCTGCCAGGGCCCCTTGGCCGATCAGTGATGGGAAACTGCTAGGGCCCCTCCACCAATCAGCAGCAGGGGGCTGCAGGATGAAAAGAACACTTCTGCCACGATTTAGGTAGGTCCCTATTTATGCAAGAAAATGTTCAGTCTCCTATTAAGATGAGGAGATTTCTCTATTAAAGTCTATGTCGGGGCAGGCAATTATTTTGGGCAGAGGGCCGCTTACTGAGTTTTGGCAAGCCATCGAGGGCCGCATGGCAGGAAGCCAGGGGCAGATTAATATTAATTTTCTAAATTTTTTTTAGGGGCCCCGCGGGCTGGATAGAATGGCCTGGTGAACCGCGTTTTGCCCATCCCTGGTCTATGTGGTATTGCAAACTTATGTGGTACAGCAAACTTAAATTAATGAATTCAAGTACAGTTTTTAGCCTGCTGGGTATTTTATTAATAACTGTTCATGTGATAGGCTGTGGACAACCAGAGAGAGTGTCATCCTGTAAATTACAAGTACCTGCAAACTAAAATATTGAGTTTGGGTCCTCAATGCAAGACTTCCAAGAGAAGCAGAGGTTAGATATAAACCAAACACTTTAAGTTACAATTTCTTTAATAAGCCCTTTTGAAGTCTAGGTTCAAGTTATGACAAGTTACATCCAGATCTTAGCCTACCATAATCTTAATTTAGTCAGATGTTCTGCAGAATGAGCCCTCAAATTATTAATGAATTTTTAGTCAATTAAGATATTAGGAAAAAAAATCTGCCTCAGACTTCTATCAATAAAGGGACAGTGACGTGCTGCATTAAGTATCTAGAAATCTTTATAATGGAGTACTTGCATTCTACGAGCATCATCAGTACATCAGTTGTGAAACTTAGTGCCAGAAAAGCTTTTTTTACTCCAACCAAGTAAGAGTAATGGGAGAAGAGCAAATCTAAGTTCTAAAAGGCTAGAAGATGCATAACCAGCGAAGAGAACTTCCTGGTCTAATAATTCTTTGCTTAAATACAAGGTTTAAAATGTAAAACTGCATTTTTATACACACCAACATTAATTTTTTTTTTTTTTTTTTACATTAAGCCAAATCCTCACAATTTCTATCCAAACTTTACTAGATTGCAGCTTGCCACAAATCAAGAAAGTGATTCACCACTTTAAAACAAATTAACAAGCAAACCAAGATCTTCATCTGCTTAAGTGTATAGACCAGTGGCTCCCAACCTTGACTCCAACTGAGGCTGCAATGGTAAAAAATGGGGTTGCAAAGACAAATCAGATTTTCTCCTTTAAAGGAGGGGGAAAAAAAAGGAAATGACAGGCTCTCCCTGCAAGCTTGCAGAGTTCCAGCCAGCAAGGGGTTGGGGGGAAGTGGGGGAAGCAAAGGAAGGGTGATTAGGCAGGGGGTGCCACATGCACCTGCATGCACATGGTAGCCAGGCAGCAAGAAGAGCAACTCCTGCAGCTTCCTCCAGGTAAGGCTACTGGGAGGATGAGGGTATTAAAGGGGGAGGAAGACAGATTGACGCCCCAACAGCAAGGGAGGAAGGGCTGGGAGTGCTGCCCAGACAAGCTGGTACATTGGGCCCTGGACTGGAATGTGGGGCCCAGCTGGGGTAGCAGGATGGAGCCATGGGGGTCTTATCCAAGGGGCAGCAGAGGGGCTGGCTCCCAACACTGCATATACTCCTGGGGAAGAAGGCATGGGGGGGCATGCACCCCCAGATTTTTGCATGGGAGCAGGGAGGCTTGGTGCCACAAGCCTCATATTAGTTGGGATCACCATGGCAAGGCATCAGCTGCCTGCCCAGCAGCAGTGCAGGACACAATTCTGCACTGCCACTGCTGCCAGGTGGGCAGGGGGTGCCTCACCATGGCAGAGTGGTTGGCATGGGGCTCCCAGCAGCAGCACAACCAAGTCTCACCACCCTCATGCACCGGGTCC
>NW_005842072.1:1850507-1852180 GCF_000455745.1 Alligator sinensis
GGGGAGCTGGCAGTCCTCTCCCCCTCCAGGCTCCACTCTGGCTGTGCTGTCCTTGGGCGCTCCTAAGGGGGAGGGGACAGAGGGCTGTGGGCCCTGGCCCCCTCTGGCAGGACTGGGGGAGGTAGTGAGAGATGGGAAGGGGTGGTGGTGGGAGGCTGCAGGTTGGGAGTGAGAAGCCATGCTAGGGAGGTTAGAGTGACAAGAAGTAGGATCATAAGAAGCAGGGTCATGCTTAGGAAAAGGTTGGGAAGCACTGGTATAGACAGTGTTGTCTAGTTATAGAAAGGGAGAACCAAGTGTAGCAAAGGGTGTATTCATTACCACTTCAGGTTGCATTAAATGTCTACACTAACAAGAAAAAGCTCATTAATGCAAAATAAGAATTAATCTGATTTGAATCAACCATTTCTGTCACTTTGTTTAGTGACAGACTATCAGTATCACTAATAATGTCAACTTGCAGTTACATTCAAGGTGTTTTATTAATAGCTTCACTTATTTTTGACAGTTTATTTATTTCACTGAACTCCAAAAAAGCTAAACAATGCTTTCAGAAGCATCTTGCCTCTTGGAAGACTTTTCTTCAATTAAATCATGCTAGTTAGTTTACTCAGCATATTCGATCCCTTCATGATAAGCATTAAAATAAACTAAGGGGGGAAGGTGACATGCAATTAAAGATTCAAAGGAGTCGAATATCAAGTAGTTTCCAATGTGCTCCTAAAGAAATATTAAACTATTCACCATGTTCAATTAACATTAAGGATAAGATCATTGGAGTCAGTCATCATCTACAACTAGATTAAACAGTTTCTTAGAAAGAGGCCAAAGTCTCCATTATAAGAAAAAAGTCAGTTAAAAGTACAAATTATTTGGAAAAACCAATTGAAGTCACACTGAACTAACAGGATAGGAAAGAATCTAATAGGCATGTTTGTTATCTAGGCAAAAACAAAACATGTCCTTCAGTTACTGAAGGCATTCCAATCTTTTACCTTTCTAGCTTTAGCCTGTTCACCTGAATTAAAGATCATATATTACACAACCCTGTTGCTTCAAACCTTCAAAAAAAGGTCTTGATAAAAAAAATAAGCTGATGCCCTGAACCAGATTCAGGAGACTGAAACCTGTTCTCCACTGGTGACTTTCAGTGACCTTGGGAAAGCCATTGTTATTCACATTACTTCACTTATGTGAAAAATAGAACTCCTTATTCCATAAAATTGTGTATAGTATGCAATGGGTTAAGTGCCATAGAAGAATTTATGATCACTTTTGAGGAATAGCTGAAACCTCCTTTCCCCAATAAGCATGTGCAACCAAGATGGCAACCCTGGGCAAAACTAGCCTGTAAGAGGCCTAGAAACTGGCTGGATTATTCATAGAAATACTTGCAGCTCATCCCTCAAGTCCTCACCATGTCTAGTGCACATTTTAGTGCCCCACAAGTTGGTAAGGAGTTACGCAAGGACTTTTCAACACAAGGCAACTCTACTCCCATTGGCTGCTCCTGCCAGCAAGAAGCTTCCTCTCCCTCAGTGAGGGGGGGGGGAAGCGGCGCCGGGGACGGACATGGCCTGTTCAGACGTCGGCTCCCTTCCCTTCCGGCCTAGGCACATACCAAGGACGAAGGAGGCCCTGGCACCTCCCGTAACCTCGGCAAGCACTTTGAG
>NW_005842072.1:1852513-1867826 GCF_000455745.1 Alligator sinensis
GCCCGCCGGGGGGGGGGGGGGGGGGCGGCAGTGCCGGCCGGCTCCTCACCTCCTAAAATGGCTCCGGCCGCTCCGCCTGCAATCCTGCTCAGAGGCCGGGTCGCGCCCCCGCTCACTTACTTTGTCCTTCGCCGGCGCAGCGGGCGGAGCGACCGGCCAACAAGCGGCCACGCGATTGGTGGAGAAGCCCCGCGAACAGGCGTTCCCGCTCTGACGTCACGGAGACCAAAGGGCTTCCTCCTCGTGCGCCTGCGCGCTTCCCCCCTCCCCCCCCCTCTTTCCGCCGTCCCGCTGAGGCGGTGGGGAAAGGGGGGGGAGCCTGTCAGTGACTTTCCCTTTGACACAAGGGCAGGCGGAGATGCCTGGCTCCGGAGCGGGCCTGCTGTCCCGCTCGTCCTCAGCCTAAGGCCGGGGCACCCTCGGGTGCCTGAGATGATACATCCACAAGGGAAAACCCAGAGGTTTCGCCTGGGCTTCCCGGTGCTCAAACCCTCCCGAGCCCCTGTGGGCTGCTGTGACGTCGTTGCAAAAGGAGACTGGCTCTAGCCTTCGTCTGTGGTCAAAGAGAGTGCCAGCTCTTCCCTGTCA
The DNA here is from genome assembly GCF_000455745.1 of Alligator sinensis. Taxonomy (NCBI): domain Eukaryota; kingdom Metazoa; phylum Chordata; order Crocodylia; family Alligatoridae; genus Alligator; species Alligator sinensis. The sequence continues at coordinate 1,853,102 of NW_005842072.1, forward strand.
CTCTGAGGGAGCCTCCGGCCCCAAACCAACGGGATTTGAGAACCCCTGGTCTAGGCCGAAGGCTCGTCTAAGGGCACGAGCAGACAAACAGTACCATGCAAAGAGAAAGAGAGAGGTTGGAAAAATGATTGGAGGCAAAGAGTATCAGTAGCTACTGAGCAGGGGAGTGAGGGGTCAAGCCTCTGAATCCGAGCGTCCTGGCCCTTAAATGCTGGAGGCTGCAACTGAGAGGAACAGTGGGGAAAACCCTGGTTGTGCCCTGTTCACTCCCCCTTTCAGCACCCACGACTCCACGTGGTTTGGGGAGCAACTCTCTCATCCTCATCAGAGAAAAGCCCAGTCTGCAACACTGAGCTTCAGCTATGTGAGCTGAGAACTTGAATAATATATGATGTTCCCTCCTGTTTGCTTTTTTAAAAAATGATCTCATGCTGATAGTTTTTACCCTTCCTCATTCTTAAACAAGTTGATCTATAGAAGATCATGTTTCCCAAACCAGGGTTTGGGTTGCTGACCAAAGTAGCCACTATTCCTGTTGACTCTTGAACACGGGTGGTTCTCAGAGTCAGGTTTTGTGGACCTCCATGGCCCGATACCGACTAATTCCCCAATCCCAAACTGAAACGTAAAAAGAAAATCATGCCTGGCAGTTAAAAAAATTATAAATGTCTAGCCTTTGCAACAATAACCTTGAAAATATTACACACTATAAAATTAATATTTTCCAAAATTGATTTTCCTCGAGAAGGTTGTTCCCCTCGTGGATATGGAAATGCTACAGTAATAGATACCTTGGTTTCTGTGGAAGAGCTGAGGTACACAGCTACGGCCAAACTAATGGTGATGGTACTAGCACTGCCACAAGTTATCTGAACAATCGGCTGCCTGCAAATTAAACATTTCCTAGGACTTGGAGTATAGGTATTGATAATTTTAAGTGGTGTAGCTACAAAGACTGGAAGTCTGGGGAGAAGCTTATGTTCTGTTACTCGACAACAATTTTATAATCATTTATTACTTAAAGAGATCGCCAAGTACCTTGATTCTACAGTGGTTCTTGAACACCAACATTACCTGTAACCTCAAACAAGAGCTTCTCACTAGCCTCAGTACTATAAGAGGCAATATGGTCTAATGAGCTAAACCTATTGGGGCCAACTACTTTGGCACGTGCGCCACAAATTAGCTCTGCATTGGCCCCAAGTGCCACTCCAAACCCCTTCTCCTGCCTGTTCTGCTACTCTGCTCCTAGCCTTGTGCTCCCTGACCAGTTTGCCACTTTGCTTTTTCCTTCCTGCCATATTTGCTGCTATGCTGCCTGTCCCCTTTCCAGTCTGCCATGTGACACACACACACACACACACACACACACACACACAGGCTGCACTTGCCACTAGCAGCACCCATGCTGCACTTTGGTCACCCTGGACGAAACAAAGGACTGAAAACAAAGACCTGGTCCTAGCTCTCTCACAGATTCCTTTCATGGCCTGTAACAAGCCACATATATCAGACTTTTCAAATAAGGGCACACAAAGTTGGGCAGGGAGGTGCAGAGCTGGAAGTGTGGGGTGTATGCCATGGAATAGTCTCATTTATGCTCACCCAAAGCTCCAGGCCAGACATATACATCATGGTTTGATCAGGGGGATAAAAATCCTGCATGACCGAGGGCTGTATGCTTGCAGGAGTGAAGGTTGGAGAGTTGTGGGAAAAGGTAACTTCTGTAAATATTATCATTTTACATACATTTATTTATGCATCACAGGGACTGCCTGGCATCATATGTAAAGAGCTGGTGGAAACCCTAACTATTCCTTGGCATGGAGGGGTCAGCATGTCAGACATAAAAGCAATAGTACAGCTTTATTGCAACTGTATAGATCCCTTCATCGGGATCTCCAAATTAAGGTCCCTTCATTTAATGGGTTCCAGTGAAACTACAACCAAGTTACCTGAGCTGTGCACTGACCTTAGAACTTGACTCTCAACGTTGTATTTAATGCACAAAGTTCAATCAGGTAAGTTCACTCTATATTACATGATCAAGATATCATACACGTGACAGCCTTGCTGAAACCATGTGGCAATGCCAAGCCTGTCATGAGTAAACCAGATTTAGCAGGCTCTCAGACACTGAGGAGGAGGAGGTCATCTGAAAGAGGTGCATTTTTTACATAGTTCAGCAAGGTATGGCAGGATAAGAGGCTGCATCACAATTCAGATAGCAAGGTTTAAAATAGATCAGGCTGTTTTGTTTCTCAGTACATAATACAGTAATGTCTAACTTAATCTTTGTTCTGTTTTATTTTCTTGAAGTCAAAGTACTCTGGAAAGGTTTTATCCAAAAGTGAATTGTTGATGCTTTTACTCTCACACCCCAGGAATTGTCTAATAATTCCTAACTATGCCTCATGCTAAAGCTGTAAATTTAACTGAACCATAAAAGACATTCTGTAGCAATCATAACATTTTCTACCGACTTAAGTTTTCATTTAAAAAAAAAATCATTTTGCCCCTCTGGCTCATGCTAATACCTTTGTATATGTAGAAAGTTACCATAAGTACATAAGGAAAAACTTTACTGTCTGAGCCCCCAAGGGCTGGAATAGACTCCCCCCAGAGGTGGTGCAAGCACCTACTCTGGACTCTTTTAAGAAACATTTGGATGCTTATCTTGCTGGGAACCTTTGACCCTAGCTGACTTCCTGCCCCTGGTGCAGGGGGCTGGACTTGATGATCTTCCGAGGTCCCTTCCAGCCCTAATGTCTATGAAATCTAATCGATTATAGGAGTAGAGAATGTGCAATTTGTGAAATCTAAAGTAAAAAAAAAGAAGTATCAGCATATGTTAGAAATAAATTACCGATTTTGCTGAACTTGGTTGAGTGACCTTAATTTTTTTTATACTAAACTCTTTCACAGTTTTGGGTAAATAAAAAATAAAAAGGTGGTTGGATAAGGACAGACCAAGAAAAAAGAGTAGCTTTGGCATGCTAGGAAGTGGGGCCATAAGTGAGGCCAGGCTGAGGAAGAGGTTGGAAGGTATCAAAAAGAGTAAAGAGTAAGATGTTTTTACTCAGGAGGATACTATAGCAAAGATTCTTACTCAAAAAGAATAAAGGAGTCAGACTTTTTAAAAAGCAAATTAATGTGTGTGGTTGCAAGACAAATAAATATACCTGTTACACTTATCACTTCTTTGTACAAGTGACATCCAAGGCCCACAGGAAAAACCATATCTGAACTCATAAAGTGTACGTGTGAGGGTGGGAAGAGGGTGATAACAGCTTCAAAAGCATGTTAACTTTACACATCTTCACAGAATCAGGGCCTCAGGTCAGCATCAAATAAAATTATGAACTACTATTAAAGCCTGAAATTATAAGTCCTGCCTTTCTACAGTACTGAATAAAGACAGTTCAGTAATTAATCTGCATGTGTAAGAGACCATTTTCTTCGCTATTTTGAGGTCTCTGGATTTTTATAAACTATTTGAGATTAAGAATTGAGATTATGTTTAAGCAATCCCAGTGGAAGGAGGAGCAATCATACATCGCTCAGGACAGCAACTCTCAAATTGTACTCAACAAAAGCCAATGATCAAACAGATGACAAGACAGCAATGCTGGCTTTCTTTTTTCTATTTTGGAGAAAGGGACTAGTTTGGAATAGACATTAAGATTAATCAGTTGCAAGCAGTGCAAAACAACTGTCACCCTTCTCTTGTCTGCCATATGAACTCCCCACTAGTTGAAAGTGATGCTTGTAGTTAATGTAAGTGGGGGGAGGTGTTGGAATGTCTATGAGATGATGCATCCACTGAAAGTTTGAGCTCCAGAGTTAAGAATCACAAATGTTAAAGTACAAAACAGTACTCAGGACCTCACAGGGTAGGACTGGGTTCATTTAGTCATCATGAAATTAAATACAATTTTTTTACTTCACAGGAATGAGCTTTTAAGTGAAACTCTGACTTACAACTGTCCTGCTGAGCTCATTAAATAAGTGCTTTGTTGTACTATTAATATTATTGTGCAATGACTCCCAAGATCCTCAGAAATAAATTATATATATTTAAACTGCCATGTAATAAAAAAGAAAGGGTAATGACACTAACATTAGGAAAATACTAGACCTTTTATGATTTTTGTAAAGTTTACTCAGTTCCTTAGGATCTGCTCACTTGATTTTCATTTGGTTTGTTTTGATTTAGCTAACTTGTAGAAATACAAGATAATATTTTAAAAAGGGAAAACAATAAAGACTATTGTTTACAATGCATCCCACCAGAAACAAACTCCAGCACAGTAGGCTCTGGGATCAGGCCCAGGCTCTGAGTAGCAGCATCAGGAGGTGGAGGAGCTGCCTGGGGCACAAGTGCTGAAACCGCAGTGCCATATGGCCAACTCCCCTGAGCCTGCTGCTCCAGTCCCAATCACTGCCCCCAACAGTACTCTTATGGCAGAGTTCATTTACTGCATCCTAATACTGACACTTGTAGACAGTGATGCTTTACTGTGGAGCCAATTAGTCAACTCCACTTTAAAGTGCGTGTGCAGATGCATCTACTGTTATATATTCTACTCTTCACTATTACAAATATTCCTGAAGAATAGTTAATTTTCAGTAATCCCAGTTTTCAAGTGCATGTACAAATCCTGTAATTTTCACTTAATGTTACATCAAGCAAACACACTGCCTGCTAAACTATGATATATGCCCCATATGCTTATCAATTGTCCAATTGGTAACTTGTGGACCTCAGCATGCAAAGGGTTAAGCTGTGGCTCCTACTCAACTGCTGCTCTCTCCACAGCTCCTGCTGCAATAGCAGCTGGAGCTATTGGCTCCCCACCACCCCTTCCAGCTTTCTCTGCCAGCCCATGTCCCAGGGTAAAGGGCAGGGCATGGTAGAGCACTAAGGGAGCCAGCCTGTGGCCATGTCCCTGAACTGGGAGCCACCAGTGCACACAGTACAAGTGGGTCCACCCTCTTGTGCAGTGCAACAGAGAAGGGGGCAGCTCACCCATGCATGCAATACAGCCGTAGGGGGAAACGGGAAAGCTACCTGTGCATGCAGTGCAGCAGAAGGTACCCCAGGGGCTCTCGCTCACATTAACAGGGCCCCCCAGCCATTTAGAAGTTGGACAGCCCTGATCCAGTGGAAAATAGGGGTAGAACATATATCCATTCAATTAATTACAGGAAGCACTCCTGGAAAACAGCATCATTTTGCCCAGGGATAACTCACATTTCACAAAAGGCAGCCAAGTAACACACTGTATATTCCAGGAAACTAACTTTAGTTCAATGATATAATTTCATATTTATGCATGGAATTGAGGCATGCAATTTGATGTTTAAACTATAGATTTTATCCACTAAAATTTGGTTTGTATTATATACTGACAAAATTAATACTAAGAAAAAGCATGCAATGACTATTACAACCTGTAACTTTAGGTTAAGTGCATGTATTTTGGTATACTGAATACTTTTGAAGGCATGCGTGGCATTCATATTTTACTGTTCTTGGCTTTGTAGCATTTTACTAGGGGGTTTTTTGGATATAAAATAATCAAGCATGCATAGCAGAAAGTTTTTTGGGTTTTTGGTTTTTTTTTTTTAAAGGATATTCTGTGGAATTACAGTTCAGTTGAACCAAATTAACCAAACTAGCCAAAATAAGCTATTGAGAAGAGGGTGGAAGGAATTATTTCTAAGACAGGGGTGGCTAACCTGCAGTATGGGTGTCAAGTGGCACAGACAGCCTGTTTGGGGAGGGAACTGGCAGCAAGTGGCAGGTAGGGCAGGAAGCAGAAAACAGAGCAGTAATCAGGTAGGAGGAAGGGGATCAGCCACATAGGAATTTATCATAACTACCATCTAGCATGACCAAATTATTGGCCAACTAAGCAGGCTTCACTGACCACTAGATGACCCGATAAGAAAGGCAGGGAGCCACATTTTCAGTAAGGCCATTTTTACAATGGGAGGTATGTGTGTGGGGGAATGCTTTAGCAAGCCACATTGATTAAAAAGTGCCTGAGCGTCACGTGTATCAGCTATAGTTCAAAGAGCCCCACCACCATTTTTCAGCATGGGGATGCTGATACATATGACACTAGAGTCTGCTGGAGCATGTTAATTTTCATGCTCCAGCAGACTCTATTAACTCTGCTCTGATGAGCTACATTTCCCAGCTCCCTACATATGTATAGGCACCCAAAAACACTAAGTCAGTAAGAAACAGTAGCTGAACAAATTGAGAAGTTGAAATTTACTAGCAAAACATAACAAGAGGCCAGCTGGACTCAGCAGGGGACAAGCTGGAGATGCCTCCCCTGTAAAAAAAACCACAAACCACAAACCTAGCAGGGAGCAAGTCTTAAATGCTTGAATTTGGCATGGGGGAGCTCCAGGTATCTGGACTTGGGAAAGAGATATGTAAAAAGACATAAACAAGGAGAACTAAAAACTGGAACAAGGTGGGGGCATTTAGGTTGTAAATATAGGGGTTGTAAGACTCACCCTTTTTGATGCCCCCACCTAGTTCCAGTTTTTAGTTCTCCTTGTTGATGAAAGCATTGCTTACTTGGCAGTTTCACTGAGCCAGGCTGATTGCTATACAAATCCACTAGTGTACTGTTCTAAAAAGACAATAATCCCATATAAACTTTTGCCACCAAATACTAATTTGAGTTGTTCTTTCCGTCTCACCCAAACTCCATGAGGAATAATGTTGGAAAATTGATTGTCCTTGTCATGCTATTTTCATAAGAAACAAACACACACATTACATTATCTTTATTTTTCCACATTTGACACAAATAAGTGAACGTTTTCTGTTACAGTTTTCTAGAGAATAAACAAATTACCTATTTGGGTTATGAGGGAAAAAAAACAATAAGGATAAATGCTTTAGTCTTAACCAGAAAAAAACCCCATTGCTTTGCTACCAAACAGTCAAAGTTGCCTTAAGAATGCAGAAAGTAAAAGCATCCCATAAGAATGTCTATGGTCTAAATACAGCAAAGTGGATCTAAAAGTAAAAAACAAAACACTTGATTACATTAGCTAATGTCCCCAGCTTTTTCATAATGAAATAGCACTTAAAGTGCAATTACTGTAGTTGTGTATAGAATATGCAATATAAAAACACATTTATGCATAAGACTTAAGTGCACCAATTTTATACATTCACTGCGTTTTACTCTTCATTGATTGGGATGAAATCAGCTGCCTGCTCAACTTTATACAACTTTAAAATGTTTTGGCATGTTTCCATCAAGGATGGGGGGAAGCCAACCAACTGCACTCAAGACAGGTAATTTTAAACTCAATTAAATTTCATTAAAAAAAAATGCCCTCTTCACATCATTAAAATGAAACTTCATGAAATACAAAATTTCCAAGGGGAGGAGACATTACATATCTTTACATGAACATCCACAACAAATATCATATTAAGCGGTGTGGGAAAGACTCAGGTTAAAAAGAGGCCCTGAAGTAGTTTTGTCTGCTGTCTTAGTTATGTTGGAGTAAAAAGGATTTGGAATAGTGCTTTAGAATTTGAGTCCTTCAAACAAAAAATGACCCAAAAATATTTTGGTAGCAAATTATATTTGATGCAAATTTTATTATCACGCATATTGCTAATAAATAAGTTGTTCTATGAAGACATATTGCCAATTAGATGTGTAATTAGATTCCTACAACAGTATATAACTACTAAAATGAAGGGCTACAATTAAAAGTTGATGTTATGCTTAAAGGAAGTTACTAAGACAATGATACTAAGACTTACAGAAACATATACAACAGGTTTAGTTACATATACTAAAATGTTACAGCACTCTACAGAAAAAAGATTACTGTACTTTTTCTACAAAGCATGATAGTCAGCTATATTATAGAAAAATGCATCCAAAAATGCATTTCTCTTTATTACTTGTTTTGTCTCATTCCTTGTCCAAATTGCATAGCAGAAAAAGTACAACCTCTTTTCTCTACAAATTGAGATTAACACAGCTTCACATTTTACTACATTTTTGCCCTTCTCAGCTTCCAAGTTTGCAAAAACAAATATACAGTTTCTCAAAAATGAATTTAATGATGTCCACATTAAAAAAATAAAGCCTACAAAAAGTTCGAGATCTAAAAAATGTTACTTATATGGCACAAAAGTAATCTCCTACTAGTCCAAAGTCCAGAACAAATTACTGATGTCCATTTATATTGTCTTATTTTTCACTTCATTATTCAATTTATCGAGTTGCAATCATATTATTTAAGCAGTCCTTGAGCCGATGGAGAGGGCAGAGTTCACTACAATTAAAAGAGGAGATCAATCTGGCTGTGCCACACTACCACTATCTGCCTCAGAGGCACTCTTAAGATACTTAGAAAAAGGATTTCCTTGGTTGGTTTCCATAGTTTGATAGACCAAAAACAGGAAGACTGAAACAACAACAAACAGAAGAATTTTTATCCACATGGGAATGGAACGTTCTTTTTTAGTTGTTGCTTTCTTGGCCTTCATGTCTGTTGAGAGACCATATTTTGGAACATATTTAGATGAAAAGCTTTCCTCCACTCTGAAGTCACTGAACTCGATAGGCCGGCTAGCAGCTCCTTTGATTGGTCTGCGACAACTAGCACTGTTAATGAAAAAGAATAATCAATCGCACAGTAGTTACGTGAGCAATGTCAAATCGTATAAGGAGATTTTTATCTTTAAAAAAGAGAAAAGAATGATTAAGGATCAAAAGGTTTTAATAAAAGGTATAATTTCAGGTACTGCTACCTATCTAGTTATACTTTCACAAATTGTTTATGGGGGGGAAATAATTAAAAATTCATAAGTGATAGGACAGTAAAACGCTATGATCTGCGTACAGGTTAAGTGCATATTCAGCTAGGTGTATCTGTGGATCCTAACTTGTCTAACTGCCAGGTTTTAATGTTTTGTTGTGCTTCATATCCAAGTGTAGCAATTCATGAGCTCAGTTAAAGAAAACAATCCCCAAACAGCCCCCACTACCTCAGGCAAGTCAAGCCACTGAAGTGGAAAGACCTTCAAGTCTGGGGGACTACCCACTGGGGAGGAAAAAACCCACCCACCAACTAGTTTATGTACAGAAATATACACTGGGGTACTCTGCCCCATCTCCATTCTCATACATCAGAGTAAGGTGCATTACATGTGGATGCATCTACATGTGCTTTACTGCAGTTGGCTAATTAGCTCCGCAGTAAAGTGTTATTTTCTACATGTGCACTGGAATTAGAGTGCAGTAAATTAATTAACGCCACCACAGGATAGTACTGTTGAGGATAGTACTCTCCTATGGTGGAGTAATTATGTGCACTGGAATGCATGTGTAGATAGCAGGGTGGATAAATATCAACTATTTTTTAAAAATAAAAAATGATTTTTTAAAAAATTTAAATCAGATTTTTTTAAATTTAATCTTTTTTTCAAACTAAGATGCTCCAGAGATAACATCCTCATTAACAGCAGTATATGGAGATGAGAGGTAACAGACCTGATTACCTACCCATCAGTCCTATTGTCTCTTTGCAAGTTTGTGTACACAGAGTCAAGCCCTTACCTCTCTCTAAAAAGTGCAGTTTCAAGAAGTTAAATGAATAGAGGACTGTTAGGGGTAGAATATATCTGGGCAAGGAGGAGGAGGCTGGAGATAAATGCAAGGAGAGAGAGGGCAGTAGAAACAGAAAAAACACTGAGCAGAACATTCCAGAAGTTGAGGGATAAATTTGAGTATAGCCTGTCCACTGATTTGAGATCTAGTGAGGGAATAGTACGTAGAAGGGAAGGACAAATTGTGAATAAAATCATGACAAAATAGATGGAACTGTCATAGCCAATGTTTTCAACATCGGGCAAAAAAGAAAAACGTAGAACGTATGCTGACTATCCTGAAGCCTATTTCCATAGCCCTGAACAAAGTGCAGGTAAATTGCTGTTTTATAGCTGATGCTGTTGACATTTGGAAGAAACTGAGTGAGACCTTGAAGAGAGAAATATGCAAAGACAGAGTTAAATTACAGGCATTAAAAAAAATGGATCAGGCACTGTACCAAATTCATTTCCTTGTCAATATTCTCAATACTTGGTACCAGGGTTAATCCTTAACTGATGAAGAAGAGCTGGCACATGGGCATCCAGCAACCATCCCTCCATAATACCAACCAGAATAAATTTCAGGGCTAAGGGTGAACCATTCAAGAAACATATGTTTGCCTTCAATGCTTTAAAGAAAGTCACACCAAAACTGGTGGAAGTCACTTAAGCACCTGGATCCATCAGAGACTATTGAAGTGATAATCCAGTTTAACAGCAGTAGCTTCTTCTGCAGGTATAGAAAGAATATTTTCTGCCTTTGGACTAATTCATTCTAAATTGAGAAAAATCAGTTGAGAACTGAAAAAGCAGGAAAGCCTGTCTGTTTTTTCAGTATATGAATAAACAGGAAGAGGAAGGTAAAGACCGAGTTTGATCCATGACCCAGTATTTTAAGTTTCTCATGCTGACTTGGCTGAAATAACGTATTTGTTTTTTGTTAAAAACACATTTCACATTTATAACTAAAATAATTAAAAATTAAAAAATACACATGCTTGTTAAAATAGTTATACATGGTTGTTTTTGAAGAAAAATATCAAAAAATGGTAAGTTTGTTGTTTTAAATAAAACAACTTAAATATCTATTGTTTTTGGTGATGGTTGTTGTTGTCCTAATACAGCATGGCAAAAATATCCACCAAATATACATGATTAATCTAGTGAATTGGAGATAGTTCACCTTCCAATGACTTCACAAGTATCTGCTTTAATTATGATTTGGTTATTTTATTTACCAAGGCTAATTCAGTTTTCTGATGTAGCTGCAAAAGTAATCTGAAAAAATATCAAAATAAATCACTGGTTTAAAATATATATTATGTACCTTCTAAAATGAAACCTGCATCTCTGACTTGTGAATATGTATTAAGGTTATATTAACAAGAACGCACTTTTTATAGAAAACAATTATTAAAATTGAGGCTTCCTGACCAGTGACTTAAATTGGTTTGATTTAAATCAAATCTACCCTGGCAGACAGTGACAGGGCCTGGCTGGAGACGAGAGTGCTAAAGTGCAGGAGCTGCCTGACAGCTTGTCTTGCACTTTAGCATCCTTGTGCACCAGCCAGCCTCTCTGCCACTTAATGCCACCACCTCCAGAGTCTAGGACCCACTCCACTCCCACTCCAGGCTCCCTGACACCACAGGGTTCCTTTGCCCTGGCTGCATGTGCAGATGTTGTGCCCAGGAGCAGCTGACTCCAGTGCAAACTATGCCAGAGTTTATCCTGTCACTTTAATGGCACATGTAGATGCACCCTGTATGCAACACAGTAGTAGTTTAGAGAACTATGCCCTGTTTTGGCAGGGGGAAAGACTCACATTAAGAAAATTCAATTTTTAAAGTAGTTTTGTTGGCTTCAAATAGGCATTTAATATGAATTTTTAGTTAAAATATTTCCCTATTGGTTGCATATTAGTTTGTCATACCTCAGTTTAAAACCAAAAACTAGTTAACTATGGATTAACTCAAGTATTTGAAATATTGCCTGTTAATCATGCCAGTCAACAGGTCACCATATAAAACCAGAGAATGCAATGACAGGAACCAAGATCTCTAACTTATTGCTCACGCAATGCAGACAGAGAATACCTAGACCTTTTGCCAGCTTTAGAGCAGCATCAAATCTAACATTATATATAGTAAGTGCCAATAAGGGAATCCAAATTCCTTCAGGGAAAGAATACCTGCTTCTTGTTCACTGCTGGGTTTTGTTTGTATAAGTTACAAAACCCAAGTTTGATGTAGCATGTCTATTTCTAACTCTCCCCAGCAAGAATACCAAAAGCTTCTCTACCCCACTCCACCATACATGCTTACTCCTGGATTAGCAATTATGTTGCAACAGGACCAGACCCAATGCTTTCAAATGCAAACTGGTATTACAAACACTTCCATCTGGCTGTAATGCTAGACTGTCTTAGAAAAGGAGTAGAGATTACTCATATTAAAAAAAAAAAATTATCAGAGGTCAACCCCAAGATGAATTACATGTTCCAGAAAAGCAGATTTCATGTTCTAACCTTAAGTGTTCATCCAAAGGCTACACGTGCATGTTTTTCTAGAGCAGGGGTTCTCAAATCAGGACGCCACAGCACTTGGAGTGCTATGACACCATTTCAGACATGTCACATGCTTCCTGCAGTCAGATCGGGAAGCTTACTGGGGCAGGAACACCTGCTCTTGCGATAGCTCTTCCCAGCTAAACCCCACAGGGTGTCAGTTTTGTGTAGTCACTTTAAGTATGATTTTGGTTAGAATGATTGGGGACAATTAAGGTGCAAACAGACATAACACTTAGACCAGTTTAAATGTGGTTTAAACTGGAAGTATCCTGACATACAAGCCAGTTAGAATTATTTAAAAGTTCCTGTAATGTTTCAAAGGTATATCCAGGTAATCAAATATTATTTTGAACTAGTTCAGTGTTATGTGAGGACACCAAGCTTTCTGTGATTAGTGTCTAGTTGATCCTCCAGGCATCCCATTCTGTACTACTCTTTATTCTTCCACCCCAAACCCCCACAAAGCAACTGGCTTTTCTGGTACACAGCCAGAACTCTATTGCCACAACCTTTATTGCCTGCACTCAATTGCAGAGGCCCTGGCTGGGGGCAGCCCTCTGCTGCTTTTAAAGACAACTGCTTTTAAAAAGAGCTGGTCAGCTTCCACCGGTGGCAGTGGTCAGCTTCCACTGGTGGCAGTGGAGTCCTTGGGTAGCCCCCAGCCCTCAGGCAGGGGTCCAGGTAGCACCCCCTGCAACCCGGCCACTTCCCACCCCAGATAATCACAGTTCCATGCTTCTCAGGCTTAACTGCCCTGAAACCTGAGTCTTCAGGCACACGGAAGCAGCGAGCCAGGCAGCAATCCCCCCAAACCTGACCAACCCTTCATCCCCAAATCAGCTTGGGATGCACCTCAATTTCCAGGAATTGAAATGAATTGATGAATGGCTTCAGAGACAGTGTTCTTTAAAAGCTGAAAAACCTGTCAAGAACCCAGCCCTCAGGAGTCCAGTTTGCTCCTAGCCCCCCTTCCCTCTGGTCTGGTGGCTGGAAGCAGGTCAGGCAGGGATCATGGGGCAGTGATGGTGGGGGGCTGCACTGGGAGCAGATCATAGCTCTGCCCCAGGGCTCCGGCCCCATGCCATCACTGCCCTGCAATTTTGGCCCTGGCCGCCCATCCTGCTCCTGGATGTCGCTGTTTGCCCACGGCCTCATCCCACCCGCCCAGCTGAGTACACCCTGCCCGGGGAGGGGTCCTAGGCGGGTATCCACGGAGACCCTGATGGCCCACTCCAGTAATCTACCACTTCGAGTTTTGGTGACCTGTTGCAAGCAGGGCAGAGGGTTTGGCCCTCCAGCCCAAATAAGTGCCCACCCCCAATTTAAAAAGGAACCCAGAATGGGATTTAAAAAAAAGACAACTGATGAAAACAGTGAAACGGGAAAATACTTCAGTATGTTGAAAATCTTGGACAGGAGACTGACACTAAAGTGAGACATCTTAAAGTGGATCCTTATAACCAGGGATCCAGGTTTTCCATTTGCCATATAAAGTACAGAAAGGGACAGATTTTCTCCTTTAAAAGGTGGTCATCTGGCCAGGTGCTGGGGGATTGGAAATTGGCTAATGTGGTCCCAATTTTTAAGAAGGGGCGGAAGGAGGACCCAAGTAATTATAGGCCTGTAAGCCTCACCTCGGTGCTCGGGAAGCTCTTGGAGAGGATCATCAAGGAGCATATCTGTGGGGGGCCTGCAGGGGAGATCATACTCAGGGGCAATCAGCATGACTTCAAAGGCAGGTCCTGCCTGACCGACCTGATTGCCTTTTACGACCAAGTAACTAAATCCTTGGATGATGGTGTTGCTGTGGACGTAGTCTTTCTAGACTTTAAGAAGGCCTTTGACACTGTCTCTCACCCCATCCTCATCAATAAATTAAGTGACTGCATTGATGCCTGCACAGCTGGATGGGTAAAAAATTGGCTGATGGGGTGCACCCAGAGTAGTGGTGGACGGGTTGTACTCAACCTGGCGAGACGTGAGCAGTGGGGTACCCCAGGGCTCGGTCCTCGGGCCCGCACTGTTTAACATCTTCATCAGCAACTTGGACGAAGGGGTGGAAAGCATGCTCAAGTTTGCTGATGACACTAAGATGTGGGGCGAGGTGGACACACTTGAAGGGAGAGAGGCTTCAACTAGATTTAGACAGACTACAAAAGTGGGCAGATGAGAATAGGATGGGGTTCAACATAGACAAATGCAGGGTGCTGCACCTTGGGAGAAGGAATCCACAGCATACATACAGGCTGGGGAGTTCCCCTCTTGAAAGCACAGAGGCAGAAAGGGATCTTGAAGTCATTATTGTGACTCCAAGATGAACATGAGCCACCAATGCCAGACCGCAGCCAGCAAGGCCAGCCATATCTTGTTATGCATCCAAAGGTGCATCTCAAGCTGGTCCAGAGAAGTGATTCTCCCCCTCTATGCGACTTTGGTCAGGCCGCAGTTGGAGTACTGCATCCAGTGCTGGGTGCCGCACTTCAAAAGGGATGTGGCCAGCCTGGAGA
>NW_005842072.1:1868084-1901483 GCF_000455745.1 Alligator sinensis
TCACCCCCGAATTCTTTCCTGCCTGTGGCAGGGGGTCAGGCTAGATGATCTGTTCAGGTCTCTCCTGACCCTAGCTACTATGAAACTATGAAAAAGAGAAAAACATGGGAGATGGTAGTTTCTCCTTGCAGGCTGGCAGAGTTCCTGTCATTTGGCGCAGATCTGGGAGCTGTGCCCGCCCCGAAAGGATTCTGGCACACCACTCAGTTCACCTGGGGGTACAGGCCCCTGGATCTGTGCACCGGATGACAGCATATTGTCACTGCCAGCTGGGACCAGCAGCAGTACCAATCTTCCCGGTACACGGACTGCACCCAGTGCCTGTCCCAGCCGGCGGCAGCAGCCTCCTGTTATCTGGCAGGCAGATCAGGGGCCCGCCCACACCCCCCAGGAGGGCTGTGGGGCTCTGCCACTCCTCCCAGGGGTGCGGGTCCCCTATCTGCCTGCTGGATGACAGAAGGCTATTGCTGCTGCCTGGGACTGGTGCTGGGCGCAGTCCACACCTAGCGCCAAGAAGACTGGTACCGCTGCTGGCTCCAGGTGGCAGAACCAGCCTCCTGTCATCCAGCAGGCAGATAAGGGGCCCGCACCCCAGGGAGAAGTCCGAAACAGCCCTATCGCTTTCCCAGGGGTTCGGGTCCCCAGATCTGCCTGCTGGATGACAGGAGACTGCCGCTACCAACAAGTGACAGGAATTTTGCTTGTCAACATCTTGAGGTACAGTTTTCCAGAAACCTCTGCACCCATCTCCTTGAAATTTGGCAGGTTTCATGCCCTCAGAAGGGGCTACCATCCCTGCACATTTCATCCAAATAAGGTAAGAAATGACAAAATTATAAGCAGTTTCATGCTTCCCCATTATAGCGTATGGGTGAAATGTCGAAACAGTTTCAACAAAACGAAATGGAACAGTGCTTTCAAAATTAAACGAAACCTGAAACAAAACACTGTTCCATCAAAACAGAAGTCGAAGTGGAACGGTGCTGCTTCGCACAGCCCTACTGTCCAAATAACTTTCAATTTTCCTTTGAGGGAGTGTCCATGTATGCACCGGTCTCCCCAAAACAGAAGACCAGTTCCACTGGAGGCAGAATCTTGAGTTTCAATATCTGTGACTTGGAGCAGGCCTTCGTTAAATATGCTGTCCAAACAAGACATTTCGAGGATTGTGTACTCATGTTCACAAAGCAGGTATGACAGATACAAAGGACATATGCTGCTCTGTGGGAACATGTACCAGTAATTGTAGGTGGATCTACTTTATCCATCTTACCTCATATCCTTACACAGTTCAAAAATCTATTTAGACAAACCTTTGAGTGAAGACTGCTGTCTCTGCTATGGTCACAGAGAGTCTGAATTTAACAGATTCACTTTATTAAAACTATTAAGTCAGATGGAACTCTGTGATCAACCTGGGATTTTTATTTATTTTTTAAACAAAAGAAAGAGCTATAAAATGGGCAACTGATCTGAAGCTGATAGTTCTTTTCTTTCCTTAAGTAATCAGCTTTTCTTTAAAAATGATAGAATGGGGACTTTCCAGTAATCTAAATCAAGACAGCAAGAAAGTGTCATAGAACAGTTGAGGAAAGAGGCACTGCTGGTAGGCTATGCTGTTTATGCCTTCCGTGAAAAGCAAAGACTCTCCAGATATACACACTCCATGCAGATGCTTATGCTCAGGCTTTCCGATTTGCACAACCCACACCAGCACCAAAACGGGTATGATGACAATCACAACTGAAACTTGGGGACTTCAGTGGGTCAAATTAATGGTTCACTTAATTCTAGTGGATAAAAGCTCATCTACCCACTGGAGTACTCAAAAAAACAAACAAACAAACCAAAACCAAACAAAAAACCTAGGTACCTTTTTGCAACACTCTACCTAGACCAGAAAACTAATGTTTTTAGCCTCAAACAGAAGTAATAAAACAATTAATTTTAAAGTTCCAGGATATGATGGTGACCTTAGTTTCAGAAGAAATTACATTTTTCTTTTTTTAAATGAAGTAGAAAGTCCTGTTTAACTAATTCCACTTAAAATAACTTGTTTAAAAAGCTTTTTGAGCCTTAAAAACAAATTAAATGTTTTCAGATTTCAACCGAACTGTATGCAGGAGATAGCAGCTGTGCCACCTATCTCTATAGTTATAGCTATCCAGATCAGCCAGAGTACAGATTAATTTTGAGGTTTTCTAGAAATACAGCTCAACTAGATGAAAGTAAACTATTTCCTTGATTTATCAAAATGGTGTGAAAAAAAGCTTTTTAAACAGTACCTAATTCCTGTAGGTGTTGATGCTTCATATGGGAACATTTCCTTAAGAATATCCCGTTCTACTCTTCGCTCTTCTGTATGAGTTTTCTCCACCACCTACAGAAACAAAAAGAATTATAATCCCAACACGTACATCTTGGGAGCAACAGCTACAGTATAGCTATTAAGCCATAGAGAGAAAGAGAGATAGGCCATATCCTTATGTGATTTGAGGGGGAGAATTTAGTTCACCCAGTGAGTTTCAGAAATCTCGTTCCTAGTTTATCACTGTTAGTTTAACCTTTGTTACTGGCAAATGTCTGGTCTTTTTTGGTGTTCCAGTACATTCAGTGTTGTCCTCATTTTCCTTTAATATGAAGAATACCATTACTTATACAGTAACACCAACCAGACAATAATAATTATTAAAAACTTAATCACCTCCTCTATCATGGCAGTGTTCAGCAGATCACTGGACTGCGTGTGACCTACATAAAAGCACTGATGAGGACGACATGTTTCTTCTTGTTGTGGTAAGTGAAAATGCTGCAATATAGCAAAATGCTAAGTCTTGGCATTTGAAAGAGGAAGATATTGAGTTGTCAGTCTTTTCATGGTTATCAATTCCGACAAATACTTAGTATCACATCTGCCCATGTAAGTGGAGTGGCACTTTTCACAAGATACATAATGATTTAGACATATACTTAAGAGACATGCATACTAGATGGCTGGGTTTACAAATCTCACTTAAGCTTTAGCTGTAACCATTGCAAGCAAGGAAGTAATTAATTCCATCCGATTTACTGTAGTCTGTTACCCTGCAGTATAACTGGGATCGTATTTCCCCAATGGAAAAGATTTCCTATTATTACTACTACTACTACATTCCAGCACTCAAAATTAAGTGTTATAATTTTACCCAAGAATTCTATTGCATCTTAAAAACGGGAGCAAATGAAATAAAGTCCAAGCTCTTGGTTTAAAAATAACCGTTATTTGATTTTCTAAGTTAAACCAGACAAACCTTGTGTAAAGTTCTGGCACATTTGAGCTAATCAAATAGGGTGACAAGAATTTTAAAAAAGCAAATGTGCTACACAGTCAACAGGAGTAGCACAAAACTGCAGACATGATACCCAGAAATACTAAAATGGCACCCCCCCCGGAAAAAAAAAATTTAATTGGCAAATTTTTAAGATGGAAAAAAACCTCCATTCTCCAGTTCAGCTAAGTTACAACTTTCATTTAAACATATTCATGCCACCTTTCCAAGTACACCCTCCATCCCACTTCTGGATTAAAAGATAGGCAAGAGCTTTGTTCAGAAAAGTTAAACAATAATAATCTAAAAAATTATAACTCATTTACTTCAGTTGTCATCAATGGTTTCTTTGATGTTCTTCTGGACAAATCTGAGAATTCACTGATTGACTGTATGGGAGTTGCATGCTTGAAATTTCCAGGCACCCTATTGACAACCTGCTGAAATTCAAATTGTTCAGACTCAGAATTAGCCAAAATGCACTGGGAAGAAAAATGGACTATGACATACATAAAACCTGTGCATTACACATTTGATACTAAGAAAAATTCAAGGATAGATTTAGGAAAAGCTACTTTGAAATGAACATGCTAAAGAACATTCAGCAACTATACAGTTGGTCCAATAAAAGATAACACCCAAAACGATCCTTTCCTCTCCACAATTTTAAGCTGTTTAGGAGACAAATGCTCATAAAAACACTTGAAGTAGAATTGCTGCTCATAATTCAAATGAGTGAGCCACTGAAAAAGGGCCAAGACTTCAAAGTCTGTTCTTTTCACCCAATCCCCATCCCCAATGAAGGTAGAGCTACTATACTGAATTACCAGTGGTCTACTTATTCTATTGTGATGGTGTTGGTCACTTTCAGAAACAAATGCTAGTACACATAATACCTGTATATTGTTTAAAACTGAAACAGTGAGGTGGAGCTTTTGAGAGAAAAAGACCTCCCCCCCTGACCTTAACTGACTTAAAAAAAAAAAGTAAAGTTAGAACTTTTCAGTTATTTTTACTGTAACAGGTAAGAGTAGATTATAGAAGAATACCACTTGCATAATTTATTAAATATATTTACTAGGGTCTCGTTGCTTGAAGTCAATATAGTTTCAGCTATGGGAGTACTCTCTGACATTACTGCATCATCTATAGGCAATTGTGCTGTAGTTTCCACCTGTTCATTTAAAAACAAGAACAAAAACAAATGAATATAAAAATAATTGATGGAGCCCTGACAGAGGGGGGAAAATAAGCTTGTCTAAGTGACAATAAGCCTCTCATCACCCTTTTCCTTGGTGTTCTTCTTGATACTCTTGTAGATTCCCTAGAAATTGCCTGCAGAGGTCCACTCTTTGAAGATCCACTTGTCCAGACAGTCTCAGTAACTTCATCTTGAGAATAGGTCTATTCAAGTATCAGACATGTTAGCAAGCATAAGAGCCATGTCCCAACATGGGATGCATAACCAAAGCCAAAACAGTATGCATATTCCAAAAAGCTTTTGTATAGCATGCTTGCTTTCCAGTAAGTCTTGGCTCCCAAAAACACTTTTCCACGTTGGACAGTTGAATTACATCATTTGCCTGATCTAAGACTACCCTTGAAAGGATTCCAATATTTCTTGGAATTAATTAGACAATATTCTACTACTGGAACAAAATGAAAATTCTCATCACTAGGAGAGGAATATAACTGATTACATCACAAACTAATATAGCTGGATAATGGATACGTATCACTAGCAATGAGACAATGTCCTATATCTTCCTAAATATCCCCCACCCTCACCACAAAGTTATTGAAAAACCACTCTTCCTACAGATAGAAAGCTTTTAACTTCAGTAAAAGTCAAATTTCTCCAAGGGCTTTCTATGTCTGTTTTAAAAAAGCACATTTAGATCAATTTGGGCTTTTGCTCAATTTAACTTCCATTTGTACCTTAGTAAGAACCTTCTGAGTTTTACACCCAAAAGAACTGTGCTTCACTCTTAACAGGTCTCCCTGGCTACATGCCCTGACTTTGATATGAACTGCCAATAAAAAAAACTGAATTTTTTTCTAGATTTTGAATCTCAACAAATGATTGAGTGGTTTTATAATGAACAGGGAAGATAAAAAAAATTCAGCACAACAGTATTTTTCCTTTTTTAAATATTAAAAACAGACTTTTCTGTTTCAGTCAAATACCAAGGTAAAAGGATTAAAACCCCATGAAGCATAGAAGGCTGCAGCACACAACTACTTTATAGCCACCCATAAGCCTACACCAAAATGTTAGAAGCTACTGCAAAAGAACTGTAAAGGTATATGGGGAGGAGAAGAAAAGAAAAAGAAAAAATAAATTAGAATTAATTTACCCTTATTTTCCTTCACTTTGTGTCCTTGTGACAAGGTATTTAGCAGAATTCACAGATTTGTTGGACTCTGACATGGCTGTACCATGTGCATTTCTGCTATGGCCTCAAACTTTCAACCTCTGAGCTTCCAGGTGCTTGCCCCA
Organism: Alligator sinensis; assembly: GCF_000455745.1. NCBI lineage: Eukaryota > Metazoa > Chordata > Crocodylia > Alligatoridae > Alligator > Alligator sinensis. The sequence continues at coordinate 1,873,893 of NW_005842072.1, forward strand.
GTGTCCACGCCATGTAAGCAAAATTCCCCTTATTTGTTTTATAGCAACACAGAATTGGAAGGGACATCAAGTCTACTCATCGGCCTTTGCAGGTAACCTTTTGTCTAAAAAGGGTCCACAAAAATATCCACTCCAGCTTCCAGCATACCACAGCCACAAAGCAACCCAATAAAGAAAAAAAACTAACATCAGGCACAGGAAGAGACACCAGAGTAACAGGGAACGCAAGAAAAAAAATCCAAACACAAGCCTAGATGTGGACCATGCTACAGAGAAAGGGACCCTCCCTGCCAAAGTCCTTGCCAATCTGGCCTACCAATCCCTGCCAACTCTTTGAAGCCAGATTTGGGTTCAATCAGTTCGACCTGCAATGAGACCCAATAAATAGGTACCAGAAAATTTTCTCAATAGCATCTGAAAGCACCAGGGCACTCTACACAATGTCCAATCATTTTGGAGGAAGGCAAGAAAACCTACAAGTCAAATAATGAATTCAAAAGAAAGAAAAAAGGAGAAAACTGAGGAAAAGGGGAGAAAATCCTGCTTGTTGGGATCAAAGAAAGAAACCCTGAAATACAGGATTGCCAAACATCTCCCACATGGAGGTAACCTATACTGAGATCAACTTGTTTCAACCCCCTTGCGGTGCTACCAAACACATGAAGCCTCAAGCTACATATAACATGGTCCGACTACTATTCCAAAAACGTCCCTTCATCACCATGAAATTGGACTTCCTTGCCACCACTATGTTTGGAAGGTAATTCCACAATAAGTTTGTATTGCTTAATACAGACTAATGATGAAAATCCAAAAGTTTCCCATTATTTGTTAATGCAGATCTTCTTTGCAGATCAAAAAGATCTATCACATTGGGAAACAGTATCAAATTCACAAAAAGCTACAGTCGGGACCTGAAGAAAAGCAATGTGAAGAAGTGGGTAGGATAATTTCTGCTGTTAGAGCTTCCACAGTTGATAATGGGAATAAGATCATAAAACTGCTGCTATTTTGCTATTCTTCAAACAATATGAATAGTTTTAACATTCTCTGCACAGCTCAATATGTACAGTTATTTTCCTGCCGCAACAAATCCAGCAGAGGGAGCACAAGTCTTTTGCTTTCCTATATAATAATTTTCCAAATTTCTCAGCAATAAAGTGATCCATTTTACTAGACATTTAAAAACTAGACCTTAGGTCCCACTAGATTTTAGAAGTTTCATGTACTAGGCTAATTTTGAGTCTAAAACTGTTAGAAGTATTTATTTAAGTCACAAGGAAACCCACTACTGTGTTCTCCATTCTTTTCTAGTATGGACGCATGTAACATGCAGCTTGCCAAAAAGAGTTGGATAAAAAGGTTCTGAACAGCACCACAGCATTGCAGTGTGCCTGGGGGCTAGTAAACCACTTTAAATCAGTCTGAGGATGGATTTCAGAGACAAAAAGGAATTAAATCCTAGCTTTTCTTTGCCCCCTACCCTTGCCTCATGAAGTACCCACATACCGTCTAGGACAGTGAAGCCAACCTTTTTGGCAGGCATACCACAAGTTAGCCATACACTATCCCCGAGTGCGACTCTAAACCCCTTCCTCTGCTTTCTGTTCCCCATCCTATGCTCTTAGTCTGCTCTCCTGCTCTGCCTTCTGCCACCTCCCCAAGTTATTACAAGCCCCACACAGAGGCTGTCTGTGCTACTTGTGGCACTCATGCTGCAGGTCAGCCACTTCAATCTAAGTGAACCTCAAAACTGAAGTCTGTGTTTTTAAATGATTCATCACATTAAGTTATACCTTAATTTTTAAAAATTGCCAACAAAAAACAAACAAACAAAAATTACCACCCTTCCTTCACATTCCAGCCCCAGTCCAAAAATTGCCTTCCTTATTTTTGAAGCAGCAGTTAACCATGCCTGTTCTTGTAAGACACCTTGAGCCTCTCCAGAGAGGGTGACATAGAAACCAAAGAAAGAAGGCCCTCTGTGCCCCTCTAGCTTATCGGATTGTAAAGGGAACAAGGGGAGAGAATGGTGAAGGGAAAAAAAAACAAAACAACAACTTTGAGATGCCCTTATCCAAAACTTATTTTCTTTCCTAAAAGCAAAGTTTACTTTAGAAGTTTATGGTGCTTTAGTGAGGTATGTTTAGAGAAGCTTTGAAAATTACAGATAAGCTACTATTAATAGCTGTAGTGCCTTTTGCTTCTGTAGATGGAACTACTAAAATATCCACTGTCCCAAGTAAACAAAAAAAGAAAGGTCCATTTTGGACCAAAGTAGTAAACCATTCCTCATTTTAAGAACTGTATTGAGAGATTCATTATTCTCATTTTATCATTTATCCAGATAAACTGGATAAGACAGTGGCTAAATTAAAATTGGGTCACAGATGCTTTCTGAGGAAAAACAAACAAAAAAACGCTATACAAAATATTAAGAAAGCACACCTTAAAGCCCAACCCAGAGATAGCCAAATGTTAAGTAAATGGTCTGAAGACTGCAACTAACTATGTGGTTCAGAGAGATGTGAATACACAGATACCTGGATGGCAGGACTGGCAAGCACATGTCTGCATGCCTATAAGTCCATGGATGGGTCATATTCTAGTGCAGTCATACCCCATGTTTGAGTCCAACTACAAAAGGGTGACCACTTTTTGACTAATTCCCCTTCCATGCCTGAAAGGGCCATGAAATACTGGATTTAATAGTCATATAATTGGCCTAGAAAAGCTATTTCTAGTCCAATATTGAATTTAGGCATATCAAAGGCCTAGAAAGGAGTACATTTGTTTTGGATATTTTTGTGCATTAGAAAGAAAAAGGGAAAAAACTCCTCTGGTAGGTTGAGCAACATTTAGAATAAGTTCTGAAAAAGGAAAAAAAAGCAGCAATTTTAGTAACAAAAATTAATGGTAGTGTCTGCAGTTAAAATCTCACAAGCATATTAAATTCACTATAGACAGAGGAAGTATACACTAAATACAGCACACAGTTTTCCAAACTGCAACTTAATTCTACTAATATGCAACTGCTGTCATTGCATAAATAATGCTATTCTCTTTTTACTCTACTTAATGTAGTGTTAGACTGGTATGATTTTATACTGTGCATCATGTATTAGCACATGCAATTCTTTACAGGATGCTGTGGCTTCACTTATGCAAACGTATTCAGTGGGACAAATGGCTTTTTGGCAGATGCATTCCAACAGGGCCTGGGTAACCGAAGCTGTAATGCATTAAAAAACATATCATATTACAATGACCTAACGACAGGCTAAAGAAGTGATTCTTAACATTTTTAGACTCAAGGAACCCCTCCATAAACTTCTCTGAATTTAGCAGGACCCTCTACAGATGTAGGCAAAGATCCTTTTCCCTGTGCAGAGAGAGATGCTCCCTATCTCCCACCTTTACCTTGATGTACAAAGCCCAAAAGCACTCTGGTTGAGAATCACTGTTCTAGGCACTCCAGTTTTGACAGAATTCAACCAAGATACTTTACGGCAGGGGCGGGCAATTATTTTGGGCAGAGGGCCGCTTACTGAGTTTTGGGAAGCCATCGAGGGCCGCACGACAGGCAGCCAAGGGCAGATAAATATTAATTTTCTAAACTTTTTAGGGGCTCCGCAGGCTGGACAGAATGGCCTGGTGGGTTGCATCCGGCCCGCAGGCCACATTTTGCCCACCCCTGCTTTACAAGGACCTTATTTTCCAGAAGTGCTGAGCTTCTGCTCCCTAAAGATCAGGACCCTTGTCTGCAAGTAAGGATGGTCCTGTCTGGCTTTACTAGCTTTTAGCTCATTGGTGACAACATGCAGTTTCCCTCACCTCCCTGCCCCACATGCACATGCTAGCTCTTTCACACTCTCTTGCTCCACCTCACCCTCTCTCCTAGCCAACACCAGACCCAATTTTCAGCTGCATTTCTGAAATCAGATAATGCAACAGATCTTCTTAAACTACCTTGTGCTCTAGGCTCTCCTGCTCCTTAGAAGCTCCCAGTCCATTAAATTAAAGATCATGAAGGAAGAGAAAGGTCACTTTACAGCAGAGACTCCACTGCCATCCCACTAAGGGCCATTCCTCCCAGTGCTTGGCACTGGCTGGGGCTTAAACCATCCCTCCAGTTCAGCTCTCATGCCCTAGCCCCGCCGTGAAAAAACCTTCCTAGATCGCCAGACTCCAACTTCCCCTCCAAGGATATGACTCTCTTTCCAGCTGAAGCCTCTCTCTGCTACATGTGCTGGTCCTGAAAGCCAACCAGTCCCAAGGTTGAGCCACAGATGAGAGCCCAAGTCACTTCTTTACAGAACTTGTGCCCCCCACTCCTCATGCTGCAACAACCATATTTGGGGGAAATGGGTCTGGGGAGCTATGGGGACTCTCAGTGCCCAGTCCATTCGTGGCTTGAGGATGGAGTGAACCAGAATAAGGGGTGAGCGGGCTCTGTTGGTCACAACCTTCTCGGTCCAGTACCAACATGCTCCTTCTGGAAACAGAGGCACAGGGGACAATTCCACTTGCCATGCATATCTGTTTCCAGGAGATGCTGTGTGGGGGTCAGAACAAAAAAGGCTGAAGCAGGACCAAGGACTTTCCTCCTCTAGGTTTATCAAACAACCTTAATGCAAGCAAAAGAGCACATTCATGCCACAGCCCCTCTCAGTTTGGCTGTGCATTAAGGTGGCATGAAGAGTTCACCTAGTAGCAGCAGTGATGCCCATGCTGCAATTCATCAGAAAGTCATGCCGCACCTTGGGCTACACCCCACTTGAGAACCGTTAAAGTGAGACTTCCAAAATGTAGCACAACAAGAAAAGACTAACATAGCTATTTAAAAAAAAAACCCAAAAAAACCAAAAAGCCCCACCATATACCAAAGACAAATGCCAGTATTTGTATCCTGTCAAAGCAAGTCAGATGAACAGCAAAATCCGACAAACATGGAGGTGTCCATTTTTAAAAACCTTACACAGCGACTTTGCTTGCAAAATTACTAAGGCCCCCTCTACGCGTTACATAAATTGTGCAATTAACCAGTTAACTGCACAACTCATTTAGACCAGCTACATATGCAAAGTAACTATCACACTATAAAAAGGTCCATCCAGCTATAAAGTCAGAGCTGGAAAATTGTGTAACAACTTCAAAGCTGGTTTCCCTGCAGCTTTAACTTGCACATGTATGAAGGTAGCTATGCCACCACAGTTGAGAGCCTCATCAGCTGGACAAGAGCTATAGCTAGTTTATAGAGCTTCCTGTGCTGCATTAAAACAAGGCTGCTAGCAAACTCACAATAAAAAGTTTAGCCTGTTAAGTTTAAGTATACTGTAACTATTGGTTACGTTTTACTATCAAAGTAAGTTCAGAAGCTTTGGTGAGTACATTCATATTCACAATTACAAACAGTCACCCAGTAAGAAAATGCCATTAAAAGTATGACTTCCATAAGGAAAACGAGGATACCTGGTTGTGTTCAACAAGTCTTCTTTGCTTCAGGGTTATTGGAGCCTTTGTCTTGGACTTCAGTGGCTCTCTCTTCTCAAGCTTGAGCTCCACTTTGGGATCTGAAAATGAACCAGTCACTGATTTTGGCTCTTATTTGTCAAATAGTAGTAAGAGTGACAGAAGACACTACTTTTCCTTAGAAAATTTTCTTAAAGGTAGCTACTAATTTGTAGTTAAAAAAAAAAAATCAATACATTTTTGTAACAAAATTAGTGCATTGTGGTCCATTCTAGCATCCAAAAGTTTAGATGTCAAAATTAAATGAATGCTCTCAAATACAGGCTGGTTTGCCGCCTCCTTGGCAAGAACACATTGATTATAAAAATAATGCCAAAATTCCTATAAGGCCATGGACAACTGTCCAAAATGGATTTGTTCAACAAAACAAATAACTTTATAAGAATATTCTTAAAACAAAACAAGACAGATTCATGTTTTTGCTAAAGCTTCTAATGTTCTGGGGGGGAAAAAAAAATCATATAGCTCATAGCTTCATATAAGCTATGGGCCAGGATAGGATTACAACATTTCATTTGAATACCTGTATATATGTTTTGTCATGATCAGTCTATTTCCAAGACTGTATATTTGAGCTTCTTGTTTAGTTCCTCTTTATTAAACAAGAAACAAAGCAGCGTTTAGTGACTAACTCAATACTGGCATCAAGTGTTGCCTCTGTCATTACATGGAGGGTTTAGAGCTCAAGTTACCCAGAAGCTGAAGTATTATAAATGCTATCCCTCTACACCTTTAGTTTTTAAATATTTTCCTAGAATCAAAGGAAATACTGGACAGAAAAGATTAGAACTGATAATTACCAGCTGACAATTTCATTTAGTCTACAAATCCTCCTTTCCCTACTGATAACTTTGACTAGACATACAAAAGTTATCCCAGGAAAAGGGAACGTTTATCTGTTCCACAACTCCCTGAAAGACCGTTATGTAGAAATATAGATCAATACAGACAAATAAACATGCAAGGAGAATCTGTGAGTAACAAAATTATTAACTGTATTTTAAACCCTGACTGGTCTTCCCTACCTATCCCTGGCTGGGCATATTCTGTCAAAGGGGATGCTCTTCTAACTTGTTTCCAAAAATAGTCCTTTAATTCCATGCATGTCTCTCTATCCTTGATACTTTACCCTATAAAAAGATCAGCAAGATGCACCCTTGGGCTTCATGAACCACATACACTCGACTAGTTATTCAAAACCTGCTTTTAATTCAATGAAGCCCTTACCGTCTTCAAGAATAAACAGGACTGTCCGTACGTGGAATTGTTCTCAATCAACTTTACATGAATATCTATTCTTGAAAAAAAGTGGCCATAATTAGGAACAGCTACTGCATTTTAAATACACACAGGTTTTAGGTCTCAGACATACAGATAAGCCCCAATACTTACTGAAGGAAAGATACAAAAGGATTTCACTACATCTGAAAATCCTTCAGATGCTCAGACAGGAGATATATTGCTTATGAACTTCAGAGACAGTTACTGTAATCCCTTTGAAAGCTGTTGCAGATCTATCCTTTGACTGCAGAAATCTGATCCTTAAGAAGGACTCAGATGCAGGGGTGAAGAGAAGAGGAAGCGTACCTCTAGAAGCCCTAATCTTGAAGAAAAGTCTACTCTCGGATTCGGAAGCTATTCTGATTTCTATCTTTATAATGTCTTCAGTGCAAAAGGAGGTTATATTTAATTGAGAAGGTGGGGGTCAAAGAATCACACAAAATATCTAAAGATCACCAATGGAATATTATAGTAATTCATATATGACAGCTCAAGCCTAAAATCAGAGCATGCTGGTAAAGCTAGTGGGGGACCACAAAACCAGAAGGCTGCTTTCTATTTCATGTTATTATAATCTCCAAGTTGAAGCAATCACTCAATTTAATTCTCAAACCTGAAATGCCTTTGCATGTACATAGTATTACACCTGCCCATCCCTAAAGCCATTCATTTACATTTGACCTTCCATTACCATCTTACCTTCTTCATTGTCACTGTATTGGTCAGAATCATTATTTCCATTCTGTCTGGTATTCTCAGCAGATGAAGAAATTGTTGGTGTTGGGAGAGGTGCTGGAGACTTCAACTCGGGGCCTTGTTCCATCAGTTTCAGCAATTTCTTTTCATAGACCTTTCTTGTAGTTGCTATAAAACATATTCAAAATGATAGACAATTATGACTTGTCAACCTGTCTGGCCATTCTTAGAAAGTAAACAGCTACTGAAGACATGATACATCTACTCAATAGTAGGCCTCTCTAAATCACTCATGTGCTTCATCCACAATCCCAGTTGGGACCAGGTATGCTGCAATAAGAGAAATACACTTCAGTATCTTTATTAGGGCCACAAGCTCATGAGTTAAACATTTCCACATTAAATTCATGGTAACAGTCATTTTACAGCTAGTATATTTACAGAACCAATGGAAACAAACTATATTAATTTTATGCGTTATCCAATAAACCTACCATCATACTGCATCTGTATAGTTTTTAAAAACACACCTGTTCAGCTTGCCTACAATTTCCAAAAATACTTAAATCAAGAAAACGAAAATACATGGCTCAAGAAATCTTACTGGGTCACCAGTTCTATGTACACAACCACCTTTCATTGCTATTATCCATTTACACAAGAACACTAGTCCCATCAGGTGCATGGTTCACAGTTAAGTATTAAAAAAAAATACTAGTTCTGCTAGCTTTATTCATAAACAATCCAAATGAAGCAAGTAACTAAGTTCTATTCTCCTAAATATTCTGTTTTAGAAAGAGTTGAGGCTAAGCACTACAGTAGAGTTAACTGTCCAAAATAACCAAAATCAAAACTTACTTATTTAATCACTTTCAGCTAAAGAAACATGCATTAAGTGAACACAAATGTATTGCCATCTACTGTATTTACTCAAATATAAGATGACCCTGAATATAAGACTACCCCTGCAATAATTAGATTCTATATAGGGGAAAAATATAAAATTGTAATAAATTTTCCAGGTACAGAACCTAATTATTGGAGGCTTGCCTTGAATTTGCCCCCTTTCCATTGCTACAGCAGGGAAAATAAATCCAGTTGGGGTTCCCTTGCCCCCAACCTCCACCCCCGTGCAGCTCCCCCACCACAACTTTACTATCAGACCCTGCGCTCTCGCTGAGCACGTGAAAGTGAGGAGCAAATTTGAAAACAGTGGTTTTGACATACAAATGCCTGTAGTAATTTAGTTCATCCAGAATTGATGTATTTTACCTTCTTTTACCTAGTTTTAAGCAGCATTTTTCTACCTACTTATATATAGGACAAACTACATATGATGTTAGTCCAAAGCCAAAAGACTGATGATTTCCCAAGGAGTTCACTGAGCTGGCCCCAGCAAAGGCAACTGTGTTTCAAGCTGTAGAGACCCCATAGCTCAACACTGCTCAGTATATGTACTCGAGATATCAACCAAAAGGATCCATGTGCTAATTAGTGCCCCCCTCGACTCATCCCTGGAACCTGGTGTTCTAGTCGTGAGTTCTAGGATCCTCCAAAAATGTATATGCAGATGAGGTGCAAGGCAAGCTGGTCTGGCTCCATCTCACGGAGGGCGGGACCACACTAGTCATATGCAACCGGCTGAGAGGGGGTAATAGAAAAATCTAGATCAAGTGTTTGGGGCCCCACTTGGTGATGTTTGCCAGACAATGAAGGCTGGTGAAGAAACAGGATTAATTAGAAATGGGGAAAAGGCACAGCTCAGCTGTGGGAGTAAAGAAGAAATCAAAATATATTCAGTGTATTAGCTTACCATGACCTGAAAGAGTCAAGGCTGAGGAGAACTGTATGCAATGGATACTACATCTTATTCAGATGGGCTAGCACTAACCCAGTCTTCTTCACTGTGCATAAATCTTTCTGGTAGATTCCCATCATGGCTTTACCTGGCAGAGGAGGTGCTATGATTATCACCACTGTGGAAGGTAGTATTGGTCCATGGAAATGCGGGATTTCTCCCTAGCTTTCTCCTTTGGCCTTTTGGCCAAGAAGCAAGCAAGACTTGGAGGAATCTGAACCCTAAGATCACTGGGCTTGGGGCCTGCATATGGGATGCCTACCATAAATTTGGGAGTATCTGCAGCCCTGGGCTGAAGAGTCTGGGAGGCCAGATGCTTGTCCATGGTAACACCACACAGACCTGAACAATTGAGCTCTGCTCAGTAGATGGAATATGGAACCAATATGACTAATTTGGACTGACACAAAATTAAAAAAAATAGGTATGTTTGTCCACCATGGGTCATGTGTTTTATAGTCCATGCTCAATATTGGCTGCATTTAAATCAACTTCATAAGTAGTTTCCATTACTGAGCACCTGTTGCTATTGCATTTAATGAATTTAATACATCTAATGAAGTTTCCGTGTATGCAAATACAAGACATGGAGCTCTAGCCCCCTCCTCCTCAAATGCCAATTGGGGAAACAAACCTCATCTTGTATTAAACTAAATACAGTATTTTAATTCCAAACCCCACCACCATAATTAAAGTAATTTTCCTTTGAATGCCCTTGCATTCACTTGTCTTCATTGTGTGCAGTTGGTAAGATGGCCTGCATTAAGAAAACTGGTGTTCAGGTAATTGACTCTACTATAATTCAATCTCCAGCCTAGCAAAACCTCAAGAGCTCAAAAGCCATAGTAAAAACATGAAACCAGTACCATTTATATTTTAACTATGGGTCTAGAAAGAAACTAAAAATGAAACTCTTTGAGAAAGTGGGGTCAAAGTATCATACACAATATCTAGAGGTGTTCATTAATGGGACATTCCAGTAATTCACACATTACATGACAGACAATGCAGTCATGAAAGCTGGTTTGTTCCATGTTGTCACGCTCCCTAAATTGAAGCAGTGACTTAATTCAATTTTCAACAACACGCCATGAGACAGGTTCTGCCTCAGGTGCCTCTGGCCTAGAAGTGGGCAATTATTTGATCTGGAGGGCGACTTAAGGTGTTTCACAGAGCTGTTGCAAGTTAGGAAGGGAAGTGGGGGGAGCAAGAGATCCTATCTGGCCTCAGGCCCATCCGCGATCTGCTCCCTGCGCATCCCTGCGATGGGCATTGGTTCTGCAGGCAGGAACACGCAGGGATACTGTGGCTCTGGCCCAAGCCCTGGCCCAGTGCTGTCATTGCCCTGTGATTCTGGTCCCGTCCCTGCCCACCTCTCCCGCTCCTAGATGCTGCTCCCTGCCCACCCATGGCCCCATTCTATCTGAGTACACCCTGCCCGCAGAGGTCCCCAGCTGGTTTTCATGGAGCCCCTGCTCGCCCATTTGCTCCTTCCAGTGCCCCTGGCAGTGGGTGAGAAGCAGCGGCCAGCAGAGCAAGGTGCTGCTGCAGGGGCTACTAGAAAGCCGAGTCTAGGTGCCGTGCTGCCCCTGCCCTGCCGCACACCCTGGGGTGGCAGAACCAGCTAGACACGCAAAAGCCCAGGCTGCCCCCACCAGCACTTGGGCCGGGAGGGGCCAAGGGAACAGCCACAGGATGAACAGAATCCCTTGGTGGGATGGATCTGGCCTGCAGGCCATATTTTGCCCACACCTATTCTGGGCCAACACATTTCTACAGCTGACAGTTCCATTACAGCACTGTTGAACAGACCACACAAGTGTATATCTATACCAGCAATTTAGATCCAGCCCCAAAACCCCATAAAAGAAGTTACCAGCCCACAGACCTTCACTTCATTGCAGTTACACTCTAATATTATTCATCGGTGGGTGGGGGAGGGATGCAGGGCACATGGAATGCATCAGGATGAGAGGGGAGCCTGGAACATGGGAACTGCAATGTTAGAAAAAGGGGACCTTTTTCTACCTACCTAACTTTACTACTCACCATGTTTTGTCTTGCACAGAAAGCTGATGCAAAATACTTCTGAATGCTGTTTTACGGACCTAGAGCCACTCAGCGTTCAGAATTGGGGATGTAAATATCGCTTAAAAATTATCCATTTAACCATCTCTAATTATATCAGTTAAATGGTTAACAGATCACACACACCTAGTCCCACCAGGGGGTGTGTAGTCCCACCCTGACACCTACCCCGCCCTGTTGTGGGGGAGGGGCTGCAGCCACCTGCCCAGAGCAGCACAGGGAACCAGGAACCGCGCACAGAACATTTGGACACAACTGCTGCTAGGATTCTCTCCCCAGGGCCTTTGACGGAGTGGGGGAGGTGGCAGCAAACTGCCCCAGACAACACAGTCCACGTGAAGCCGCAGGCAGCAGCAGGCAAGGGGCTTTCCTAGGCCACTGCAGCCATCAGCCTGCTGGGAGGGAGGGAGCAAATTAGCTATGGGTACTAGTTCTCCTTCACCCCTCCCTCCCTTCCACCTGCCCTACTGCTTCCCTTCCCTGCTGGACTAAAAATTATATTTATACCAGTAATGCATTACCAGTTACTTACTGTTTAAACGTTTAACTTTTCACATCCCTATTCAGGATACCATAAGTTATTGCCTATATGCTATTTTTAAACACTCAGTTCCTCAACATCACTCCTCCATGAGTGCTGTTGAGGACGAGACTAATTTTGGTACAGTAAAAGCTCTGTTATCTGGCATCCCCTGAGAATGGGGGGTGTCGGATAACAAAATACGCTGGTTAATTAAGTGGCCCCAGCTGCCGCTTCTCACGCCACCTCTGTGGCGTCCCACCGCCCCTCCCATGGGCCCTGTGGGCCCCGTGGGACAGGAAGGTGGGCCCCGCACAGCCTGTTATGCCCCAGGCTGTGGGGACTCAGCTGTGGGGGTTACCAGAGCATGCCAGCTTGTAAGGTGCCAGTTACCAGAGAGTTTACTGTAGTATTTTTGCCATTACCTTCAACAACAAAAAAGCAAAATATACACTTTAAAAAAATATTCAAGTTACTTTGCTACCCTTTTATTTCAGGCTGTACAAGGCAGGCACAATACACACACGTAACATTTGATAGCTTTATTAACCTACCCACAATAGGACCAGGGTTTACTCCATATTTCACAAGTTGCTCTTGAAGGACTTCATTGCTGAGCTCTGTTACATCTAGGTCATCCTTCTCCTCTGGCCGGGGTTTATCAGTTTTCTTTGTGGCTTTCTATAAAGAAAAAGAAAACAAAAAACCATGGATACACACACAGGTTTCCTTCACATCACAGAACAAGTGTACCTTTCCCAACTGAATGCATAGGCAGAATATTAGCAAGCCATATGGAGGTGGTACAATATTAACAATTCAGATGGTTGCTCATTTGTGTTGTCTCAACTTCAGGAAAACCAGGGGGGAAGAAAGGAAGAGGAATCAGTTTAAGTGTAAAATCAGTGTGCAATCATTTTTCTAATTTTAAAAGTAGAACAGTTTTGAGGGAATATAATATAAATTGTCCTTCTGAGCTATTTCTTGCAATAATGGCCTATGAGAATAGCAGAAAACTAGCTGGCGTTACTGTGGATCAAGACTGTCTAGCTATCTATTCACAGCAATTTTCACTTATGTGTGAGCAAAAGTTTTCTTGGGAACCATACCCCTTCAAATAAAAAAATAAATGAAGCATTGTTACTAGGGTTCTCCCATCTGAAGCAAGCTGGTTATCAGTTGCTCTAAATTTCTTGGTCCATCAATTGGCTGAAAAGTTTCCATTTTGCTCAGTTTTTCTGAGGAATTTGGGCCTCATAAGGGCCACAAAGAACAGTGACATATCTGTGGTCGGAAATCCTATAGTTACCTTTTGTTCCTTGGAAATCAGAAACTGTTTCTGAACAGTTTCCAAAAGACTAGATTGGTACATCCAGCTTGTTTGAGGTATTATACAGATCTAAACCATCTATATCCCCACTTTAGTTTTTTGTGTTGCTTAAACAGTTGAGTGTATAAACTTCCTAACTTTTATCCATTTGTACACTGCAAATCAAACAGAAAGATTTTTTTTTTAACTTATCCATCTGTCAACTACACATAGCTGGCAACAGTAAATAGATACTGCATTTATCTTAACTAGTGTTTCTCATTTGCTGCAGTTTTTCAGATTATGACTTATGGGTCAACCAGCAAAAAATTAATTAAAATGAATTCAGCATTTTAAGATTTTTGCTGGTTTCTCTAGTCAGCATCTCTTTAGAACAGCACTGAATATTGCTGACCAGATTAGCAACACAATTGCCACTGCATGCAACAGAAATACAACTAACTTGTAGAAAACTGTTAAACAGGCAGTTAACATTCAAAGAAAGTTTTACACTGTTGAGAGCTATTGAAAAAGCCTTATTTAATAAATTACTGGACAAATATCTCTTTTCCAAAGCTAAGCAGTATAATTTCCCAGTCAGCTGCCATCAGCTAATTAAAAATATTGAAAACCAAGATGCTAAGGATGTAAGGAAAATCCATCAACCTCATGCAAATTAATCTGATGTACAGACCTGCCAACTCTGCAGGTAGGTCTAAGGCAGCAGTTCTCAACTTGTGGTTCACAGACAGCTGGGACTCTGCAGACTATGTCCAAGGGGTCCACAAAAGATGACAATGACCAAAAGTATGCAAATACCCACACTTCTAGTTCAAAGTGGCCCACATATCTATTCAAAATGGTTTAGGGGTCCACAAATTAAAAAGGTTGAAAATTACTGCTCTAATGCAACCTGCAGCAGACTTTAGTAAAAATTTTGGCTATCAGTGAAGCTGACAAGAACAACATCAAATTTCTTAACTTGGTTTTGCTGCCCTTTGGGAAGCTTTGGCCACACTGGGTATTTATCATGACTTAAAAAGAAGTTTTTTATTGCTCCAGTAAACTTTTATTTTTTTTAGGCTTCAAGGGTTTTAAAGTTCAGACACTAGGGGTGTGCAAAGCAGGGTGTATTCAATTCAGATTCGGCCCGAATCGGGGACAGTGATTCGATTCATTGATTCAGATCCAAATCTGAGATTCAATGCCGATTCGGAGAATCAACGATTCGGCCACAGACACAACTTTAAATGTTTTTTCTACATACCTCAAGATACCAATGCTGCAATGCTGGGGTGGATGGAGCGTCCTACAGGAGCGCAGGGCCCCCCCACAAGCTCAGCAGCAAAGTACTTCCGGTCCACTCCCAGGTCTGCCAGGGAGTGCACTGGGGGGCGGGCAGGGTACCTCCTCCCGCGGACCCAGAAATGGTTCTGGTCCACTTCCAGGTCTGCTGCCAAACATGCTGGGGAGCCCCCCACGCTTCTCTGGGACGTTCTATCTGCTCTAGCATCAAAGCATTCACTAGCCACCTGGTACTTTGAGGTATGTAGAAAAAGCATTTAAGGCTGTGTCTAGGTCCAAATCTCTGAATCTTTCCAAATCAATTCAGAGGGTTCCAACTTGTTTCAGAGAGATTAAAGGGTCTCCTGATTCGATTTGGAGATTCAGCCACCAAATCGGGCTCAATGGAATCAGGGACTGAAGCTTTGCACAATCCTATCAGACACCCAATTATGCAAATATAAAATACAGGCAAACGTTTCATCTATGGTATTACGAACAGCCTGAAGAGGCAACTCATCCCCATGTCCCATAAGGGATTTTATACTCTTCTATGTCTCCCCATAAGTACAAGGCACACTTACTAAGGTAGCAGATACTGCCATAGACAAATATTTTAGGTGAAGTACTGTTTAATGTAGTTCTAGTCATTGAGCATTATAGAGAGGACACAAGCTAAGCCTTGTCTGAACTTAACCTGTATTGGCATTTAAAAAAAGTATTAAACCTACAGTTAGCTTTTACATATTAGAAGAAATGGTTTCTAAGCAGTTGCCAAAATAAGTTCTATAAACTCAAAATGCATCTTAAAGCTAGCAAAAATTGTTCTGTCCCTTCCTTCCCCACCCTTCTTACTGAAAGCCTCCTCCTAATATCCAGACAGAAATTTCTATGGCTGCTTGTTCTTATGCCAATATTATCCTTTTCCCTTCTGCCTCACTAGTGTTTTTACTCCTCCGATGCATTTCTAGAGAGCAGTATACTCTTGTAGGAATATTTTCCATACACTGAGACAAATTCTTTTAGACCCCTCTTGTAAAGTAGGTGTTTCAGAAGAAAAGAGTAGCCCTTCCATGCACAGCTCCAGTTTGAATATAGTTCTTGAACATCAGTGATCAGAATAGTACATTATCCTACCAAGATAAAGCTTTACTGGTGCCTTTTACAGTAACATTTACAGTTCCCCCATCTCTTGATGCAGGATAGGATCTCATCCCGCCCCTCCCCCCCTTGGCAGCTAACAATCATCTAGGTATCAACACCTGAGCATATTACTGTTTACTCATATATCCTATGCACCATCTCCTCCCCCCTGCAAAAACAGTCCTTCAAAACTGGGGTGCATGCCTTAAGTGGGGAAGCTGGCTTTCTTTGCTGGAAAAGAAGCATGGAGATAGTGCTACTGCTTTTCTCTAGGCCAGCAAATAACAGGGGTAGAGTCCAGTTTCAGTAAAAGTATTAAATCCATAGCTTTTGGCTGAACAGATAGTGGGTGGGCTGAGGAAAAGTAAACTGCTGCATAATATCAGCTCTCTGTGCCAGAACTAAGGGGAGGAAAGGAACAGAATTCTGCATTTCGTATTCCAAATACATTTTTACCCCCACATACTATATGCACCTTGTATCCCTATATCTTGATGCCCCCCTGCTTGCCACAGCCAGCTGTACTTTCTTCTTGAGCTACCATATTTACCCAAATCCAAGACTATTTCAAAATTACGACCATCTAATAATGAAATTATATACATGGAAAATAATGTGTTATAATTTTCCATGTACAAAATTAATTCTTGGAGGGTGATCTTAAATTCATACTCCCCCCACTACTGTGGCAGGGAAAGCAGTGGTGTGGGGCAAAGGGCAAAACCTCCACACCTTGCCCCCCTCCCATCATACCGAAGCCTGCCCCGCCCCACTTGTCTCACCCTTGCCCTGCCTCGATGCCTGCTCCCCAACCCTCCCTCATGCCTGTATACCTATCACCCCCTCCCCCATGTGCCTACTTCCCATGCACCCCACTTGTCACCTGCACACCCCCACCTGCCTGCTTTCTGCAGCTGCAGCCCCAGCCCTGGACCTGTCAGGCAGAAGCAGCAATGGCAGCTCAGAGCCCAGTTGGCATGGGCTGCAGTCTCCTCCTTGCACCCCCAGGCTGTGAGCCCCCTCTTTCATGAGCCACCCTGGCCCAGAGCTGAGCTACCAACTACCCTGGACAGGTACTCAAATCCAAAATGAGGCTTCCCTCGCCCCGTCCCCCATGTTGACTGGAGGGGTGGGGGGGAAGAGGGAAAAGGACCTCATCTTGGACCATCTTCTATGCTTGTACTAATAATCTCTCATGAGGTACAATGTCTACTACTTTAGAAATCTGCTGTACAACATAGGATAACTGCTTGACTTTAAAGCTACACCTTCCAACTTCTGTATTATGGAATAGGGTAGTGCATGGGCTTTACTAGTTTCTATAACCTGTTCTACATTACACCAGTTCAGGTCACGTTAGATGCATTCACCTGGGGAAAAAAATTCTGGGATGGGAGAGGGAAGGGGCTGGAAAAATAAATAAATAAAAGTCAAGTGCACCTTTACTTGGGCCTATTATGAGAAGATTCTGAGTACATTGTAAGACTCAGACTACCCTTATCTGTAAACCCAAACATTTAAGGCAGATGCCATCCCTGATCACTTTTTGGTGTCAGACCTAAACATTCTGCATGTATAAAGTTTCTGTAGGTCTCCATGTAGAAGGTCAAGTCTAACCATTGGTTTACCATGCATGTAGGACTATAAGTGTTTGTGCTGTGCATTTTCAACATATTAAATGAACAGTTAAAGCCTTGAATGACAGATTGGTTGCCTCTTCAGCTAGAAATTGATCTTAGACCCCTAGAAGAACAAAAAAGTTTGTTCACCACAATAAAACTGTAATGTTTCTGGCAATTTTAATAATTTAATAATATTTTTTGCAATTTCATAGTTGGTCTAATAAAAGGTATCATCTCTGAACCAAGAATAGAGTTTTGCATTTCTTTTAGTCTTAGATCAACACAGCTACCAGATACATCCCTGTTCACTACAATGGCATTTATATAGAAAAAAAACTCCTATAGAAGTCAGAAGCAGGAGAGGAAGCAAGTTATTTGAGGAACACATAGCATGACTGTTTGGTGCTATGATGTACTCATGACCAACCCTGGCAGCAAATTTAAAAAAAAATTGCTCTATACTTATGTCCACAATTACAAGAAACCTGGAATTGATAGGATTTAGGTTCTACTCCAATACATTTCTTTAGAAGTCTTATCACAAAGGAGACTGTATACCTAATGGAAGTCTACTGATTACGAATAGTCATAACAACTGTTTTAATACATGACCTGAAGAGTCTTTAGTTATAAAAGAATTTACAAAATTAGTGTCCACTACACATTTTCTACTTGCATCAGAGGCCTTTTAAAAGTGTTCCTCAATTAGTCATGGAGACATTGCTATCTTTTACTATGCATGCTGAACCAACAGGTCGACTTGGGATTCTGAGGTCTAACACCTTTGCAACTAAAACTAGTATTTAGTAGGTCATGTTTGAGAAAAAAGAACCACATACATTACACAAAAAACCCACATAATCCAAAAATCTGATCACACTTTAATACTTTTTCCTACAGCAATATTAAAAATGAGAAAGGGAACCCTCAGAGGTAGCAAAAAGTGTCAATGAACTTTTAAAAAGGTGGGAGAATATGTTAAGCTGTTTGACAGTAACCTGTAATTTTTTTTTTTTGTGGGGAAGAGGATGGAGGCAGAAAAGCAAGACTGGAACATTCATTGCTAACAGCAGAAAGCTGCAGGTTCATTTAAAATAATCAGACTACCTAAAGACATGGGTTAATTACACCTGTGCAAGTACAAGCTGTTACGTTATAGCAATCATTATAAAACTTGCTGTGCAAGGAGGAAACGCACACCAAACAAAGTTTGGGTATGCACACATATGTAACAACCTGTTTACAGAATGCCAATTCACTATACAGAAAGATTTTACTGACCCAAGAAAGCCATGAATCGGTAACCTTAGCCGAGTAGAGTACCTAGCACCACAAGAAAATGACTGCAGTCAGGCACAAACTTCAGGAGACAACTTATTTCAAACGAGGTCTTTTGTCAAAAATCATTTGTGCTGATCATAGAACAGTTTAATTATAAACATGGGACTTCGAGGCTCTGGGGACCAGGCTGAAGGAGACGGGGGCGCAGGTGGTTTTTTCCTCTCTCCTTCCGGTGAGGGGGCGGGGACAGAGGCATGGGACCTGCATTGGTGAGGTCAACCAGCGCTTACGCAGCTGGTGCCGCCGGGCAGGCCTTGGGTTCCTTGACAACGACCCATGCTTTCGGGAGGGGGGATTGCTGGGGCGGGATGGGCTTCATCTCTCCCCTAATGGCAAGCGTATCTTCTCTTCCAGGTTGGCTGATCTCGTACGGCGAGCTTTAAACTAGACTCGCCGGGGGAGGGGGCTGCAGGAAGACGAGGAGACGCCATCAGGGCAAGGGGTGCAAAGGTAAGTAATGGGGGTCTTGCCATCAGGGCAAGGGGTGCAAAGGTAAGTAATGGGGGTCCTGATGGTCTGGCTAATCAGGGGGTGGGGGGGCACACAGTCTTGCAAGGCCTTAAATGCCTGTACACCAATGCTCGTAGCATGGGGAACAAACAGGAGGAACTCGCCCTCAGAATAGCTAGTTCAAATCCAGATGTCGTAGGGTTAACAGAGACATGGTGGGACTCATCCCATGACTGGGCAGTTAACATTAGGGGCTATAGGCTGTACAGGCGGGATAGAGAAGGCAGAAAAGGGGGGGGGGTGGCACTTTATGTCAAGGAGCACTACACATCCTCTGCCAGCAGTATGGGGTCAGGGGAAGGGCGAGCTGAAGTGCTCTGGGTCAAGATCCAGGGGGGGCAAGGCGAGAGGGATTTGACGGTGGGGGTCTATTACAGACCCCCCAATCAGGAGGAGGAGCTGGACAGGGAATTTTCAGGCCAGCTTGCGGAGACACTAAAAGCAAGGGATGTAGTTGTCATGGGCGATTTTAATTACCCGGACATCTGCTGGGAGGAGCAGTCAGCCGGGACGGACCGCTCCAGGAGGTTCTTGGCCGAGTTGCAGGACCTCCACTTGATTCAGGAGGTGCACAGTCCCACCAGAGGAGATGCTCTGCTGGACCTGGTCCTGGCCGCAGGCGACGACCTGGTAAGAGGCCTCCAGGTTCTTGACCACCTGGGCAATAGTGATCATCGCGTGCTGGAATTCACCATCCAGCGTAGAGTGTCAAGGGCCCGCAGCAAGGTGGTGGCCCTAGACTTCAGGAGGGCCAACTTCAGTGAGATGAGGAGATTAGTGGGAGAGGAACTGGGGTCCTTGAGGGCAGAGGAACTCAGCGTCCAAGAGGAGTGGTCGTTCCTTAAGGAAACGATACTCGGGGCCCAAGGGGTGTCCATCCCGACAAGAAGCAAGGCGGGCAGGAGTGTCCAAAAGCCCCCCTGGCTCACCAAGGGTGTCCGGGAATGCCTGCTTGCCAAAAGGGTGGCGTACGCCCGGTGGAAGGGGGGTGTAATCTCCAAAGAGGAGTATACCTCCTCTGCTCGGGCCTGCAGGCGGGCTGTTAGGAAGGCCAAGGCGGAGATAGAGCTCGGATTAGCGTCCAGGATTAAGGATAACAAAAAGTCCTTTTTCAAATATATTGGGAGGATGAAGAAGGCGCCGGGTAATGTGGGGCCCCTGCAGGATATGCGGGGCAATCTGGTGGTTGCGTCAGAGGATAAAGCGGACCTCTTTAACCAATTCTTCACCTCCGTTTTCTTGTGCAGGGACCGGGACTTCCCTGCTGTGATAGAAGCCGGACGCGAGGGGATCGCCTTCAGACCTCAGGTTGGGGAGGACCGGGTTAGAGAGCTTCTGGAGGGGCTGGACGCGTTCAAGTCAGCGGGTCCGGATGCTCTCCACCCCAGGGTGCTGAGGGAGCTGGCTGGGGTTATTGCAGGGCCCCTGGCACGGCTCTACGAGCGATCGTGGTGCTTGGGCCAGGTGCCAGACGATTGGAAGGTAGCTAATGTGGTCCCCATCTTCAAAAAAGGGAAAAGGGAGGACCCGGGCAATTATAGGCCCGTCAGTCTTACCTCAATCCTGGGGAAGCTCTTTGAGAAGATCATCAAGGAGCACATTTGTGATGGGCCGGCATCCGAGATGATGCTCAGGGGCAATCAGCATGGATTTATTAGGGGGAGATCATGTCAGACCAACCTGATTGCCTTTTATGATCAGGTCACAAAGGCCATGGATGCAGGTGTCGCGGTGGATGTAGTCTTTCTGGACTTCAGCAAGGCCTTTGACACCGTCTCTCACCCCATCCTAATTAGTAAACTAGGCGACTGTGGCATAGATGCCTACACGGTCAGATGGATTGCAGATTGGCTGAAGGGTCGCACTCAGAGGGTGGTGGTGGATGGATCATATTCGACTTGGGGGGAGGTGGGTAGTGGAGTCCCTCAGGGCTCGGTCCTGGGCCCTGCGCTGTTCAATGTCTTCATCAGCGATCTTGATGTTGGGGTGGAGAGCAACCTGTTTAAATTCGCTGATGACACCAAAATTTGGGGGGAGGTGAGCACGCTAGCAGGGAGAGAGAGATTGCAGAAGGATCTGGATAGGTTACAGGGGTGGGCAAACAGGAACAGGATGTGTTTCAATACGGACAAGTGCAGGGTGCTGCACTTGGGTAGTAGGAACCAGCAGCACACTTATACGATGGGGAGCTCCCTACTTGAGAGCACGGAGGCGGAAAGGGATCTTGGTGTCATTATTGACTCCAAGATGAACATGGGCCGACAATGCGAGGTCATGGTTGGCAGGGCTAACCGGACCTTGTCGTGCATCCACAGGTGCATCTCGAGTAGAGCCAGGGAGGTGATCCTCCCCCTCTATGCGACGCTGGTCAGGCCGCAGCTGGAGTATTGTGTCCAGTTCTGTGCGCCCCATTTCAGGAGGGATGTGGACAACATGGAGAGGGTCCAGAGGAGGGCCACCCGCATGATCCGGGGACAACAGGGCAGACCCTACAGTGAGAGACTGCGGGACTTGAACCTATTCAGCCTCCACAAGAGAAGGCTGAGGGGGGACCTGGTGACCGTCTATAAACTCACTAGGGGGAACCAGAAGGGTTTGGGGGAGACGCTGTTTCCCCTAGCCCCTGCTGGCATAACAAGGAATAATGGGCACAAGTTGATGGAGAGGAGGTACAGATTGGACATCCGAAAAAACTACTTCACAGTCAGGGCGGCTAGGAGCTGGAACCAACTTCCAAGGGAGGTGGTGCTGGCCCCTACCCTGGGGATCTTTAAGAAGAGGCTGGATACTTACCTGGCTGGACTCATTTGAGTCCCGTTTTTGTTTTTAGGGTGAGTGGGTTTGTTTGTGTTTTTGGGTTGTTCTCCCGCCCTGGCGGGGGGGCGGGCTAGAAGATCTATTAGGTCCCTTCCGACCCTGAAACTATGAAACTATGTCTTAGATAGCTGCATTTCTACTAGAGAACTTTGATCAGGTAGCTGTGCTAGCCAGTTATTCAATAATATCTTGTATTCAACTGGGGCTCGTACAATACGCCTTATAAAGGTATTAGACATCACCAAATAACGTGCCAATATGAATATACTTCAAATCCCACCTACACAAAGATCTTTCAGAGCCATAATCACGAAGCTTGGATTAAGGTGCAGCATGGGCATCAAGTGTACAAGCTTCTTTACTATCCCTCAGAACAAGGTTAAATAGGCTATTAAAAGAACCCAAGTTGTATCAACACAAACAATTCAGGTACCATCCATTACAGGAATTAAAGAACTGAAAAAATGCTAGCATTCATGACATTCATGGTTAATTTATCTTATGAAGCATGTGGGTTTGTATTATTTCTATACAACTATGCTTTAATTTTTTGGAATTTTTCTCTACAAGTGTAATCTCCTTATTGAACCATACTAAGCTCTTGACCTCAGATGCCTTCTGGAAATGTTTATCATGGGCTAATTTCACCAAAGCTAAGAGAATACCTATTGCTTATTACAAAAAAAAGTGACCAGGTGGTCGTATGGTGAGGAAATAAGAATTATGAAGTCAAGTACCTGAGATAAATGCCAAAATTAAGGTTAACATGCTAACTGAAAGCATACAAACTGAGGACCACATGAGACTACTCTTAAGTAATATGGTCTTCTACTATTTCCACTAAATCATGTATTTCCAGGGATCTGGGTTTTCCGTTCACTGTGGAAAAATGCATATTTTCTCTTTGTAAGGAGAAAAATTGCAGGAAACAGCCAGTTTCCCCTTGCAGGCTGGCAGACTTCCAGCCTGCAAGGGACTGCGGGAAACAGGAGGAGGGTGATCAGACAAAGGTCACCACATGCACACATGCATGTGGCAGCCAGGCATGCTCTATGGTGAGGAGGGGGGAAACGACGTGGAGAGTTTCATAATTTAAGACAGTAAATACCAGGTCCCCAAGACAAGAGTTTTATGCCTGCCTTTCAGTTCAGTACTCAGCTAGTCAGAAAGCATTGAACTCAACTCAAGTGATTAAACTCAGACAAAAGCGTATAAATGTGTATCAAAGCTTAAAAGCAAAGGAAAATAGGCTTGAACCCAGGGCTAAGAAAGGGCTTAGTTATTTCATACAAAGCATTAAGTTACGAGCTTGATCAATGAAGTGCTACAACATGTGGAAGGCTTGTCAAAGAATCACAGCCATTTACCAGTCCAGGCACAATGCCTACCCTAGCCACCATTAAACAAGCAGAATTTTTACAAGGCTGATGTAAGGAAGATGTCCAACCATAACAATGTTTTCTTGGAAACAAAACCCAATACCAAACAGTATTGAAAAAGAAAAAGGTAGATGCTGCTTTAAATTAAAAAGTATATGTAAACATTAGAAACACCTTCAAATAAAGATACACTCCATGTACTAGTCTCTTATTATGACACCTAACATTTAGTTAAAAAGGGTTCAAGTAAAAAAAAAGTTGAAACGCACATCTGACAGAACTTGGTAGCTAGTTCTCTTACAAGCAGATTCCCTAAAGCAACAGAAATATCTGGCAAAAAGTGTACCACATCTGGCTATAGCACTCAGGTCAGGTGACTAATACCAGGAAAAAAAAAAAACGTTTTGAAGTCCAGCTTTTAAATGGATGCTGAACATTGTGAATACGCTGTTTTAAGGGAGTTAGGCTGCAGGTTCTGGAACCATAAACATATTACCAACACTTTCCCTTTCCCCCCTGTTCCACAGCACCTCTATCCACAGTATACCTGGCGATTAAAGACATATCAGCCAAATTTGTTTTATCTTCATGTGCTGTAAAAAAAAAAAGGGGGGGGGAGGGGAGGAGCCTTGTTTCCTTTGAATGGGCAATACATTTTTCCTGTTATAACAAGAAGGATTAATGGGTAAAAGAAAGAAGAAACAAAAGATAGAGCACTGAACTTATCCTGTGGACAGTCAACTGGAGACAAAGATCTCAGATCTTTAATTTAAAAAAGATCCAGGGCATTCTTGTCCTCAGAGAGCAGGCAGGTAGTTTTGGGTATCTTTATACTAGCCTATATGGCACAGAAATGACATAACCATAGCAAAGACTCTCAAAGGGTTCAAGCTGACTTGCCTTAAAATAAACCTGAGAGAGAGAGAGAGAGAAAGTCATCCAAGCAAAGCATCTCCTCATTCTTACTCTTATATCTAAACCAATATCCTGATTTTCAATAATAAACAAAAACAAGCACAAAACAGTGCATTGCATATCCCCCTCTAAATCAGTAGGTGCAGAGAACATTCACATTCTTCTGTGCAAGTTAAGGATACTATTTATTCATAATCTCTTGGGATACATCCTCTAAATTTAGGAAGAAATCAGACTGATCTGTTCTCTTCGCATATTTTGTTTATTAACGGCAAGCAAACTGATTAGCTAAAGAATGTTCTCTGTTCCCCCCCGCCTGTTCCAGTTGGTTATTTTGGTAAACCTCAAAAAGCCATTCCTCCTCCTCCCCTACAAAGGGTTGTGCACTCTGTTCCTACCTATCACCAGGCACCCCATACCAGAATAGCAGATAAAATGAATACCTTACATAAAAAAACAAACAAAAACAAAATCAGGAGGTTGGCTTGGCTTAACAGCTTGTCTTACTAAAAAAAAGGGAAGGGGGAAACCCTCTACCACAGTATATAGTAGTGCTTAATGAGTCATTATTCTTACCCATGTTCTACCAGCTCTATTGGCTTGCTGAACCTACATTATATCATGTCCAAAATTGCTTAAAATCTTTAGATCAGAGATCACATACATCCATATTTTGAAACTCTAGACACAAAGAATAAGTTATATCAAAATAGATCTTAAATTAAGAAAACGTAATAACAGAAGATGACAGATGCAATGAATGCTTTAAAGTTTCAAAAATTTTTTTTAATTAATTCTCAGTTGTTACTTGCCTGGTAGTCATTCATGGTTGTCAACCTATTAGTTACTAATGACTAGGCAGAAAAGAAATGAGTTGCATCCCTGTGACCTAGCTCTACCTCTTGCAGGTGCAGTTTCCACTGAAAGGCTGTCACTAGTGGTATCTACTTCGGTCAGATGCAAGCCCCCAACTCATTTGTAAGTGGGAACAATAGACCAAACACACAGAAAAAATGCAGGGCTCACTTTTTTTTATTAAATAGAAAAAGGATTTTGACAAGCAAAAGATTATGGCAAGTCACTTGGACTGCCTGGCAGAAATGAAGCCCAACAATCATGTTATGCACTCCTGAGACAGCTGGTAGGTAGCATAATCCTACCCAATTTTACTTGAGACTAACACAATTTCAGAGCTGCTTGAAACTGTAACTGTTCTGAACAGTTTTGCAGGTAGAGTTGGAAACTTATCAAGAGTTGTAAATATGTCATCTCAAGTTGAACATACAACCTTGCAAGCTTGACAAGCATTGTTACCTGGCAAAGGGTGTTTAGTATAAAACAAGCTCTCAAATCTTGCCAAATTGGGGAGTTTTCCTAGTTTTTTGGATTCAGACATGTGAAGCATGTAGTACCTGGTATTCCCCATTATTGGAGGCTTTCTTTAAAGCTGTCACAAGACGTACATGAGCAACTCCCCCGCATAATTGAAAGACACGGCATATTAGGCTGCCTCTGTAACTATCTACCAATACTACTTAGATTTGAATTGGGCATATTAAAAAAAAACCTCAGTTAACCAGCCTAACAGAGGAGAAACACCCTCTCTCTTTCAGACCTCTTGCCTCAAACAGGTCTGAATAGATCAGGGGTGTCCAACCTTTTTGAATGTGGGACCGGATCATGAACTTTTTAATCACCCAGTGGGCCAGCAGAAGCAGGCGTTCGTGCGGCCTGTCCAGTCCAGCCACGGCCTGGGGGCGCAGGGGTCAAGGGGTGCCACCTGATCCTGCCGTGTCCTCCCTGCCACCTGGGCGGCCTCAAGGATGCTCCCACACCTGCACGCCTGGGCTCAGCAGCCAGGGGGACATGTAGGGACTCTACAGGGGGGTGCGGGATGTGCAGGGACATTCCCCTGCTCCCTCTCCCCCAGGGCAGCCCAAGCTCGAGCCCAAGCAGCAGGGGTCCCTCCCTCCATGGGGCCCGCGACTCACCACCCCCCAGCACAACGTCTGCAGGCACGGGGGAGGCGGGAGCGGCACTGGCTTCCTGCCCTGACAGCCACAGCAGCAGCATCTCGCAGGCCCAGCTGCAGCATCCCTCCGAGCCGACATCCGCACCCCGAGCCCACCGCACCGCGACCTGCTCCAGCCCACACGGCCCGGCAGAGACCAGCACAGGGCGGGGCCGGCATGCAAATGAGGAAGGGAGGGGCAGACCTAGGGAAGGAAACCCTGCAATGTGGGAGAGGGGAGGAGCTGGCATGCAAATGAGGAAGGGAGGGGTGGGGCAAGGAAGGGACACCATGAAATGTGGGGGGAGGGGATGAGCCCGCACCATGTTGGCAAGGTAAAGCCTAACCTTGTCCCTTCCCCAGCCCTTCAGCAGCCATTAGGAACCTGCTAGGAGGGACAAGGGGTGGGAATGAAAGTAGAGTGTTTCGTTCCCGTTGCAGCACTGTGGGCCTCAGAAAATGGCTTGGCAGGTGGCATGTTGGACAAGCCTGGAATAGATTGTATTACAAACTGCAACAATGTAGCAATGAATTGTTATAAGTCTTCACAGAGTACATACCATAACAGACCTGGTTACACTTTAGATCAGCGCTCCCAAACTCTGACAGATTGTGCCCCACCAACTTAAAATTATACAACATTAAGTACCATCAACATTTTTTTAGTTCAACCTTAAATACCACCAGCAAATTTTTGTCTGATAAAGTAATTATAATACAGCTGTTAACATGTGCCATTGACAGGTTGTCTGCGTACCACTGGTGGTGCCTGTGCCACAGACTGCAACCTGCTGTTTTAGATTTAACCTTTTTAAAGAGCTTCCTCCATTTAAGATAAATCAAAGAATTTCCCCTCTTTTACGAGGAAGCTAGCAGATGCCCGCATATGAGAACCGATCTGAAACAGCAGGATGGCTGCACCGAAGAGCAGCTCACCATGGGGAAGGGAACTCAGAAAGAAGCAGGTAAGTCCCACAAGGACCAGGTGCTCCCTGGCCAGAAGGACTCCTTCCTCAAACTAAGCAGAGGTGGCCTAGACCCCCACAGCCCCAGCCGCTGCACAGCTGACCCTCCTCTTCCTCCCTGTCCCTTTTACAGTCCACTGCAACGGCCCGCGAGCAAGTTCTCTTTCATCAACTTTTCTATTCCTGCCACGGGCAGCTCGGCACAGCGGTGTACCGCCCCGGCGGGCGCTTGCTGGGAGCAGCCGGCACCCGTGATCCCCCACCCGGGCAGACGGGTGCCCGGGATGGGCAGGCCGCGGAGGCGGGGCCGCCCGTGGGAG
>NW_005842072.1:1902091-1929508 GCF_000455745.1 Alligator sinensis
GGGGGGCCCCCGCTTCCCGCGTGGGGGAAGGGAGGGGCGGGCCGTCCCGTTCGCGCCCCAGCCCCAACCGAGGCCGGGTGTCCCGCTCCGAGGCTCTCCCCCACCACCTCCCCGCGCCCCAGCGTGCGGCCGCAGGGATCCTGCTTGTACCGCACAGCCCGGGGGCCGCGAGCCGGTGCTCTTGCTGGGGCAACAGCCCACAGGCTGGCCTCAAGGACCCGCTTCAGGCGAATCCAACAGCAGTGAAAGCTGCCGGCAGGCACCCCGCCCGCGGGGGTTGAGCGCCGGACAGCCAACCCACCCCCACCTTTCTTCTGTGGTTTCCCTGACCCCAGCTCTCAGGCGCTGCGAGGTGGGGCATTGTGGGGCGGAGGGTGGAGCGGAAAATGAAACTGCTGCTAGGTGAGCGGCAAGCCGATCTGAGGGACGATGACAGCGGAAGCAGGAGCGGCAGTGACAGCAACACCGACAGGAGAGGAACTGAGAATAAACCCCAACAGCAGGACTAGGACTCAGAGACTGCGCTTGGGTTAGGGAAAGGACTGAATGGGAGTGCGGGTCTGCAGGTGCATTTATTGTAACGGCTGCAGGCTTTCAATGTGGCTTAAGGTGTGTGAAGAAAAGCTTTTGCTTGATCTATATATATTTTTTTTTCTGGAAGAAAAAGTCTGTGCAGTCCTTTCAACACTGCTGTACACTTCTAGCAGGGCTGCTGTGCCCCAGAGGACTCAGTCTCTGGCCAGAAAACAGGCTTTTCACTGAGCTTTCTGGGAGCCACTGCAAGGTAAAGCAGCTTTCAGTCCCAGCAGGACCTCCACAGAAACCAACCCCTCTCTTTCTGTTTTGGGAGTCAGTGATTGCCCTGGCCAGGATTTCTCCCCACCCACAGCAACAGCTACAGGGAAGCAGTGGGCACTTCTAGTAAGAGAGCATTGAACCGTCCGGTTCACAAGCACAGCCCTGCCTCTGAGTAGATGCTGTGTCAAGGTGGTGCAACACAGGGCTGAAGCTAGCTCAGAGACTTTGTTTACTCTGTTATAATATTTGTAGTTTGGTTACTTTGTTCAAATGTATTTATGTCTGTTATGTCATCTTTGGGAGCATGGCATTTAGCAAGAATCCTTAATAAATGAAAATAAATATCCTAACAGTGCAAATAGCCAGAAGTGGCCCATGGGCATCTGCACTCTTGACCATTTTGCATCTACTGAAGAGCAGGAGTATAGGATTAAGTGTACTATTTGTTCAGTTTCCAACACTTATAGTAGGTAGCATCCCTGGTCGCATTTACCTCTCAATGGGTGCATCTACACAACATGCCTTAATGCACAGTGGACTGTTCTGCACATAAGGAAATGATGTGCTAATGTGCAGTAGAATGTCTACTGCACATTAAGCATATAAAAAAACAACCATTTGCCTTTGCTACTGCACATTAGCATGGGTTAATGCACCTTTGGGTGCATAGCCAAGGTATGTTAACTGTGCAGTAGCCTAATAATACTGTACAGTAGCACGTCACATCACAGACAGTTCTAATACACTACTGCATAGTATTAGTAAGCTATTGCACAGTGGCCTCACTAAAAAGACATTCACTGACACTACCATGCAGTAACTCCGGTTACTGCGCACTTATTTAGTACGTGATTATACAAGTACGAAATTAAATGTACAGTAACTACTGCACATTAATGAATGTGTAGATGCACCCTTTATGTAGTACCTCAGAGGTACTAAACTTGATGCACAGTAGTAAAGACACATTAATTAGCATGCAGATGCTCCCAGTAAATTGTTATATTCAACTACTTCCGAAATGATATACAGGCAGTCCTCGGACTTACAACACAATTGGTTTCTGAAAACTGCATCTTAAGTCGAAACGTTGCAACTCAGAACCAGTTTTCTCATAAGAAATATAAATGGGAGACTGGTTCCTGAGCCAAGGCCCGATACCCTATTTTCACCAAAAATACTCCAGAATTTTTTACTCGATCAATTATAGATGAGTAATATAGCTACATTAATGTATTTCTATTGTAAATAGCAATCATATTGATTTGGAAGGACTTATCTGAGGTGACTTTGCTGGGCTTTTTGAAAGGCTCTTGGCTGTAGTCTTCTCAGGAGTCTTGGTTGCAGGTTTTTCTGGAGTCTTGTCTGCTTTCTTAAAGAAAGTGTCCAAGGAAGTTGGGACAGATGTTCTCCAGGGAGATGAGCAACGCAGCAAACTTGTTCACTGGCATGGCGTTGCATCGGATCAAGCGTTGTAAAGTTGAAACTGACATCATAAAGTTGAAACAGTGTCAATTTATAAATGTAAGTGCAAAACGTAACTCGAAATGTAACTCGAGGACTGCCTGTAAGCCAAACAGGAATAAAAGTGTCCATCGGGGAGCATAATACTTTAAATTCACACTCACACTGATACAACAACTTCCCTCTATAGGCAAGCCAGAATCCTTTTCACCTAGTCTGTTCTTTGTGCAGAGGATATCACAAATTGTGTGAAGTTGGTATACCTTTGACAGCTGCCTTTAGGAGTAATGAGCATTGTACAGGCATGCCAAGGATCATCACCAGTGTCATCAGCAGTCCCTCAATATGAGGGTGACAGTCTTCCATCAGTGAGTCCATAGACAACTGAGGACAGTCCAAGATCTGCATGTTCAGCTACAGACATGGCAAATAGTTCTGGGAGGAAAGAGCAGAAGCTAGTGATGTCAAGTCACAGGTCTTTCCCTTTGTGTCTCATCTATCCACCTCCAGAGAGAGGTGAGTTTGCTCAAAATGGCTGATGCCTTGATGTACATCACAGCACCACTAGGGATAACTCAATGCTTGAGTCTCTGAGGTATTAATGTTAGTATCACATTTCTTCAGATGGGCCTTTAAGGTGACCCGAAGAGATTCAAGGACAATGAAGGCCATGTAAAGATCTTAGCATTGCTTGCTGCACTTCTGCAACTATCTAGCAACAAAGATCATATCGACTAACTCTGAGTGGTCTGAAACTATGTTGGGACTTGGGTAAAATCTCTTCAGTGAGGGAATTGAGTCTACTGAGAAAAATGTGGGTGAGGATTGTCCCAGCTAAGGACAAGAGTGCAATACCATGGTAACTGCTGCACTGTGATACATCTTATTTCTTGAATATGGTAAAGATTCTGGCATCAAGTTATTAGGAATCTGTTCACATTTCCAGATTTTCATGAGAACTGTATATAGTGGATGAGAAAGCTTTTTTTCCACATTGCTTATAAATTTCAGCTGGTATTCCATAAAGGCCATGTGCTTTGTTGTTCTTCATATGCTTAATGGCTTTCAAGGCCTCTTGAAAGTTGGTGGGTCTGCAAGGTCAGCTTAATGGGGTGTTATGGAATGGCTTTGATTGCATTGCCTCCAACATTAGAATCTTGATTCAGGAGCTCTTGAAAGTACTTGTCCTGTGCATTGATGGTGGTGCTGTCTTTAAAGAGTGTTGTTCCATCCTTGGATCTCAGAGCAATGGCTCCTTGTGTGTTTGGCTCATAGTTTTGTTTGTGCTGAAGAAACTATGCCTGTTGAAGCTGTCAGCAAGCTTTCAAATCTCTTTTGTTTTGTCCTCTCACCACTGGTTCTTTTGCTCTTAAATTTTCCTTTGGGTCTTGGCTTTAATGTGACAATAAGTGTCTTGCTTCTGCTTGGAGTTAATATCATTCTGCCAAGCTTTGAGGGCTCCCCTTTCTCTGTCAATGAGAGTTTAAGTTTTCTTGTCATTCTCACCAAATCAGTCCTGATGCTTCTTTCTGCAGTGTTAGGCTGTGGCCTCAAACCTGGAGTCTCAGTCTTCCCAGAATGGCCACTCATCCCAGTCTGCCGCCTCCTCCCCACTTGACCATACAAGCAGAGCAAGTTAGCCAGAAACCTCCATTTGGATCTAACCTTCAGCCCACTCCCTAGAATGGCTAGCCAGGATCAGCTAACCCATCATTCTCCTCCCCTGACCCCAAAGAGGCAGCATCTGGGCAACAGGGCTCAACTCTGACTAAAATTACCTTGCTGTTCTTTATGGCTTGTGCATCTACCTGCTCTTCACTTGATCTCTTAGTTACCTAACCTGGCTCGCTCTGTGACTCCATGCTCTGCCTGACCCTTTAGCTTTTCCCAGCTCTTTGCCTGTTCTCCTGGCTACTTAACCTGGTTTACCCACTGACTCTATGCTCTACCTGACCCTCTGGCTTCCTGACTTGGCTTGACTGACCTTCTGGCTTCCTGACTTCTTCATACCTGCTGTCACAGTCCACCAGGCCAGCATGCCTAGTAGGTAGAACCAGGCATGGAGCAGGGGCTCCAGGGTAAGGGTCAGGAGCCACAAGTCAGGATTCAAAATGCTAAGCCAGGATCAGGAGCTGGGAATCAGAAACCTAGTTATCAAGTGTGAAGGATAATACACAGGGAAAAGTCCAAAAGTAAGCCATGCTGGGGTCAGAAATCAGGAAACATGTCTGCAGGGAGAATCCAAAGGCAGAGTCAGGAACCAGGTAAGCCAGAGAAATTACTGGGACAGGAGCTGCACTGAGTGAAGAGCAGTGTGCTACGCAGCAAGGCTCAGGTTCTGGGGGAGTTCCTTAATGCAGTTCCAGAACCAGAGGGAAGGGGCTGGGGGTCAGTTGGCCATGATTGGTAGCAACTGAGTCAGTGCACTTAACAAGGGCTGCAGGGCAAAAGACTGCTTAAGCCTTACAGAGCTGACCCAGGCTGCAGCATAGGAGCCTTACACCTGGATTCTGCTCCCTCCTACCAACCCTCATTGTCCCCTCTACCCCAAGAAACCCCTAGACTTGGCCAGCCATGATATGGAGAAGCCTAACTGCCTCAAGGATGCCTTTCTCCAGGCTTTTCTAGTGATCAGCGTGATCAAGATTATCAGGGAGGTCAAAGAGTTTCTCATTGTGGCACTGCTGGAAGTGATCACTTTTATCAGGATTTTTTAAGCACTTAATATTGAACCTCTTCCTTGCTTCTTTTGTTTGTCATTTTGGGGCAATACAAATGGACATGAAAGAACGTATCAAACAATGATCTGTCATCTGTGCTAGTCATAGCTCTTGGTGATACAGATATTACAAAGGATCTGGGAAAACACTGTCTTGGGCAATCAAGTGCCAGTGTTTTGTGCAGGGCTGCACCCATGTTCCTTCCATTTGTTGCTTTGGTGGAATGAGTTTGTGATTATGAAATCATGTTTTAAAAACTTGCTCAGGAGAAGAATTCCATTGGAATGGACTTTCCCTTTCTTTCCAAATGTTCCTTTCCATAGCTCAGCATACCTGCCCACACTACCATTGAAACCATCATGAAGAATTATCATATCTTCAGGGACAGATAATAAGATTTGATCAGGTTTACAATCAAACTTTTCTTTGTTTCATCATTTGCATCAACGGTTGGGCTCATGCACTGATGATGACTGTTACATGTAGTCTGTTGGTCAGCTGAAGACAAAAGGTCATGAAGCTGACTGGGCATTCTGGCATCTGAGTGACAGTCTTATTCTTGGTAGTAAAACCAACACCATGAATGTCAATATCAAATTATGCAAGTACTCTGCTACATATGCTGTCTTTTACTCAGGTCAGTCACTGTTAGGGTAGTTCAGGCACTGTGGACATTCCAAGTTGGAAACTTCATTACTTGATTTGAACTGAAGATAGTGATCTCACTGGATGCAGTTTTCCAGTCAGGTGAAGTGAGATAGACTACATTTAAAACACCTTTCTAAACCTTTCCCCATATGGGTTGAGCAGAATGGATCTTAAATAGGCCTGCTCAATCATGATTGCACCTGCCAAATTAAACACCTATCTCAGTTCCAAGTAAAACAGCCATCATGCCATCACCTCTGTGTAGGTTCATGACTAGGGGCTTCTCATAATCATTAGCACCTGTTGCTGTCACCATTTGCCCATCTTCATAGAACTATCACTAGCCTACCCAGTAATCACTAGCACCTGCCCATGCCTTCTTTTATTGTGGGGGTGTCCTTGTGCACCAGCAGCTACAAAATACTTCACAGGAAGGAACCCTTAATCTGAGGGCAAGGAACACCTACACAACCAAAGATTTTTATTCTGCTGCAGCCTTCATTTGGCTTTGCGTTTTTGTGATGTATTTTTTCTTCATCTGCCTGCTCCATCATTGAGGATTTTTATTTTTGGATTGCTATTAGCCTGAAAATCTTGCTCTTGACCTTGCCACTATGGTCCAAAACTGTGGACAGCATCACTCTCAAGGTTCTTGGTAGCACATAAGCCTCTCCACCATATCAAGGTTGCAATCCTTGGGAGGATATGGCCAAAATGTGTGCAGCTGTTATACTGGAGAGCCCACAGCTACCTACAGAGTTAAAGTCATCATCCACCTCAGGGTCTGGGTTGTTTTTTGGTTGGTTGCCTTGTTTTAGTGAAAAAGAACTTACATCCTGGAGCAAAAGATCAGTGAGAAACCAGTGCTAAGGCACTATTAACCATCAGTGAGAAACCACCATGCTCCCTTCTACTCTTCCTACAAGAAGAAACTGCTAGTATATTTATTACCAGTCTTGTATTAAATATTTTTGAATACAAACTTATTGTCTGATGACACCTCTTATGTGTATTGCATTATTTGAGATTCAGATGAATTATGCATCTACATCTGTAGGTTCTGCTTTTCAAAGTCTGAAACAATAATTACAAGACTCATGTGCACCATCACCTATGAAACAGGCAGGTGCATTTTACCTATTGTTAAATGCAAATAGGAAGAGGAAGGTAACACAAGAAAGCAAGAGAAATAAGTGAGAGACTGTGGCCATTTTCATCTGTGGAAAAGCTGCT
Organism: Alligator sinensis; assembly: GCF_000455745.1. NCBI lineage: Eukaryota > Metazoa > Chordata > Crocodylia > Alligatoridae > Alligator > Alligator sinensis. The sequence continues at coordinate 1,908,955 of NW_005842072.1, forward strand.
GTAAGCCTGCCTAAAAATGTGGAATATGCTGAAAGCAGAAGCCAAAAATACTTTCTGTGCAGGACACTTCTGAATTACTGGAATTCCTCAGCTTTCCAGAATGAGAGAGAAAGAGATTTAGTTACAGAACCGTCTTTGATGTAAAGAGACTGACCATTATGAAAATTACCTCAAGTATCTATTTTTATTGGGAGTTTCCATAACTTTATGATTCTTCTTCTATACTATAGCATTGTGAATAAAAATGAGAAATATTTAATGTTATATTGTATTATATAAAATACACTTTGTATATCGAATGATTATTTAATATACATTTCTAACAGCTTTCTGAATGCCTATCATTAAATTGTTATGAATGTAAAGTTTAAAGATTTGTTTTCCTATTTAATCTTTGCCTGGAACAATAATAAAAATAATGATAACATAAGACTGCTGATAGCAAAAGGCATTTAACAGTACTACAAAGCTGTATATTATATGAGATGGAAAAAAAGAAACTTACCATGGTCTTCTGAGATTTAGACTGAGTTATCATGGAAATCTCTTTCTCCAAAACAAAATTTAAAAATACAAACGAAATATTACATTTAATCTGAGTGCATGTCAAAGTGTGACATAAAATAAAAGGCAGGGTAAATTTATATGTTACAGACTAACTAAATGTATATATCTCAATCTCGATATATAATATCTAGATTATGTGTGTGTGTGTGTGTGTGTGTGTGTGTGTGTGTGTGTGTGTAAATATATTATTTGGCTGAGAACCACTGACCCATTCGTATGGGAAAAACACAACTGAATTGTATTCATGTCTTGTGTTTCTTTCCAGACATTGCAACAGGCACAGATCGAAGTGAAAGAGGGGTAAAAATAGAAGTATCAGTTCCTACTTTGAGTAGACTGACAGAGATGAATTTAAAATAACTGTTTATTACATAGCTTTTTACACTGACTCATTTCTAAATAGGAGCCTAAGTTGATATTATATGTATTAAGAGTACTAGGTCAGAAATTGTACTTATCATTCTTAAAACTATTATTGCAAAGTCCCTGAACTTTCTATTTGCATTTTATACAGAGCCGAGCATAGTGTATGTATTTAATTCTCATTAAATGCATACATTATAATTACATATAATAAATTATAATTATAGTCATATATTGAAAATAGCACTAAGGTTGCGAAGAGAACTACTCAGAAATGCAGAACTGCCTGAACAGATGTTGCCTATGTAACTTTCGCATAGCTCCTTTCTGTCTATGCATTATGATTCAGGCTTTAATTATTATTTTTTCCACAGGACCACAGTCAGTGAATACTGTGAATGTCTATACATGATGTTTACTGTGCAGTTGACTAATTAGCTGCACAATAAATGTCTCAGCATCTACACATGTGCCCGTATTAAGCTGGAGTAAACTAATTTACTTCACAGCAGGATAGTACTTGTAAATACAAACACTATCCTGCAGCAGAATAAAAAACTCCACAGTAGTGCAAATGTAGACATTGCCCTGACTGGCTGGGGTACAAGGGTACTTCAGTGAGCAGGGGCTGCCTGCCAGCTAGCCCCGTGCTGAAGCACCCTCATGCCCCAGCCAGCCCCTTCGCAGCACATTGAACTGGGTCAGAGTAGCCCTAGGCTGGCAGGCTGACTCCCTAAGCCCCCTGCCAGCCGGGGCTGCTCTGACACAACTTAGTGTGCTGTCAGCCTGGGCACACATGTAAATGTGCATAAGCCCTGGAGTTTATTGCAGCACATTAATATGCATGTATAGATGCACCAACTTACTCAATGTTTCTTTCTCTCCTCTTCATTCAGTGTATGGCTCTAACATGTCTTGTCTAAGCCTGAATAGAATACCAAAGTGTTAATTTCTTTATTAGCAATTATCTCTTACAACACAATAGTTAAGGGCTTCACAAATTAGAAGAAGATACTATTACTACCTCCATTTTATAACTGTGGAATGGAGACAAAGAGATATTAATTCCACAATCATCATGAAAGCTTGTACTCATAAAACATTTCCCATAGTTAAGGTTCTCGTATTTTTCTTTCATTATGAAGTTTTATGAGATTATTCAGGGGAAGTGAAATGCACAAAGGACTTATGATCAGTAGGGGAACCATTAAAAATGTATCACTTCAGAAAGGCAGTTGAGCCCCAAAGAAACATTTTACTTCAAATGATATCTAGGTTTCATAAACTAAAGAGGTTCCCTAAAAATATCAGGTTGTTTCTTCCTGTTGATTTTAGCTAAAAGAAAAAGATGACATAACTAGATAGTTCAAATTAATAAATCCATTTTTTTCTGCACTTAAGAGGTAATTTATTGGATTTTTTTTACAAAGAGAAATGTTCCTTTATGCACAGTAAGGTAGCACGAAAACAACAGCAAAAAAAAAAAAAAAAGATATTTCAGTCAGTAGCTTGGTTGCAGAGTAGCTATTACACAATTACCCCTCTATTCTTAGGGCCCAAATTTTAATACCATCACAAGAGGGATGGATTCTGATTTTTCAGCTCAGCATCTAATAGTTGCACACATCACACAACTCAAGAGAAACCAGAGACCAGTATTACTCCAGAGGATTTGATCTCTCACCTAGCATTTGCAAAAACATTCCATAACCCCTTTAACTGAATCTATACTCATTCTTCTTTGAAAATATATAATTGTACTAGATCATCCCTGGGGTATGTTCTCCCAGAACAGAAATGGATGGAATCTTATTTGATTTAATATTCCAAAGCAGTTGACCTCTGCTAGGAAAACACCACCACCATAAAATGGTCCCAAACAACAGTTCCTATCTAAAAGGCAGTGCTAATCCTATAAAAACAGGACAGGGGAGGCAAGGGAGTGAAAAAGAATGACTAAGCCTGTATCTCCAAGAAGGTGCTTGTAAGGGTGGTGATATAGCATGGCTATATATCTTCAGAAAACAGCAATTACAGGGAAGCAATTTCCAGCATCTCTTCTTCAAAGATCCAGTTAATGCTCTGAGCCATGTTCTATCTTTGAGACTAGAAAGCTAACAACAAGCTAAACCTTGATTTTTGCCAGAGCGCTGAGTCCAAGCAGTTCTGTTTTGTAAATGCATCTAAGGAACTTTGCTTTACATATCTCTTGGTACCCTGTTCTCTCACTTAAAAAAGTTAAAGAGCTTTTTAAATTGTTCTGAGAGAGCACTTATTGCCTGCTTAAAATAAATTAAAAGTTGGAAAGATTTTCAATAATTGTTGAATAAAATAAAAGCCTAGAAGCCTAAGAAAAGATAAATGCTTGAATTTATAGAGAAGGGCTTCACTGGGTGGGGCACGGGGAAGTGAAAAGCAAGCAACAAGATGGCTGATCAATTAAAGTGCATTTAATTTATCCACTTAGTCATTACAATATTACTTTGCAATGTAAGATTTTACTTTCTGTGCCTGTGTATTTATTTAGAGGCATAACAGAAAAACACCAATTCTCTTTACATCAATTAAAAACCGAATCACATTTTTTAAATTATGGTGCCAGGAATGAATTGTAAACCATCTATTCACTATATTTTCTTGTGTCACAGTGAAAGGTACAAATATATAAGGGATAATTTTAAACAATGACATAGTACAATCCTTTCCAGGTATATGTTCACTCTCTGAGAAAATTGTAACCCATGAAAATGTTAGCACCATGACAGACATGCCAAGCTGCTGCTGAATCACTCCCCAGTGTAAGTAAAGGATGGTATCAGGCAGCAGTCAGTAACATTTTGAACAGTACATGCACTAGGATACAGGACCTGTTACAAGGAACCCAGCTGATTGTGTCTGCTCCCCTTATTCGTTGTTCTGTGACAGACCCAAAATATAGTTAGGACAGAAGGATTTTCTCAGGAATAGAAAAGCACATGCTACAATACACACCCATCCTGGTTACTCTTTTCTAAGTTCCTGGAGTGAATCTCTAGATCCTAATTGTTTAAGAGTCATTGGGTGAGTCTACATCACCCTACATCACCGTAGCGATGCACTACATTGCTCTACAATGCAGTGCAAGACGGCAATGTAGCGATCACATAAGTCTACATGCAACTGGCAGCCACTTCACTGTAGGAGCGCAATCCCCCATTTTAGTGCACCACTATGGTGAAATAGTGGCTAAAACTAACTGTGTGCACAGTGCAGTACAGGCAGTTACTTCACTGTGCTTTAGTGCTTCTTACAGGAAGTACTAAATGTGCGGGCCGCCTCTCGATCTCGTCCGTGTTGCCATGTGCGAGCCAGGAGCGATATGCAGACCCGTTTTTGCGCACGCGGGCTGTGGCCAGCAGCCCGGGCACGCGGGGTCAAAGAAGACCGGTGGTGAGCTAGAATTAGTTACGGACACGTAACGGTTGATTAAAAGATTGTTTACTTACACCAAAGATGGTCGTGGTGTAGGCTGGACAGTTTTCCAGGCTCAGCTCCGCTTAAATCCTCGCTAGAGGACTCCAACAATTGACCCCGGAGTGGTTGAAGCTCCGCGGGTTCAGCTTGGTAATTGGCCCCGGAGTGGTTGAAGCTCTGTGGGTTCGGTAGTTTTAAAGGAAAGGGATACATCTTAGGATTGCGCTCGGCGACGGGGAGAGGCTACAGGCCGTTTGGCCCCCGGAGTGGTTGAAGCTCCGTGGGTTCGGTAAATAGGCCCCCAGAGTTGGTAAGACTCCGTGGGTTCGGTAAATCGGCCCTCTATTGCCCTCTTAAGGAGAAGAAAAAGCTGGGTTCGAAGGGATTAGCAGCGCTTAGAAATCTTCACGCTCTTTCTCCCAAACTCCAATTGCTTTCTCTCTCTCTCTCTCCAGCTTGGGCAGAAACCACCCAAGCTCTTTATACGGCTAGCAAGCCAATCGCTAGCCGCCACGTATGCCTATATTAAGATCGGCCAATAATGTGGCGCAAATCTTAATAGAAATGGCGGGAACTCCTTTGCACCGTGCATCACTATGATGCAAAAGAAATGCAACATGCAAAGAAGGCTATAAACGGCGGGAAATACTCTTTTGCACGCGGGTTCTCCTATTGCAAAAGAAAACTCCACCGTGTAAAAAGGCTGCAATTTGGTGGGAACATAATTTAGCGGTGCCGAAGCACACAAAAACAAAAAACCACAACTTTGGGTTATGACACTAAAAAACAGCACAGTAACAACATCACTATAGGGAGATGTGTAGATGCCCCTTTTTAGTATCCACAGACAATTGTTCCTAAAGCACACCTGTTTCCATAGCAAATGGTGCAACAGAAAGTGGTGAAACTAGGATTCGTATTTGGCTGCCTGTAGCACTATAGCCCAAATGGCATAGGTAGGCATTTATTCCTGAATTAACTGGGGGTGATCTTTAGTAATAGTGTAAGCCAAGCTACAAACTCACAATTCTGGAACTTAGTAAAACATCATAACCACATTGCCATCACACTCCTAAACCTTTAAGAGGTAGTTATTTCTACAGTAGGAGATGCAGACCTTTCTGAAAGGATCAATTTGAGTAACTTAGACCGCATCCACACAAGCGTGGATGTTTGGTTCCCGGGGGACAACTAGCGGCAGGACACTTTGTGCTGCAGCTAGTTGTCTTCAGGGAACACCTGTGCCACGTGCCCTCTGGTGCATGGCAGGTTACCTCGGTGGTATAGGAGGGGCTAGAGCCAACTGGCCCCAGCAGCCTTACCTGGGGTCCTGGGGGCCTCATGGGGCTGCAGCAGTGGCTATCCTGCTGCTCAGCCCCTGACCGGCAGCTGGAGCATAGCTGCAGCTGGCCAGGCTCTGGTTTGGATTGGTGCACGTTGCCCCTGTGTGCGCCACTCCGCTTTTTTGCGTGCAGGGGTTTTTTTGACCCTAGGATATCCAGAGGTCAAAAAACAACGACCCCCCACCAAAAACATAAAACCCCTGCACTGATCTTTTGCAATGTGGAAAACAGTTGAGTGTGTGGTAAGTCACCCTGCAGACATGTCTGCGGCGTCACATACCACACAGCCACGCTCGTTTGGACGTGGCCTTAGTGTCTATTCTACTATCTGACAGGTGTAGATTTAAAACTCAGTCAAATCTCTTCTTTTTTACTGTTCTATCATATTTTAAAATACAGAAAAATGGTCTAGACACTAGCTTAGAATCTTGTTCTCATCTTGACACCTCTTTCTCCTTATCCTATATCCAGGTCCTCACCAAAATCTTATCATTACCCCTTTTATTATCTTCACTAGCCAACTGCCCATCAAGAATCGTAGAATCATAGAAGTAGGGTCGGAAGGGACCTTGTAGATCTTCAGGTCCGACCCCCTGCCTGGGCAGGAGGAAAACTGGGCTCAAATGACCCCAGCCAGGTAGGCATCGAGCCGCTTCTTAAAGACCCCCAGGGGGTCTTTAATGATGGGGGGCACATGCGCCCTGTCCCCCGCCACTCCACCCCATGGCGCCACCACCTCCCAGGCATTGGGCAGGGAAGAAGCTTGTATGCAATGGCCAGAGCTGTCAACCCAGCACCTTGTGCTGCTGCCACTGTGCATCTGGCTGCATACAGCACCCTCACCCCAGCTCCCCTCCTTCTTTTCCGGCTGTTCTCAGGGCCAGGTGGTGGCAGCAGTGGCCCTCTTCTTGCTTCCCTCCCCGACCCTGCCAGCTTTTGTCGGGGCTGAGCGACAGCAGCAAAGCCGGGGGGGAGGGCGGGGAGGGCAAGGCCAGTGCTACGCCACCAGCACCCAGCACTGCTGCCTCCACAGAACAGGCCCAGTGGGGTGGGGGTGAGAGGCCAGTGCCTCTGGCCTCACACCCCGCCCCCACTCTGTCCCCTCCATCCCTGCCATCATGGTGGTACTCCACTATCCCAGTCTGTCCCTGCTGTCCCCCTCTGCCTCCAAGGAGCAGGGCCAGGGATGCAAGGGGGTGGGGGGTGAGGCCAGCATGGCTGGCGTCACTCCCCCGCTCCAGCCCCTCAGTGCCTGCTGTCATGGCAGCACTCTGTCCTGTGCATCTGTCTGTGCAGAGCACTCCGATTGGTTGTTTCAGTCAGCATTGTGATTGGCTGCCGAGACAACCAATTACAGTGTGAATAAAGTGTTATGGACAGACGGACATACTCAGGCTTTTATTATATTAGAATTTTATGTCATCTTTCCCATCTATCTCAGTCGCTAAAATCATAGGTCCTGCCCTGGAGATCTCATACATCCAGTAACTTTCTGGCCTTCTAGCCTTTGTCATTTCCTACTTCAGACTACTGAATGGGTTGCTTTGAAATCACCATCCTGTCTCATGGCTTTGAGCCATCATCTCCTGAAATGCTTTTTTCCCCCCTTTTACGCAGTTCCAGTTCCTTGCATTTATTGTACAGAACCCTGAAGATGAGATAATTGGTCTCAATTTAAACTGTATCCCTCATTCTTTTTGCCTTGCCACCTTTCCCTCCTAAGCTCTCTACTTTCTTTCACTGAACTAGCAGCCTACTCCTTAGGCACGTCTACACAAGACATTTACTGTGGAGTTGCCTAATTAGCTCCACAGTAAACATCTCAGTGTCTACATGTGTAGGGCTATTAGGCTTGAGTAAACTAATAAACTATGCAGCATGATAGTACTTGTAAATATGTTCTTGTAAACTCTGCAGAAGAATAGTATTTGTAAATACGAAAAAAACTCTGCAGCGCCACATGTGTAGATACTGACATGGATGCTTCAGTGTAGGGCCTGCCTGCTAGCTAGCCCCACACCGGAGCACTTGTGTGCCCCAGCCTACCCCCCTGCAGCACACTGAGCTGGGTCAGAGCAGCCCCAGGCTGGCAAGCTGACTCCCTTGGTGCCCTGCCAGCCAGAGCTGCTCTGACATAGCTCAACATGCTACAGTCCTGGGTGCACATTCAAATAGTGCACTCAGGAACAATAAAATAAAAGTGCAATAAGCACCAGAGTTTATTGCTTCAAATTGATTGCATGTGTAGACATGCCTCTAGGGTGCCAATTTATATACAACTCCTTTTGCCTACCTTTCTGTCTCTTTACTGATGATGATGCCTCCTCACTTTCATATGCTTGCACAGATGCTCTTCGTATTAATTGAGCTTCTAAGACTGTTGACACAAGGACCTTATGGCATGTGTTATTAAGAAAAGCATTCATTATAAAGAATTATTAACACATTTGTCTAATGCAATCTTTACTATTATGTTGGCACAACAATAATAGATTTGCTATGGCACATCAGCACATGCTTAACTTTAAGCACATGTGGACTGACTGATGCCAAGCACGTATGGACTTAAGTGCTTGATCAGGTATATAATTTGCCAACTCAGGGCCTGTCATTAGTAGTCTCTTGAATTTGAATTGATTTAGAAAACAATTTTTCTTTCTGATTTATGCAGTTAGATAATCTTATGAATAAGACTTCTATATTTTTATGAGCAAAGTGGTATCTGGTTGCCTAATATTTTTACATTTTTAGCAAGTAGAAAGTGACTATGTAAGATTTGGCTATTATTTTTAGTTTTCATACCAGTCCTTCTATAAAGAGACATTTTTAAATCCATGGAAAAAAGATTTAATCATATGATTGCTTTAATTTCTACATAATAGTCATATACCAGTAAATGCTTGGTTTTTTCAGATGAAAAGTACAAACCACATAAGTCAGGATGTTGACCCACAGATATCCTACATGAAAGAATCTGGTTTGGGACTCACATGGTGCCTTCTAAATGATAGATTATTTTATTATTATTTTCTATATTATAATAGCCGTGTTGTGTCATGATTTTTTTGGAGCAGATTTTATTTTTTGTCAGGCAAAACCTTTATGATACTAGAATGATTAACAGTGGGTGTTTACTGCACATTAGCCTAATAACACTGAGCAGTAGTGTGGAAGTTAAAAACCATGCTAATAGCCTACTGCATCATGTTAATAACTCTAGTTACTGCGCATTTAGTTAGTACTTTATTAAGCAAGTATTAAACTGAATGTGCAGTATCCAAGGTGCATTAATGCACACATGGGCAACTGGTGCCTCCCGAGTCTGATTGGTGATGGGAGGGGGTCTCCCAACAGCTGATCCCCAAGCCAGCAGTGAAACCAGAAGTGCACTTGCACTGGAAGTGCTGGCACTTCCAGGGGATGCATGTGCACCCCCTGTGCATTACCAGTGCATGAACATGTAGATGCTCCCATTGAATAGCAGGTATACAATATGCTTAATGCCCAGCAAAAGCACATCATGCTAAATTAAACCCCAAACTGCTTTATGTCATTGTTCCAGACGGTTATCAATAAGGCTTTGCCCTCCTGCCCTTTAAAATGTTGAACACTTTGTGCTCAAAACCACTTCATATAGATTTCCATACAACAACCCATACATATTTCCTGTAGTTTCTCTAACTTCTAATGAACAGAAGTTGCACTCTTTTCAGCCCTGGGGGCTTTGCTCATGGAAACTTAAAACAGCAGAATATAGTTTGGGCAGTTAGTTACAATAAGCTATGGCTCACTATTATCATGCCTGGGCAAAAACCGGGTAACAAAAGCAAATGAAAGTACACTGGGGGAGATAATGCCTCATAATACACTCCAGTTCTTGCAAAAAAGAAAAAAAAAGGTGCTGGAAAATATTGATTCAGGCTAAAACTCACCTTTTAAATGCTCTGAACACCCCTGGCCTAGCACTAATCACTAGCTGGATGCCCCCTCTGTGGCTTCATTGCACATAGCTGGGCTAAGCACAGAAGCATTGCACATAGCTGGGCTAAGCAGATAGCTGGGCTAAGTACAGAAAAAGAAAAGAAAACACCCCTCCCTTGCCCAGCCCACATTCAGGTTTGGGTTCGTTTACTGAACCAGCCTCTCCTCCCCCCAACTTCCCTCTTCAGTCCTGGCTCCTACAAACCTGCTCCTCTGAGCTCACCCAGGCCGAGCGGGGCCCAGGTGACGCCCTTTATACAGCTCCCACTTGGGACTGACAAGCACAACTCCAGCTCGGGGGGGGGCGGACCACAGCTGGCTCTTGGTCTCAGCATCACGATGGGGGATGGGCTCCATGGTAGAGCACCCAACCCGTGTGGCCTCCCCCTGCCCCGGGCAGCAGCACCCTGGCAGGGGGAGGGGAACGAGTGCTACTTTAAAGGCGGAAGAGAAAGAAAAAAACCCCCAAAAGAACGAGTTGACCCCGACGTGATTCGAACACGCAGCCTTCTGATCTGGAGTCAGACGCGCTACCGTTGCGCCACGAGGTCCTGCTGGGCACGAGCGCACAAAGCTTTAGAATTGGCCGCAGCGCCAGCGCCTGCCCCGGCCGCCCGGTACAGCTTGCCTCCGGCCTCCCACGAGCCCCGTGGCCCCACCCCGCTCCCGCCCCCCGGCCCTCAGCGCTCTGCGAGCCGCGACCCTGCCCCAGGAGCCCTTCTTCTCCCGCACCCCCAAGCCCGGCACATCTACCCTCCCCCTCCCCGCCAAGAACCCCACGCTTGTGCCGGCCCGCCTTTAAGTCGAGTGGTGCAGAAGTACTTGCCAGGCATCTCCTCGTTAGTATAGTGGTAAGTATCCCCGCCTGTCACGCGGGAGACCGGGGTTCGATTCCCCGACGGGGAGAGTTTCAGGCCTTTTTTTCAGGCCCCTGGGCCAGCCATCTCCTGGAAATAAACAGCAACAGTTCATCGCTGTTTAAGTAATAATAACATAACAATAATGCTATTAATGTAAATGATGTTGCTGGAATTAAACCATTTCTTTCATTTTCTTCCCTATTCTTATTTAGCCTTACAAAATATGCATAATAAATTATATGCAATATATTGTATTGTACCATGTATTGTAAAATGCAAGAACATAGTAAAGCACAACAATCGTCATCGTTTTTTAATTATAGGCCAATAACTACATCATTAGCCACATGATTATAACAATCATTATTAAATGATAGTTAAATTGAGAGCATCAGACTCGGCCACATTTTTAAAGAAAAGAGTTTACAATACTATCATAAAGTACAAAAGCAACCGGTGTTTATTAATGATAGGCCATTCATTATAACATTATTATTATTCCAATGGTTATAACAGTCGATGTTAAAGAATAATTAAAATGATGAGCAAACTCGGCCACATTTTTAAAGAGAAGGGTTTACAATACAACAATAAAGTACAAAAACAACTATTGTTTATTAATTACAGGCCAGTAATTACATTATTACTATTAGTCCAATGATGATAACAATCATTGTTAAACGAAAATTAAAATGCTAATGAAAATCGGGCACATTTTTAAAGACAGAGGGGTTTACAATACCATAATAAAGTATAAAAACAATTGTTGTCTGTTAATTATGGACCATTAATTACAGGATTATTATAATAACAGTAATTGTTAACGGATAATTAAAATGCTAATGAAAATCGGCCACATTTTTAAGAGAAGGGTTTACGATACAATAATAAAGTACAAAAGTAATTTTTGTTTATTAATTCTAGGCCATTAATAACATTATTATTCAAACGGTTATAATAATTGATCGATGTTAATCGATAGGATCATCAGATTCGGGCACATTTCTAAGCAGAAGAGTGTCCAGGCAAGGGCAGGACAGGCCGAGCTCGCGCCGGCTCATATTTCCACCTTTCATAATTAAAAGCAAGCAATCAGGAGAGAGGAAAAGAAAATGAGCATTTCTCCCCGTCGGGGAATTGAACCCCGGTCTCCCGCGTGACAGGCGGGGATACTGACCACTATACTAACGAGGAAGGCCTATAAGTAGCTTCTCAGCTCCTGTCTACAAGGCTGCTACAGAGCAGGCAGGTGCAGCACAGACCAAATATACATCAGTCCTCTAGTCTCCACACTGCCCTCCCTGCTCTGCAGAAAGGTTAACAGAAAGCAGGGCAGCCCCTGTCCCTTCACTTCGCCCCAGCTCTGCCGCTCCGAACTGCACAACTGGAAAAACACCCATAGCGTGCTACTGGGGAAAGTGCAGAGGAAGGAGTGAGCTTACCCACTGCCAGGGGCCGAGCACCCTCAGGACATCTTTTAGGGCCCGATCAACTGACTCTCAGGGCTTCTGTGCATGTATGACATGAGATAGGGGGTCCCTTGGCAGTGCTTCACATGCACTGTACCGACTACCTAGAGCTGAGGTGGCTCTTGTCATTGCATTTTTCAAGAGTCACTTCACTCAGTGGGGTCCTGCAGAGCAGCCGGTAGCAAGGCAAGTCTGCTAGAGTAGCTCCAAAGGAAACCCCTAGAGCAGTGGTTCTCAACCTTTTTTGTACCACGACTCACTTGTAAACATTCATGGCCAGTCCTGAGCCAGTGCCCCTCACTCCTGACCCGCTGTCCCCTGGCCCTAGGCCCCAGGCCCCTGGTGTGTGGCAGCGCCTTATCTAGATTCCTGACAGCCCGGGGGAAACTTTAGTATCAGGTCTCCCTTCACCAGAGATAATGATAATAAGAATCGATCAACAGAAAAACACCACAAAACATTTTAGGCTTCCTTTCTATCCAGGCCTGGGGACAGCCTGGTTTGCCTATGCTTGTCTAGCTCTGTGTGGGGGCAACAGGTGGGTGTATGTAGGGCATGGGGGCCCCAAGCAGCCCCTCGCAAGCTGGATGTCTGGTGGGGCAGGGGGCCCCAAACCAGCCCCTCGCAAGCTGGATGTCTGCCAGCCTGCAAGGGCAAACCCATGGTTTCTCATGTTTTTCTCCTTTAAAGAAGAATCCATTTTTAAAGTTTGTTTGTGACCATTTCATATATTCTTGTGACCCACTTTTGGGTCACATCCCACAGGTTAAGAAATGCTGCCCTAGTGGGGGAAAAAAAAGACCTGTTTGGTTGCCTGAGGATTTGTCTGCTTTGGGGAAGGTGGAAGTATGTCCCACTATCTTTTCCACACTGGATTTTGTCCTTCCCCACTCCAAAGTGAGGGGCTGGGGGAGGGCAGAAGGATTTCTGTGGGGGTGGGGAGAGGTCCAGGGAGATCACATTTTACCAAAGAGAAGCACTGACCCAAACCAAAGCATGGAGGAGAAAAGGAGCAGTTCAGGTGCCTCTGCATTTGTAGCGAGGGAAGGGGCAACTTGAGAAGCAACTTGAGTCAGGAGCCTGAGAGGCGAAAGGAGGTCACGCACCTGCTGCCTGCCTGCCTAAAAAGGGGCAGGAGAGAAATGGAAACCAGTTACTTTGGGAACTGCTAGTAAAAGGCTGAAGGACAAGCCGATACTGACTTGCTCAGCATAGCCGAGCTACAAGTTTGCACGTCTGTACCACAGTGACATTAAGCAGGGAACTATATTTAACTTACCAATTTGTGTCTGGTCAGATATACAGTTAATACCATATATAAATGGGTTAGTGGTAAAAGTAAAGATCCTGCCTGCCAGATTGTCTCCACTACTACAAACATCTCCGTGGACAGAGGGACACAAGGCCAATGTTTTCAAACACAGATGACTAAATGGAGGAGCCTCAGTTCATCATTAGGTATGAAGAATTAAAGCAGTCTGCAGCTGTCATTGGAACATCTCTGCAAATCAAGGGTATTTAAAATCACACATCAATTCCTCACTTTAGGCAGTCACGTTTGAAATGCTCTGGCTTGCCAGTCATACAAAGGGAGTTATAGTCAGACACTGAATACTCTGGTGGATGGGTGCTGTGTTTAGATGAATTACAAAAGCCATCCTATACCTTGCATATCAGAATAAGTGAGCTCATGCTGACATTTCCTACATATCCTTTGAGTTTGCTTTTGTTCTGCTTAGACATACTAAAAAGAAGCCTGCTTTAGGCTTGTCCAGATTAAGACTCAAATTCAAGAAGGACTGTAGATTTTCCAGTAGTTGCTCTGTGCCTTTCAATTGTGAATCTCTGCCTTTCTCCCTTTCCATTCTTTGTTTCTCATTTACTTGCTTCTTTCCCCACTACTCTGTTCACTCTGCCTCTTCTCCAGTTCCCTCCTGTCACTTGTTCTGCTATCATGTATTTTTCATCTCTCTTGTCTCATTCTGGTATTTAAATGCAGAACAGTTTCTACCTTCCTCCTCTTTGATTTGACCTCTGACCTTCCTTGTCCTTTTTCTCCTATTCACAATGCAGGGAGCAGGTTCAGGGGTGCTGGGGAAGGGCTGTTGGAGGTGTAGGCAGGAATGTAGTTAGGGTAGTCCTGCATACCAGCTCGTCCTTGGCTGCTGCAGTGCCCACAGCTATCCAGAGCAGCCCCAAGCAAGTCAGGGCAATTCTCAGAACTGCCCCTAATCAATGGTGGGGGCCAGAACAGTTTCTGGCTGCTCTAAGCTGTGAGGATAGCAAGTCACCCATTGTCAACCTGTGACAGTTTGCGCAAGATAGCCTGGGTCAGGGGTAGGCATGATAATTAAAATCTGCCACCTTTTTAACACACATTATCATGCGTGCCAGAGCATGTACTTGAAGGTATTTTACTTGGCATATATGCCTTGGGGCAGACAGCGGGCAAGGGGCTGGGGTTGTCCTGCCACAACAAGGGAACCTCTCATGGCCCCCCTGCTATCCATCTGCCCCCGGTACACCAACATCTTACAAGTCTTACAACTTCTTACAACATCTTACAAGTCAAGGTTGCGGGAGGTTTTAGCACAAAAACTTTGCCAACCCCTGACATGGGTCATTTCAGTCCTCTATCTGTAATTTTATGTAGTGGCAAAAAAACCATAGTTTGCAAGAATTCATATTTCCACTGTAACTTTAGAGTTATTAAATTGAAAGAGCACAGAGCAGATTTTCCAGTGAGGCCATGACCAAAGTGTGGCCTGCAGCCTTTCCAGGCAGCTTGGAACAGAACTTATTTGTCTGACTGATCACACGCTTGGAGCACATGGCTTGCTGATGGCTACCCATTCACATAAATCTCATTCTGTGCGCACGCTTTGTGCTCAGTGCCAGTCTGACTGCGAAGGGGACCAACAATCTCCTTGGTTGAACCTGGGGATTAATACTTCTACAGTGCAACTGTCCCACAGCCACAGCATACATATTACTACGAATTACTAAACAGTACAATTTCTATTTGTGATTACCTGAAAAATGGTTTAATAATAGCAAAGTTTCTATGCTGCTCACACACACATGCAGTTTTGGAAATTACTGCAAATTAATTCATTTACATTGCTTAAGAGAGAAAGGCTGAGTTATTAGTGTGTGGCAACATGTAAAGAGAAACTTCTCTGCAGCAAGTAAATAGCACAAACACCTGGATTATTAAACTACAATACATTGATAAAAGACAATTATTATCTTGCCTTTAAGAAACCTTTAACACTCTTTTGCTTTAGTGAACAAATAATTGATCCTAATTTGGGTGAAAGAATAATTGAAAAGCACAATATTGTACCAATTATTAATCTTCCTATTTTGTTTCCTGGCGTTTTGTAGGAGTGTATCTTTCACTGATATACTGGGGAAGAGAAAGCACTGCAGATTTGTAGTTGTGGTAGCTCCCTCTGGGGGCACTCAGACCAGCTTTGCTCCCTAGCTCAGTGAAATGAACCAGTGGCACTCAGAACTGCTTTGCTCCCTAGCTCAGTGAAATGAACCAGCATTCAACACTGCTGAGAAATAAAAATTAAAAAAGACTATTGTTATTTAGTTTCTTGTGTTAAAGAAAACAGGAAAAATAATCACCCCTCTTAAACAGTATATTCATATCAGATCAAACTATCCCCTCAAAAGCTTCCCCCCCCCCCCTTTTTTTTATACTTTAGTAATGTGCCTGGGAGAAATAAATGAAACATCAGGAGTTTTTCTTTGTGCCTAGTTTTTTTGTTAATGCCTTGCATCTGGAGATCAGTGAAGATCAAAAAAAAATCTTGCTTTGACAGGTCAGTTTAATTTTGCAGCAAGAAGCAATTTCAGAAAAGTTGTACAATTGTGGAGACGAGCCATTTTGGAAATTAAAGGCCTTTTGGAAAGAGGTGGGAAGGTTTATTTGTACCTGGCAAGGTTTCAGAATGGTTCTTGCCAGAGCTAAAATAGATGTACATCAAATGCCAGATTTTGTTCATATGTGATTAGTATGAAATTGAGAGAAATGGAATTACTTACAAAGATCAGTGTGGCATAATTACTCTCCTGTCCTGACACTCCTCTTCAGTCTCCTAAAAGCACTCTGGATTTAGGATGATTTACATTGTTTTTGTACACTGATGTAAGTTATATCAGGAGCTAGTGTGGAGAGAGAAGCATATTCTGAGGATAGGTTTTCCTAGTAGGTGTCATTTCAGCATTTTTCAAATAACTGTTGGAAAACCAGGTAACAGCATGTTTACCTAGGGCAGTGATACTCAACCAGGGTGCTGGGGCCAGATCCTTTGAAGGGTTGGAAGGTGTGAGGAGATAAGTGAGAAAATAAACAGCAGATGAGAGTAGGCGTATGCAATATGAAGAGAGAGTACAAACAAGGGCAGCAAGGATGATTAGTGGCATGGTGGGGCTTCCATATGAAGAGGACTAAAAAGGCTAGGCCTATTCAGTTTAGAAAAGGAGATGCTGGGGGAGAGGGGGAACATGATGAGGGTTTGCAAAATACTAAATGGGGAAGAGAAGGTAAATAGGGATTTATTATTTATTGGGCACATTTATATGTGCCATTAGGGGTCAGCAATAAATTCTACAGGAACAGAGACAAAACCCAGCATTTGAAGGATAAAGAACCCACAGGAACCCAACATTTGGAAGACACAGACCCTACAGAAACCAGCAACCCCACCATTGTATTTCACCAAACAATGAGGAAACCTGAACCTACACGTATCCATCTGAGCAGGACTGGCCCTTGCCTGGGCATGTCCTTCCCATAGGAGACACAGGTAGCCTACCCCTATAAAAGGGGTGGTAGAGTGTGACCTCCTTGGGACACCCTCTCCACCTGGACCAACACTACGCCATGTCACCTATCCACCCAGAGGCCCTGCTGATGACCCCCTCTGGACAACACCTTGCTGGAGAAGACCCCGACTGGCCATCGAGGATCAGCTCACAGCCCAGGATAGGTAGCTATCCTTTCCTTCCCCAAGCAAAGGACCTGGATTCTGTCCCAACACACCTTGACTCCAATCCCTCCACCAAGTCTTTCGTCTCCTGCTACCTGTGTGTGTGTGTGTGTGTGTGTGTGTGTGTGTGTGTGTGTGTGTGTGTGTGTGAACCAATAACTTCGTTGAGCTGTGTAGTGTGTTGTCTGTTTAATAAACCTGTTATTTTGGAACCCCAAGTTGGGTTTTTGTCTTACTGACCTCCTGACCCTACTCCAATCTCTGCTCTCTGCCCCTCCAACCTTTGTCCTGTCCCTCTCTCTCTCTGTCTCTGTCATCTTGGCTCCCGCTCTGCTCTCCTCAAAACCCTGGATTTCACCACCCCTAACTTCTGCCTCTCTTCTTCCTGGTTTTTATCCCTTTGACCTCGCTGCTTTGCCAGTCTCTTCTGTCCCATCTCCCCCAACTGTCTCCTCCACCTGCATTTCTGCCTCCATCTCCCAGCTGCCTTCCCCAGCTGGCCCTCTAATCCCTGCTTTTTCCCCTGGTTTTTTCCACCATCCCTCACCTTGGCTCTGTTCCCCTCTACCTGCCAATCTCCACTTCCTGGTTTTCTCTTTCTCTTCCAACCTTTTCTGTGTCTCTGCCCCACTGCCTCCGCTTTCTCTTCCCAGCCAGATCTCCCGGCTTTCTCTGACACCTCTTTTCCCCTGTCACCACCTCACAGACCTCCTGACTGTCTTTCTTGGCCATCCCAGCCTTTTTCCCCAGCTGTCCCCGGGTCCTCCCTGGCACCTGCAGCCTCCCGGCTGCCCCCGGTTCCCTGACCAGGCACCGACTTACCCGCAGCCTCTCAGACCTGGCTCTGCTCCTTTTCCCTGCTTTCCCTGGCACCCAGAGCCTCCCCACAGCCTCCCAGCCTTGGCCAGTTCCCTGACCTGGCACCTGCATCTTCCTCGGCTCCCCAGCTTGCTCCCCAACCTAGCTCCCGGTTTCCCCTGGCATCCTCCCCCAAGCTTCCCCAGCTCCCTTGCTGGTTCCCCTACCTGGCTTTAACCCTCAGCATCCCCTGCAGCCTCCCGGCCCCATCTTCCACCTCTGCCGCTTTTCCTGGCCCGGGCCACCTCACACCTGCCCATTCCCAGCTTCCCTGGCTCCACGCGCAGCCTCTCTGCAGCCTCCCGACCCCTGGCCGGTTCCCTGACCTGGCCCCCAGCACCTGCAGCCTCCCCACAGCCTCCCTGGCCCAGCTCCCAGCTTACCTTGCTCCACCTGCTTCACTACTGGCTTCTCCAGTCTCAGCTCCACCACTTTTCCTTGCTGCGGCCCTGGCTTTCTCCCTCACCTACGCCCAGGGCCTTAATTAACCTCAAGTAACCCCAAGCCCCAGTGACCCTGAGTAACCCCCGGGACACCAGGACCTCAAGTTACCCCAACCCCAGTTGACCCAAAGTAACTCCAAGGGCACTTTGACTTCAAGTAACCCAAGCACCAAATTACCCCAAACGCCCCCTAGTGTTCTCACACAGCCGCAGAAGTGCGTGGTTGCATATGTGTATGTGTGTGTGAACTCATAGTGATGTATGTGTAGTTTGTATGTGTGTATATAATTTTGTATCACACCCTCCTGTTTAAC
Source organism: Alligator sinensis (assembly GCF_000455745.1). Taxonomy (NCBI): domain Eukaryota; kingdom Metazoa; phylum Chordata; order Crocodylia; family Alligatoridae; genus Alligator; species Alligator sinensis. The sequence goes on from NW_005842072.1 coordinate 1,927,609, forward strand.
AGCGCAATATTGAGATCCCGAGTGTTGATTTGGCGCGTGTCAAGTCAACAGTTTGACCCAGTAAATGGCAGGCTCAGGCTTGTTGCTGCTTGGCTAATCCCCTACCTTCACTGCACAGCCACTCTGCAAGAAGGTAAGCACTGTAATATATACATTGGTTTTTGATATTGAGTGCCACTCAATTAAAAAAAAAAGTTATGAAGGGATGCCTTAAGCCTGAGGGATGCCTTGTGTCCAAAGAGGTTGAAGCCACTGACCTTGGTCAAACAGATATTGAGGTGTAGGCAGACACACTTATATCAGTTTTGTTTTACCCCTGAACTTCTCTTTCTAATTCTATATCAGATTCAAGTCATATAGGTGTAGGGGTTTATGTAGTGGGTCTGCTCTTTATTTACATCAAGCAGAGATACTTTGACGTGAAATCAGTGAGAGCTGTAGACATGCGAACCATATACCAGTGCAATTTATATCACTGTATAGTTTCATATGAATTTCCAATGGGTAACTTTATGCTGGAGTGGAGTCACTTACACAGGGGTATGTGTCATGCATCTGCTCCACTTTACACCACTGTAAAGGAAGATTACACTGATGTACGTGTCATGTGTCTGGACCCACAGTGTTTGGAGTTAAATCATCCTCTTCAGGTCTATAAGCTTACACAAATCATCCTAATTTCACATGGTATGCTCCATAAACAAACTCCTGCCTGCTTGCCACCTAAAATTTAGAGGCTGAATGAAAAGAGCAGTGGGCAGAAAGCCCAGGGGGTTCAATTATGATCAGTTTAACCAAAGTGTTAAAATCCTTTGGACTAATACATTTTCAGTTATATAACTTCTGAAGACATGCGACTGCCAAAGATAGTGAGAATGACATCAAAGTTTATTTCTAACACAGGGCCAAAATTTCCCCTCAGATTAACAGCTTCTGTTGAGAGCTATAGGTTTGTGCCATAGAAGCAGGAAGGGGACAAACCTGGCCTTCATGCAGCTTAATAAAGCTTGCAGATGTTTGTTGATATATAAAGCTGAATGTACAGACATTCTAAAAGTACTTGTCATTTTACTGGCAAGTACTGACAATATTTCTTTGTACTTGCACCACATTTCAGCTGAAATGATTAAGTTTCCAAGGGTCCCTGAACCTGAAAAATGTTTTGTACATGTGAAACAATTCAAATAGCTAATTCCCAGTGAGTGCACTGCCATTTTCGCTTTGCAGAATATTTTTACAGGACAAAGGTGCTATAATTATCTTAAAATAAGATGTCTTAATTTATGCACAGTCTATAAAACTGTGTGTCAGAATAAAGGGTTTTTTCACTTATTTAAATGGCAAATTTGATTGAAATTACCTAGAATTCTTAGAATTTATCAGACTGTAAATTTGTACATTTCTGAGCTTTTGGAACATTTTCATAACTTTCAAAACACACCATAGAAAATAGGAGATCTGTTACATTAATCTATATGTTTTTATCCAGTACCTAATGCAAAGTAAGATTTAGTATCTCTAAACCATTTTTTCAAAAGGAAATCATGCATCCTCATTCAGAGAGTTCTGAACTTGAAGCTTTTGAAAAGCTGGGTTTGTATCTTTATAACGTCTAAAGATCTCTGCAAAATATTTTACCTGCTCTAAATAATGCCTGCTGATTCCCCCTGAACTCTGCCAGCATTTAAAGAAAAACAAAGCGAGACACTTCTTGATTTATCAAACTTTACCAGAGGCGATCCATAGGGGTGCACACAGTGCACCCCCTGAGCATGGTGGTGCACCCCCTGCAAAAAGGCACTGCCGACAGTGCAGGCAGTCGCTCATCATCCTGCTGCTGGCACCTACGGGTGGACCATGATCGCCCCTGGCTGCTGCCGCCACTACCGGCGGGCCCCCC
>NW_005842072.1:1929539-1938432 GCF_000455745.1 Alligator sinensis
GTGCGGCCCCCCCCCCCCCCCCCCCCGCCACCAACAGTGCCGGTGGCATCTGCGGGAGCTCCCCACTCACCACTGCGAGACTCCCGCTGCTGCCACTGTAATCCCACTGCCACCAGCACAGCCGTGTCCCCCCAGCCGTTGGGGGCACGCGCCATTCATGAACTTTACAAAAAATATTTGCACTGAGCTGAAAGATTGGGGAAAAAAGGCAACTTTGGGGTTGACACTTTGTTTAACAGTGACTGAAAATGGGTTTTAAAATGGAGCAGCTGTGCCAGTCTTATACGTTTGGACCTATTAGGCCCTAAATGGCCTGGACCCTGTGAACCTAAGGTACTGCCTACTCCCTTATGACTCACTGCGATCCTTGAGGTCAGCAAAGAGAAATTTCTTACAAATACCATCAAGGCATCAAGTTCACTTGGCAAAAGCATGTGGGAGGTCATTCTCAATAGTTACTCCTCAGCAGTGGAACAACCTTCCCTTTGAGACTCACCAGACCCCACACCTAGAAATCTTCCCGAAGAAGACCTTCCTATTTGAGCAGGTATTAGCAGGCAAAACTACGCTGGGATATTGTTCCAGGAGGGAGGTTTGTTCTGTAGGTTATTTTAATATCCTATTGTCTGTTCTGAATTATTTTGTTTTTCTTATTTTGTTCTCTTGTTCACCTGTTTTATAAGTTATTTTGCTCTCTTCTGTAAACTATCCTGATACTATCAGGAAAGGCAACATGTAAATTCAATAAACAAAACACACAAAACAACCAATCATAACTCCAGCATCACATAATAAGGAGCTGAGTCAGCCTATATAGTTAATTACTGTCAAAAGCAACCTGGGTTGATGAGAGTACTGAGTCTTGATACAGTTCTAAATTAGGTGCAGATTAATGAGACCTCCTCAGAGCAGTGAAAAAGATGAACAGTATTGTATTTAAAACCATGAAAGGTTTCCTAGATTAATTGTATGCAGTAATGTGATTTAGAAAAAAGGAGCTAGTATAGGCTTTAATATCCTACATTTTTGGAAAGAAAAAAAACACCCTACTTATATATGGCTTTTTAATTTACACTGGGCACGTCTACATGTGTGTAATGAATGCACATGAATAAACTGCGTAGCAATTTGCTCAGCAGTTAACTACTCCCAGATGCAGCATCTGCACATGGGCCAAGGACAGCAGCAAATTGAGCCAGGGAAGAGTGGTTTAGGTCAGGGCTGCTCCTGCCCTGCTCTGCCCCGCAGTTGCAGCTAGGGAGTCTCCAGGCTCCTGCTGCAGTGTGGTCCAGAATTTGGGGGGCAGCCCAGGCTGGCAGCGGCCACACCTGGGCCGTACATGGCGAAGGAGCTACCTGGGCCACAAGGCTCCTGCAGCTGCCCAGCCATGTGGTTAGGCAGCAAGCACTAGGGTGGCCCCCTGCTGGCTGGGCTGACCAGGAGTAATTTACTCCAGGGTCAGAGTCTACATGTGTGTTGGTGCACTGTAAATAACTTTGCAGTAAATAGTACTTATATTTCCAAGCATTACCCTGCTGCAGAATTTATTGGTTTCCTGCAACCTAATAAATGGTTTCCTACAGTCTTATTGCACATGGAGATGCGAGATGCTTACTGCAGAACTATTTGGTCTACTCTGCAGTAAACATCTTATGTAGACGTGTCCCTGATATACAATCTAAAACATGCACAAAGATATATAATTTCAAGAATTCATCCTTCATGCACCCCTTGCATGGCATTTGGTTTAGAAACTGAACAGAAGATACAGGAATTCTTTTTCATAACGGACTATGAATTTTAGTATGGCTGTGAAACTGATTCTTGCTTACCTGATATTTCAGAGACAGATCTCTGAAATTTTCCACCCGTAAGTGAAAAATAATGTATTTTCCTTTTGAATGAACAGAATTGTTTTATAACATATAAAGATAGCTGTGAAATACTTGATCTATAACATGAGACCAAAAACATTCAATTACTTAGACAAATGGATTATTTTAGTAACATTGTATCCTTTACTATTTTGTAATTTCTCTCATATTTATCACAACACATATCCTTATGTCATAAATCAATAATATACTACATCAATTTATTTTTTCTATCTCCTTGCAATGAAAACACATTACTACCAAAACGGGTGTGTTGCATTTGGACACTAGTCCTCTCTCAACTGATACTATAGGCAGAGGCATTGAATACAATCCATATTTCTCTTCTTCTTTTCAAGTGGGAATACATTTGAGCACAACATTTAGATTCTGATTTGTGTTTTTTTAAGATTTGAGGAGGAGCAGAAGGGCATTTCAACGTTGGTACCTGGAACCAGGTTTTGCTTCAGCCATTTGATGTGTGCTGTGAAGACAGCCACAAAGTTCAGATCCAGACTGAAACATTTGTAAAGTTCAGCCCGTATTCACATCCTGGAGTTTGGTTTGGGCTTCTCACATTTAAAATTTATATATGGGAAAAAGAACTCATTGACTTCTCTGAGTTGGAATTCAGAGAAAACACACTGGATTTATGTAAAATGGATCAGAAAGCTGTAAGACAGGAACTACAGCTTATGCAGCCCATAAATCACAGCATCTCTGGATTTTCTGTATGTGTTTCAGGTTTAAGCTGTGTGGCTAAAAGGTTGCCACTTTCAGCAATGTACTTCATGAATCTTGCATGGTAATATATCAAAAACTAATATTGCTGCTACAAGCAGTATTCTTGGAAGGAAGCAGCATGCAGTCAAATGCCAAGAACCAGTCGGCCTATGTTAGTGGTGTTCAATCTCTGGCCCATGGGCCAGATCCAGACCACAGTGCCATGTCATCTAGCCCATCTGGCAGCACGGCGGTGGTAACACTGCTCCCTTGCTACTAAATCTCCAGACTCGTGGAGGAACCCTGGGCCCTGCATGTTGGATTCAGTGCCTGATCCCAGTGCATAGGGCCAGGAGGAGGCAACTCCAGGCCCCTGGGACCCAATCCCAGCATGTGGGGGGAGCAGGGGGGAAGGGATGGTGCCAGGTCCCAGGGCCTGATTCAACCTGCAGATGGGCCCCACACCACTCATCTGGCATGCAGGGCCAAAAGGTTGAGCATCACTGGCCTGTGCCATTGAACTGGCCATGCTCCTGAATGGAGGAAGAGTGAAGGGTAAGCAGCCTACACAGATTCTTCAAGATCTCTGGGTTGGAGACAGGATTCGGAATGGATCCTTTGTTTCTACAACACTAAAGGCTATGCTCATGATGGCTAGTTCCCACACCCAAGAAATGAATGCATTTATGCCATGGTTTCAGTACTACAGAAGTATTTTCCACCTTCAGTCAGCTTTCTGGAGAAAGAGGGTAATCTGTATTAATTTATACTCTTAATATTTTAGTATGAGAAGGGTGACTTCATATGGTTCAGTTACTTCAATAATGACAATGTTTCTGTAAGAAGGTTTTTTGGTAAATATTTTATTGACAGGCTTGATGCTTCCAGAAGAAATTCAAGTTCCAGGTAAAGGGAAGCCTTGACTTATTACTTTATGTCCAAATACTGCCCAAACTTGACTTAAAGACTTTTATAATTATAGCTGAAGCAATGGACTTTGGCCATAAAGCTAGCAGTTATTATTCCACTGGGGATGCTTGAGCAAGATCTGTCTCCGGAATCCTCTAATTGAACTGTTGCATTAATTCTTCTGGTTGTAAGGTCACGGGCAACATTATTAATAATAGATTAGGTCAGTGCTTGGAACTGAAAGCTAATAACAGTTCTACTTTTCAAAGGGATACATGAACTCCAGCTTGTTAGAGTCATTGTTTTCTGAATTCAATAATTTCCTACAGTACAACAGGTATTTAATAGCAGCACTTGGGGATTCATTAAACTACACCAATTTAGGAGAAATTAAACAAAAACAAAACAAAGTAAAAAATAAAACCCCACCTTTTAGTTGCTTTAGTTTTAAGAAATTGAATTTAGTTTAGTTGCAAGTTTTAAGAAATTTAATAATTTACCTTGCAGAGTCAGGAGGGGTGGTAATTAGGAATATGAAATTAGATAGGCTTTAATAAAGTGACTAAATTATACACTACCCTTGAAATGCAGAAAAGTTGGAGTGGAGAAGATAAATGTATATATTGAGGACAGTGTTATATAGAAGATTATGAAAGGACCTTCCTTCAGATTCCCAACACATTTTCTCTGAGTAAGTAATCATCTTAACAGTAGGTGCACAGATTGCTTGACTGTTTGCAGAGTGCGAAGAGGAAGACAGGTTCTTCCCCAGACTGCCTTACAGCAACTGGCTTTCTCCCTGTCTTTGGGTTTTAAAACAGGAAGGAGGAAGCTTCCTGGAGGAAGAGAGTTGTGCTTGGAGGGAGGCAGCAGTCTGTTCAACGCTGCTTATTCCCTAGTGACTGACTCTAAGTCATGCCCTGTAAAGGCAGCCGTGGTGCCCATGGTGGCCTCACTATACTCGTTCTCCTGCTCCAGCTCCAGCTCCCGCTCCCCTAGTATGGCCTCACCTTCTTACCTGCCACACCTTGATGTTAAAGTTAATATATTTGGAGGCTGCCTTTCAGAGGGGCAGAGTTTGGCCTTTGGCACTCTGCTCTGCCCTACTCATTATTAGGCTGCCAGTCTGTCCAATCCTCACACCTTAACCCAGGGGTGGACCAAATGCGGCCTACAGACTGGATGTGGCCTGCCAGGCCATTCTATCCAGCTCGCGGGGCCCCTAAAAATTTAGAAAATTAATATTTATCTGCCCCTGGCTGCCAGTCATGCAGCCCTCGATGGCATGCCAAAACTTAGTAAGTGGCCCTCCGCCTGAAATAATTCCCCACCCCTGCCTTAACCTGAGCAGGACTCCCTCTCTCATACTATCTGAGCCTGCAGCCTATAATTCCCCCCACCCTTACCCCTGCCCCCACCTCCATCTCCCCTTGAGGCCCATAAAGCCCTGCAGTTCTCTAGGACACTTGCCCTACCTGTAGTTCTCTGGGTGCTTGTCCCCAGCAGGCCACCCCTTGCACCACCTACCTCTCAAGGTTTTTACCCTCACCAGTTCCCAACAGGCTACCCCTTGAAACACCTACCCCTCTTCTCTAGGTAGAAATTTGCATCTAAATGTTCTAGGCTACATACAGTTCAGGGTGCATATGCTAGGCCCTGGGCCCACAGCTAAAGATGCCCAAGTACATCTCTGGCCTTCACCATTCTCTCTGTCTCTGCACTGGATCCCCAGCCGTACTTCACTGTACTGAGAGCTTGCATTACAACCCCAAAATGCAAGGTGCTTTACTAGCATCTTTTGTGGCAGCATCCTCCCCAGGGCACCCTTTCATGGCCTCCTCCTCTTTAAACCACCCCAAACCTGACAGGTAAACAGACTCATATGCCTTATTTCATTCCTGGTATATGTCTTCCTGCAAAACTTTTTGTGTTGTAAGAATATGGGTCATTCTTTAACCCTGGTCTCAGGTTTATATGGCCCCTTTTTCCTATCCCTGCCAGTCACCTGACCTGATTCTCTAGTAACAGGGCCCAGGTGCTGCCAACCCCCCTGCTGTATGCAGTCTGGGTCCTGCAACTTCTTTAATTGTATTACTTGTATATACTACCCATTGCAGCTAGCAAAAGCTGGATTTGCTTTGCTTAACACCGGTTTTACGGCTGTTTGTTAGCGGTTTATCCTGTTCTTACCTCATCCAAGTAACAGGGTCCCTATTACAGGCCCCCTGTCTGATATTTGGTATTGACAGTTTGAGACAATTACCAGGGTTCTTGCTTAATATTTGAATATGACTTCTGAATGGTAAGTGTTACTGCCAATTTTTGGACTCAAGAGGTTGGCTAAACCTTGAGGTTGTCAGGTTGTCTCCACTTGGTAGCCAGGAATAGTGGTTTTGATATGTGATTTCAGCAGTGCATTCCCAATGTAGCCAGCTCCATGAAACTTGGAGAGAAGCACAAATTGCATGAAGGAAAGGTTTTCTAGTGGTCTAAGTCAGACTGTGTGCACTTGGCTGGAACGCCAACTGTATTTGTAGCTCTCTTAATTAAGAACCAGTCTAATTTTTGGCATAGTTCTTCTGTGTAAGGTGCCTGGCCAGTGCTCAGTCTGATAAGACCCACAGCAAAAGCTAGGATGTGATTGACAGGAAAAGAAAACAGCACTTAGAGCAAAAAGATAGCATGGGGGAACTCAAACCACTAGTGTTTCTGAATTTCCAGGTAGAAAAACTTTGTACAAGTATAAGGGGAATGGAAGCAAGAACAGGGTACATATACAAAGCTAACCACAAAGGGTGAAGATGAGAAAATAAAATCATCTTTTTACTTTCACACTATGGAATAGGATGAGATTTGAGTGAGACACTTATGCCATCAAGAATGCCCCAAACACTAAGCATCTGCAGTTACCTTATACAGAATGGGATCATGGAGAAAAACTTCTTTTTAACAACAAGAAAAAAAATCAAGAAACAGAAGATAGACAAGATACGAACATTACAGAGCTGAGGAGTATAGCAACCACATTTAACTTTGGATATTTCCTAATTAGAGGCAGGATTGTTTGTGGGGCACATAGTTTTACTTTAAGGGAGAACTTGTTCAGAGAAACAGATTTAATCTGAAAGTAATGCCTGCAAATAGCAAGGGAAGATGAATTGCCCAGTGAAATGATCCACATGTGCATAACACGCACCAAGAATCAAAATAAAGTAACGTAGGAAGCAGAAATGAGACAGGCTAGTAGGAAACACAGATCACAATTCAGGGTGACTTTAGCAAATCCACATGCACTGCAGAAGGCAGCCACAGGCCATTGAACTGCTATATCTGCAATTGTTAGTGGCTCAATTTAATTCCAGCTGGATTGTGGAACAAGCTGCAATGTAATTTCAGCAACACAAACAAGCAGTAATATTTGAGTGGAGAAGTGTGGGCAGGTGCTAATGATGCTTAATAAAAACCATTCTGAGGCTACGGGAAAACGCAGACCATCAATAACAAACCCATAAAACATTTGATTGCACCAGGTTTATGGTGGTTGGCACACAGCAGTACCACCCAGTAGTGGGCTGAAGGGCACAGCAAACTGCAGATTTGGTGACAATAGAAAACACATAAGAAAGAGAAGGAAGAATCTCACTGTGGGCCCTGCCCAGCATTCTAATAAAGAAGACATTTCATATACTTAGAGGACCAGATGAAGTCAGAAATAGACCAGCCATGGGCTGAGCATGTGACTATTGAAACATAAATGAATTGCTATCCAGCAAAGAAGAGGCATCATTAACCTACTGACAATAGCACAGAGTGGATCAGTAATCTACCACTGGTGAAAAAAGCTTCAGATAAAGTAAAGCTCTTTACTTTCCACAAGCACTTCACAGAGCATTAAAAAGAACTCACTACCCATTATCAGCAATTGAGTACATGCTGTATTTTTATCCCAAGGAAACCTTTTCAATTCGTTGTCAGGAACTGGCATTCTGAGCTTGATGATCCCTATAGCCAACCTAGTCCCAGCAGGTTCTGTGAAAAATAGGACTCCCAGTACCAGGGGCTACAGCAAGTCATCAGTTGTGGCATCTCGGTGAATCAACCTTTTTAGATTCAAGGCACCCCTCAGAAAATGCCAGCTCCTAGGTTTTCACTTGTTTCTTAACTATAGAAAAATAATAGAGCAATTCTTCTGTTGCAAAGAACTCAGGAAGACTACAACAGGTCAGAACGTTTTTAACAATATCAATTCCTATTTGAAATCTCTGGGTTTATCTTGTGAATCATGTTTGCACACCTAACTGCTAGCATTGCATGGCATCCCAGAGCATCTTTGATTCCCTCCCCCTCTCTCGCCCGCCCCCACATTTTCTAAAGTTGCGTGCTTCCCTATTTCCAAAAGATTAGTCTCAGGCTTTGACCCTAAAAAAAAAAAAAAGAAATACAAGCCCAAATTCAGAAATACTCTTTGTTCTTATAGAATAAAAGACAAATTCACAAAAATAAAATTTCCCTAAACACTTGTCCTTCTTTGCTTTGCAATGCCAAATATCTGTATTAGAATTTGGAAAACCTAAGAATCTTTTCCCACTAGAAACCCAACTAAGTTATTGACTTTTCAGAGAACCAGTTTCCTGGATATGTAACAAGGAACCTTCTGATTGTAAACTTGACAAAATAATAGACTGGCCTGACAATGAGAGAACTAGGAAATAGTTTGTCCCCCAAAACAACAATACCTCTTCATCATACACAAAGCTTTTTATTTAAGGAGCTTTGTAACCCCTTTTCCTCTCTAGTAGGGAACATACAAGGTGCAGACAGAAGTGACAATTTTTGCCTGATCTGGCCACATAAAACAATTTTACATTTGTAACCAAACACAAGTGCATGGCTGTAAACAGCTTAAAAATGGCTGATTGGGTGAAAATCTGATTCTTCATTGCATAAGGTATCAGATAAAGGTGTTACAAAATGTAGCTTCTTTTGTAACTTGTGTCTTCTGAGCTTCTCTGCCTGTGGCTGTTTTCAGAATGGGAGCAGGAAAAGGGAGCAGAGGGAGTTCAGACTGGAGTTTTTCAGTCCCCCCCTGGGAGGGTGGCGTGGGTGTATTGTAGCCCCCTTGAGGTGGGGGGGGGGGGGGCCCCAATTCCCCTCTCAATCTCACCCTTTAGCACCATCTGGGTGTTGTCCCCAAAGGACAGTGAGTTCGTGCCCGGTGCGCTTGTGCCAATAAACATACAGGGGTGAAGGATCCAACTTAATCTTTATTTCTGCGCAGAAAGTGGTGCTTGGCAATCGTTCGCAAAGCAAGCACCCACACCCCAGTGGTCATCTGCCTTATATAGCTACAACCTAATCTATGCCCTTGGTTAGATAAAATACTTTTT
>NW_005842072.1:1944290-1960760 GCF_000455745.1 Alligator sinensis
GCCCCACCTGATTAAGTTGGTCCTTCGAGCGTTGCGCCGTTGTGCCCCTCCCCGACTCCGTCAGGCAACCAGGAGACGGTCAGACCTCCGACGAATAAGGTCGGTGGCGCCTGGCCCTCGCGCCGTCCACAGTTGTTGCCGGAGCCGAAGAGGAGGACCGGGCAAGGCAGTCAGCTAGGGTCCCTTCGTGGTCGCCAGAAACTGTTGTCCCCAAAGGACAGTGAGTTCGTGCCCGGTGCGCTTGTGCCAATAAACATACAGGGGTGAAGGATCCAACTTAAACTTTATTTCTGCGCAGAAAGTGGTGCTTGGCAATCGTTCGCAAAGCAAGCACCCACACCCCAGTGGGCGTCTGCCTTATATAGCTACGTAACAGGTTAAACTTGCTGATGTGATGAAATGTATAGCAAGCCCAGCAAGTAACCCCGCTTCCAGCTCCCCCCCAAGTAACTCCCCTTCCAGCTCCGGAACTTTGTTGATACAGCTTTCCTTCTAGCAAGGCCAGCAATTAAACAACTAAGCAACAAGCGATCTCCCCCAGCCTAAACAACCTAATCTATGCCCTTGGTTAGATAAAATACTTTTTCAAAACATACAAAGCTGTTCCCGAAGAAGAAAATGCATAGTGAAAGTTCAGGGGTGCTCATCATGGGGAGCCCAAGAATGATCTCCCTCCACTGCCTTTCCCCCACCCCCCCCATTCTGAAACAGGGAGCACTGGCAGAGAGCTGCGGTCATTGCAGTGGGAATGTGTCTGCAGGCCCCCAGCCCCAGCTAGATTCCTCTTCTCCTGGAACCAACACTGAACTTTTGCTTGGTCTGGGGTAACGTTGCAACTCAGAATGCTTTGCAAAAATCAACAAGTGTTATACTTAGATCACTTTAATCAAGGTTAGGGCAGTCCAAATGCCCCAATGTGCAAGTGTTCATAGGGCATTCACATAGTGTGCATGATCTAAAGTTAGTTCTCATGTGATGTGAACTAACTTTAGATTGGCAAAGGGTTAACCCACCCCATCAATGGCTAACCTGGACTTGTGAACACTTGCATGTTTTCACAGCATAGCCTTGGTCCTCAGAAAGCCCAGCTACTCTTCGTTAGGGGTGTATGGAATGGACAGTATTCGATTTGGATTCAGATTTGGCCTGATTCAGGGGACAGTGATTCAATTAGCTGACTCAGATAACAAGAAGATAACAAGAAGTCCTTTTTTAAATACATAGGGGGTAAAAAGAAGGTACCAAGTAACATGGGGCCTCTGCAGGACATGCTTGGTAATCTGGTGGTAGCACCAGATGACAAAGATAGTCTCTTTAACAGATTCTTTTCTTCCATTTTTCTGAGCACGGACTGGGACATTCCCCGCACTGGGAATCTGGACAGACCCAGGGGAGGCACAGCCAGGCCCAGGGTCAGTGAGGATCTAGTCAGGGAACTTCTGGAGGGACTAGATGTGTTCAAATCAGCAGGTTCTGATGATCCCCAGAGTGCTAAGGGAATTGGCAGAGGTCATTGTGGGACGCCTGGCACAGATTTATGGGCACTCATGGTCCTCTGGCGAGGTGCCAGAGGACTGGAAAAGGGCCAATGTGGTCCCCATTTTCAAAAAAGGGAGGAAAGAGGACCCAGCAAACTATAGGCCTGTTAGTCTTACCTCGGTCCTAGGGAAGCTCTTTGAGAGAATTATCCAGGAGCACATCTGCAAGGGACCAGCAGAGGAGATTATGCTTAGGGGCAATCAACATGGGCTCATTAGAGGCAATTCCTGTCAGACCAACTGGTGGCCTTCTATGACCAGGTCACAAAAGCCTTGGACACAGGTGTCGCAGTGGATGTAGTCTTTCTGGACTTTACGAAGGTCTTCGACACTGTCTCTCACCCCATCCTCATTAAAAAATTAGGTGACTGTGGTGTCGATGCCTACACAGTCAGATGGGTCACTGATTGGCTGGAGGGCCACACGCAGAGAGTGGTGGTGGATGGGTTGTTTTCGACCTGCAGGGATGTGGGCAGTGGGGTCCCCCAGGGCTCAGTCCTCGGGCCTGCACTGTTCAATATCTTCATCGGTGACTTGGACAAGGGGGTGAAAAGCACCTTGTTCAAGTTTGCAGATGGCACAGACAGAAAAGGATCTTGGAGTCACTATTGATTCCAAGATGAACATGGGCCACCAATGTAGGTATGCGGTCAGGAAGGCTAACTGCACCTTGTCATGCATCCATAGATGCATCACAAGCATGTCCAAGTAGGTGATCCTCCCCCTCTATGCAATATTGGTCAGGCCGCAGATGGAGTACTGTGCCCAGTTCTGGGCACCGCACTTCAGGAGGAATGTGGACAGCATTGAGAGGGGCCAGAGGAGGGGCACTCACGTGATCAGGGGGCAGCAGGGTAGACCCTATGAGGAGATGCTATGGGACCTGAACCTGTTTAGCCTCCACAAAAGAAGACTGAGAGGGGATCTGGTGGCTGCCTACAAACTTTCCAAGGGGGACCAGCAGGCAATGGGAGAGTCCCTGCTTCCCCAAGTACTACTGGGAGTAACAAGGAATAACAGCCATAAATTGACAGAGAGTAGATTCAGGCTAGACATCAGGATGTACTACTTCACTGTCAGGGTGGCTAGGAGCTGGAACCAACTTCCAAGGGAGGTGGTACTCGCTCCTACCCTGGGGGTCTTCAAAAGGAGGCTAGGCAATCACCTAGTTGGGGTCGTTTTACCCCTGCATCCTTTCCTGCCCATGGCAGGGAGTCGGACTTGATGATCTGCTTAGGTCCCTTCAGACCCTACCAACTATGAAACTATGAAACTATGAGATCACTGCCCCAAACTGATTTGGCCAAATCTGAATCTGAAGATTCAGAGAATCAGTGATTCAGCCATAGACACAGCTTTATATGATTTTTTCTATGTACCTCGAGGTACCAGGCATGGCTCGTGAATGCTGAGATGGTGGGGCGGATGGAGCGTCCCATGGGAGCATAGGCGTCCCTGTGCAATTGGTGGTGGATGCAGAAGTGGACCAGAAGTTTTTATGGTCCACTTCTGGGTCCACTGCTGAGTGCATGGGGGACCCCCCCCCACCCCTTCTGTGGGATGTTTCATCCAACCCACCATCTCCGCATTTGCAAGCCGTGCCTGGTACCTCGAGGTACATAGAAAAAAAATATAAAGCTGCATCTATGGCCGAATCATCATATCACTCTGAATCTCTCCAAATTGATTTGGAGGCTTCTTATTCAATTCGGAGAGATTAACGAGTCTCCTGATTCGATTTGGATTCAGAGATTCAGCCGCTGAATTGGGCCGAATCTCCTCTGAATCAAATCAGCAACTGAAGCGTCACACAGCCCTACTCCCCATAGCCCCAGCCTTGTGCTGTTTTTACCTCTTCCTTTTAAAAGCAGCCAACCCCTGGACCAGAGAGCCTCCCCAGGGAACTGCCAACCCCTGCCTATTGCCCCCAGACCCAACAACTCACTCTAGTCCCAACAGCACTCCTCCTCACCCCCACCCCCCTACCACTTACTTGCCTTTGGATGCCTGCACCTTCCTCCTGCAAGCAGTGAACACTTGCATTCATGGATCCTGACTCAAGATGAGGTGACAAACTAGGCCACTTAACCATGAGCCAGGCCCCATGAAGGCTTGTTCACACCCATCACAGCATTTGACTGGAAGCTCCTTAATTTATTAGGCTCACTAAACAGAATTGAATTGGTATTCAGTAACATAAAATATCTTTTCTGCTTCCTGAAGGGAATCTTTTCTGCAAGGTTCTTTAAGAGGTACATTTCTACCAGGGTAGTATATAGACTGAAGAGTGGATGTTGGGCCTTTTCACTACCTGGAAAGCTTGATAAACTCCAAGGTAGCCTACTGCAGCACATTTAACATTCTTCAGGAGCCTCAGGTAAACAAAGAACAAGGCTGATGAGAGATATAGGAGCTTTCTAGCATTTGGCAGGCAATTTGAGAATGTGAGTTAAGCACATCTAAGATATTCTACACCTAGATTTTGTATCTCTATGGCTGAAAATAGATGTTTTATTTGACATGGACCTGACTGTCTTGGGCTTTGAGCTGAATCAAAACAGGGATAGCAGTCATTACTTGTCACCCTTCCAAGCCGTGGCACTTATCTGCCAGAGAGGAACACGCAGCATGACTGGCTTGTCCCCAACAAAGCAGAATAACATTACAGCCATGTCCTGGGAAAAGGCGTTAGCACACCTTACCCCACATGCTTCAAAGGGACTTGAAGTAGGACAGTGGACTTGTATGCCTGTAGTATCTTGGGTACAAAAGGCTTTCTCCCAGGACAAATGTGATGTTTGTTTACAGCCTGAACTACAATGCTTTTAGACCAGTATGGTTAAACTGATACTTTCAAAGAGAATAGGCTATCTGGTGTAACAACATCCAAACTTGCAGGATGGGGTGGCACCAGTGCTAAAATGTGCAGTTAACAGCCCAGAAATCACAAGTTCACGGCCACAGCAGAAGTGCTCATAGTACAGCTCTGTCATTTTCTGACGAATCTGTGAAGTCTGCTAACACAAAAAAAGAAAGAACTCAAAACTTGCAGTTTAAACTGTTCATGAATAGAGTAGATAATTACTTTGTTAAACTATTCATACTCCTAACCAAAACAATCCCATTGGTACAAAGCCAATGTAGTTCAGGCCTATATTGATTTTTTTTAAATGAAATCTATTATTAGTGAAATAATTAGTAGTCCATGCTGACACTTAACTTACAGTTACTAGTTTTCAAAGTAAAAACTCCGTCGAGACACATGGATAATTTACCCTTAGCTCTGAGTACTGTTTCATTCTGTTTGCAGACTCAGGCAAATATTAGTTCATTTTGGAAGGTTTTCCTTGCAATCATGCCGGCAGAAATCATAATGGCAAATATATCTATGTCCTCATTTAATGCTTATATGCACCTGTTGTGTGACACATCTTTAAATTTACATGCTGATGGGGCGCATCATAAACAATTCTGTGTTGTACCAGCCCAACACATCATAGGAAAATCTTCTCCAGAGATGATCCATAATTAAACAAATGCCAGACTAAAGTAGTAGTGTACTGCATTGTTATACATGTTCCATTATTAACTGCTTGAAACCGCTTCTTATTCAACTTGGTTAACAAATGCACTGGGCATCAATTTTTTTCATGTTAAGCAATGGCTTAAATTCAGAATGAAGCATAAAGTAGGGTAGTATCCGTCTGTGTTTCTCTTACAGAATGTCTTTCCTCAACGAAAGAGAGTAAAATGCAACTGCATCTCTTTGTTTAAAAAAAAGAAAACTGACACACCAGTACTCTAAAAACTACAACAGCTCATCCCTGCCAAATTCTAGTCTTTACTGTTTAACACCTGGCAGTCCCTCTTAAGAGATAAGAAAGCAGTTGTGCACCTGCTATCAAGTGGTGAACTGATATAGAGGAACAAGAAAGGCTGCATGGAAACAGAAATTCTCACTGCTTTTGGAGCAAGATGCACAAAGAGAGTAGAGTTGTTCAGAGTGCTATTGTTTTTAACTGTACTCCTCCATTTAGTGTACTCCTGTATTCATTTTGTGGTAAAAATGTTAGTGAAGGAATTATCTGCACATCTCTTCACCTGTCCTAGAGTATTATTTCAGGAAAAGGCTGCAAAGAATTCTCACTTTTGTCTTTTTCACCTCTCATGCTGAAAGATTTGGTGCAGTGCCTGCATTATTCATAGTTTTCAAAATTCTGTGCATTTTCAAATGAAGTAAGAACAGGAATAGAGTGATGGGAAATCAATGATGAATGAGTCTGGTATGTGGCTAGAAATACAATTCCTCCTGATATGTAACATTTCTCAAGTCTAAGCCATTTACAACTGAATTTTGTCCCTAATGATCAGGAACACTTGGTAGCTAGCAGATGGAAAGTCACAGGATTTGTTTTCTGTAAGTACTATACATCTGTTTTCTTGTCATCACTGCTTTGGTACCACCAATTCATGGATCTTTAAATGTGCTTGGAAATGTATAGTTCGGTACTTAAAATAGCTACCTATGGTTCATAGTTATGTCATACATTTTAAACACAGGTAGCCCTATTTTATAGAACTGCGGGAATTCTCTACAGAAAAGAAAGATCTGAGATGAGGAGAAGGTTAAGTGTGGAATTATATTCATGGAGTCCCATTAACTTGAGAGAAGGATTCTCAATATTAAAACTATTTAATTAGTTTGGAACCCCCCCCCCCCCCCCCCACCCATGAACAATTTAAGGTAGCGTATCTCATTAGTTAATTGAAATCCCAGTTAGAAGTCTTGATTTCTTTACTCATCAGGTAAATGCAAGAAATAATTAGAGTAACTTAGGGAGGTGTAATTAAAGATGACTGATAGGATTTAAAGGGACTAATGCCAACCCCCAACTGCCAGGACTCCCACTGCCTTCAATGGACAGGGGATTAAGATTGTAGAAGAATCACTTTATGATTTAGAAAAGATGGAGAAACAGATTTACAGAATAATTAAAATATCACAGTCATTTATGCCGGGCATGGAGTAGATTTTTAAATCTTTGGCAAAGTGTTTGGAAAACTTAGAATTTTCTAAAATTAACCCTCAATTTTCTCTCCTTTTTTCTTTTGCTATTAAATGCATGTCGAAAATGCATGATGTCCTGCATTAGCTCCTCTTACACCATTTTAAATATTTTTTTCAGTTTTCTTTTTGCTACTCTTATTTTTCAAAATTACTCCATTTTTGAAGAGAAGAGTTAACAGGTTAATCTTTTCTGTAATATTTTTAAATTTGAGAAAGCATAAAAATTTAGGGCCAAAAGAAAAGTAAAAATGATATACTCACCCCTCCCAACAAATGCATTATTTGACATGCAGACAAGGTTCCTTGGGTGAATTTGATATCTTTTATTAGACCAACCCATTTGACATGCTGCTTTCAATAATAAAAATGGGGGGGGACCCAGAAAAAAAAAAACACAATGTTTTTTATAAATTGGATTTTACCATGATTTTTTTCCACTGGTAAAGTCCAATTTAGGAAAAAGTTTTCTTGGATTTTTTTTTTTTGCTTGAAAGTTTTGAATGGAAGATTGACAACCTCTGCTAAATTCTGTCTTTGCTAGAAAAATGTTTAAATTAAATAAAATTGCATATATAGGTTAAGAAATCCTTCAAGGCAAGAAGGGACCACTGTGATCATCCAGTCTGACTTCCTGCGTAACACAGGCCATTTCCACTGAAAAATTGCAAGAGAAAGAAGCACAGTAAAGGCAGAGTGATGGGTCAGTAACCCCAAGTGCCCACTTGGAGAGGGAGGTGGAAAACTAAGACCTGCAGTTGCAGCCACACATTCCCAGCACTTGGAAACAGAAATCACCATTGCCCTGTATGGCTCTGGTATAAGAACTCTCTTTCATGGTATAAGAGTAAAATCAATGCCATAAGCTGCATCCTCCAAAAGTTACATTTTCTTTTTTGTTCATTTAAAAAAATAGTTTAACAGTATGTAAAGGTTATAAAAATAATGGACTGGAGCCAAGATCAAAGTGAATTGTAATGGAAATGTCAGCAAACTATATCTATCATACTGTTTTGGAACTGAAAGGTTATTATACTTTCTTATACATCTGTACTACAAAACACTTCATGCCTACTTGCATTCCAGAAATTATAGATGATTCTTTGTGGGTGCTATCCTTTATTATGCTTCAGTAGACATCTACTTGTGTTGAGTGAGACAAGAAAGCTGCATTAAAGAATGCTAGGAGTTTTCAGTGTGGCTGTGGTTCTACTTCAAGGGAATTGAAAACTAAGGAATAATACTGTGACAAGTATCTCATGCTCCAAATGGATCTCATAGTCTGAAAAAAGGTTTGCATATGGATTTCTCTGAAACATCAAGCTATATATCTTCAATTGATCCTGGTCACATGTACTCTCTATGCTATCTTAAAACATGCAGGTCTGCAGAATGTATACTAGATATAGAACTTTTTGTAATAGTTGCTTTTAAAATTTCACAAAAATCAGCCTAAATAACTAGCCAACCCCCTTCCCCTGACCCCTTCCAACTTTCTGAAAATAAGTTACTCTGTTTCATACACAGAAAAACAGTAGGAACAGTAGGATTATTGATTTACTGGCAATTTAAAAACTGGTTTGGGGTTAAACTGAGCTTCATTTTCCAAACTTCAGGTTGCTGCAATTTGGAAAAAAACCCACTTTTGGTCAAATAAAATATTTTAGTTTTAATTTTGACTCAATTTAAAGCAATACATTGAAAAAGAAATTCAGAGTTTAAAACAATGTGATTTTGATTGAAAAGAATAGAATTTATTTGCAACATGCCCAAATGAAACTGATTTTTTTTAAATGGGGGGTAGGGAGGAAGGTGTTTTAAGTGATCAGTACAGCAGAAACAAATTATAGAATGATTCAGAATTGGAAGATCCACATTTTTCACTAAAAGATTTTGTCAGAAAAATTTACCCAGATTTAGGAAGGAACTAGGGCTCAGTCTTTCAGAAAGACTTCCCTGCAGACAATGCTGTAAATATCTTCATTTGGAATTATGCACGCATTTTCATGAACATGCAGTGGACAATTTAAGAATAGAGTGTTTGAAGGCTTTCTTCTTTTTTTTCACTCCTTACTTTAAAGGATGTTTGCCTAATTCCGGTGTTAACTGTTTTAGATCTATGAAAGATAATAGTTTAATGTAGCTACTACATCATTCTTCTAAAATACTTAGGTAAAAGCATTGTGTTACAAAGCTAAACTGATGGGTAGCATGAGGAGCGATGAATAATGAATTCAGGCATTGATGAAAGTCACTTACAAATGGTGTCTGGTTCAGCTTCCTGATGAGGTCACTAGCAAGATGAAGGGTTAGTTCAGGACATTCAGTTGAATATCAGAGAATGAAATGATCATGAAACAGACAAAGCTTGGTTTGTTACTCTAGGAAAATGAACTAATTTGTGCTGGATGGATTCCTTCCATTACTAGAGACAGTGTGTTGGGTAAAAGGGGACTTTTAGTACTTTGCAGTGCCTTCACAAAACTTTTAGTTGATGTTTGAGAAGGAAATCTAGAAGCGTGGTTCACCACCCAGTGACCCCATTAGGTACATACTCCTTAACAGTCCCACACTTAACTACATCAATTATAATGGTCAGTTCTCACCAGAGAAAGGCAAGCAAGGGAATCAGCCAAAGGTCTGTGCTGTTTAATATATTTGTAAGTTATTGGGGTGGGGGGGAGTGACAATGAGAGGGCTGACTTTGCAAAGCTATGCAGTATGGTAAAAGCCAAAGCTGACTGTGAAGAACTATAAAGGTATCTCACAAAACTGACCGACTGGGCAACAAAATAGCAGATGACATTAAGTGCTGATAAGTGCAAAGTGATGCAAAAGGATAAAAATAACCAAAGTGCACATATGAAACTATGAAACTATAGATGAGCTCTGCACTAGCTATTACTACTCAAGAAAGAGATCTTGGAATTGCAGATAGTTCTCTGAAACCATCAGTCCAGTGTTCAGCAGCTGTCAGAGAGGCAAATGAATTGTTAGGCATAATTAAGAAGAGTAGTGAAAACAAAAGAGAAAGAGCCATTACGTCATTGTATAAATGCCATGGTACACCCACCCCTTGAATACTACAAGCAATTCTAGTCGTCCCCTCCTATTAGAAGCAGAACAAGCACAGAAGAGGACAACAAGGAAGATCAGGGCAAGAAAAGGCTTCTGTATGAGAATAAATTAAATAGCTAGTTTTTTTTCAGTTTAGAAAAAAAAGTTGAGGTGGGGGATATGATACAGTTTTATGAAATGATGAATGATGTGGAAAGAGTAAATAGAAAATTAGCAATTGCTATCTCTCACAATACTAGAAAGAGATGACATAACTAAATTATTAAGTAGCAGATTTAAAGCAGATAGAAGGAAGTTCTTTCTCCACACAGTGTGTAATTAATTTGTGGAACTCATTGCCACAACATGTTGTGAAGACTGATAATTTAGCCAGGTTCAAAAGGGGATTGGACAAATTAATAGACAATAGTTGATCTCTTAGTGGGTGCATCTCTACATGTGCAAACTGATCTAGAGTTTATTACTACATGCTAATTTCATGTGTAGCTGCTGCCCCCAGCAGACATTAAATATGATGGTTGGGGTAATGATGCACCCAGCAGACATTAAATATGATGGTTGGGGTACAACTTCCAAATTAGGTCTTCCTGTTCCTCTGATTGTTGGAAGCTTTAGAGGATGAATCATCCTGGACATGCCTCATTTCAATATCCTTCTGTTTAACTCTGCCACTGTGAGACAGGGTACTGGGCAAGATACCCCTGTGATCTGATTCAGGCTCATACTTTCTAGGGGGAACTTCCTAAGCTCCCACCTAAAAATGGACTTTTCTCTGCCTAGGCTGATCAGCAAGCAAGTTTCACTCTCAATTTCACTCTCTCAGGCCTTCTCACTCCGTATCTCCATCTTATATTAAGTCAGTAAATATTCACTGTTGAACCTCTAGTTCTCAGCCTTCTCCAACCTAGGAGAGTAACAAAATTCACTCTTCTCCTGAACCATCCTTTTGGCTCTGGCTCTCCAGTGTGGAAGAAACAGCACGTAAACCTTTTTGCTGCTTTCTCTAGTTTTCATCATCTTCACCATTTTGGCCAAACCTCTCCTGCTCAAGGAAGTCCACAAAGTCAGGAAAGTGTCGCACTCAGCCCCTCTAAGGCTCTCCTGGCTTTCAGCCTTTGCTAGGAACCTCTCCCAACTAGCTTTTCTCCCACTGGGAAACTCCTGCCGATCCCAACACCATCCCAGCTGGCTACCTCCTCCAAGAAACACTAACATATTTCTACTCAGGCCCTAGCTAGCCATATTCTTTCAGAAACTTGGGCAAACATCTAACTTTTCCAGTTCCCTTTCTTTGTTTATTAATTTCATGTGTCATACCCACATTCCTAATCAAGTCCAGATGGGATGCACCTTGTCCATCAGAGTGAGGCCTAGATCCATTTTAATTAAAGGGATCACTGTCCCTGGGACAACTTAATATCTTTTGAAACGAGAGCAGAGAGTAGAATTGAATGACAAGAGGTTTATAGCTCTCAATCAACCAGTATATACTTAGCAATGAGAATGCAGGTCTGTTCCTGCAATTCTTACTCATATCAGAGAGGTTATTTGCATATAGATCACTTTTATGAGCAAAGGCTGAAAGACTGGGCTCTTCCTCCTAGAAACTTTGTAAAGCACTTGCATTACAATGGCAAAACAGTATAAAGCCCTACCATTACAACAGTCTTTCAAAGGGTGAAAGTATAGTGGCTAAAGATGTTGAGAATGAACTATAAGGATCGGCCTCTTTTTACTGCATGCGTGTCATGGCACTGGTTATTTCTTGATACAAAGGGGAAGTTGTTAATGGAAATGATAGAAAGTCTGATGAGGTGGATGCCTTGCCAAACCTACCTCTGTGTTTAACCAAAAAAAAAAAAGCAAAATATAAGGACCCATTTGTCTTTCAGGTGCAAAAGCACATTTGTACCTGGCTTACAGCCTTCTCCTCTGACTCATTTATAATTGACTTGTGGTCCATGTGGCAACTTGATGATATTTCCACTGCTGAGAGTCACCAGTATTGCAGATCAGTCAGTCATCTAGCTGCCACAGACAAGCAACTCCTCAGTTGACCCAACATACCTATTGGCAAGTTAACTTGGCAATCATGCCATAGCTCATATATCCTGTGGCAGAAAAATTCTCCTCTTCACATGCGTATTTGGTAAACTGAAAGACAAGCATTATTTGGGGTTTAGGATTTAAGAATTTGAGTTATAACTCCATTGTAGCTGAGCCAGAGACTTGAGGGGGACCTGCAAGGACTGCATCTTTGAAAAGTGTGCCACATGTTCCTCCCACACCCATTCAGCCCTGTTGGCTAGTTAGAGAGGAGTTAGAGCTGTTCTCTTGGTTTGTGTTCCCCTGTGTATTGACAGTAGGGGTGCTAACAGTTTCCCAATCTTCGTGCTCAGAAGGTATAGGGATTCTGATTATGGCTACTTGCTGTACAAGGATATATGCAAGAAAAGAGAAACCTCTTGGGATCTTTCCTAAGCAACTGAACACATGTTGTAGATGCAAGTCAGATATTTGTATCAGGCCACATGAACTCCCTACAAGTTTCTCTGGGTGTTTATAGATGTGATCTGGGAGGCGGGGCGCTTTAATTAGTGAGCCATGCTAATTAAAAGTGCCCGAGCATCATGTGCATCAGCATCTCCATGCTGAAAAATGGCAGTGGGGTACTTTGAACTAAAGGTCATTGAATGATACATGTGATGCTGGAGGCTGCTGGAGTGCATTGATTACAATGCTCCAGCAGCCTCAATTTATAGCGCCTGCTCTGACACACTGGATTTACAGCGGGTTGGAAGAGCATCTTTGCATGTGTGTAAGTACCCTCTATGATGTTATAGGAAAGCTATATGAATGGGTGGGCCATGTTAGTGATCAGTTCAAAATGTGGTACTCATTTTTATGTAGAAGTAAGAGGTGAAACCTACATGTATATACTTTGAAGTATTACATTTTTGTCTGGAGTAAAGCTGCATATTGTTGGTGTTCAGGGAAAATCATACAGAAAATGAAAATAGAACAAAAGCAACAGGGGAGAATTAGTAGAAACCTGGAGACAAAGAAGAATTGTTTATGAGGTAGGAAGAAATACATTTTATGGATAATTTGAAATGGGAAGCAATAAAATAGGAAATGTAAGAGTAGAAGCATTATCAGTTAAGTTTGAATGCAATTTAAACATGAACAAAAATGTTAAATCTGAACATATTCATTGGTAATCCCAGAACATATGCAAGCTAGAGTTCTTGAAGAGCTAGCACATAAAATTGTGAAACAGCCAGCTGCTTTGTTGTTGTTGTTTTAATTATTTTCAGTGGAGGAGCATCTTCTAGCAGTTTTTAAATGATTTCAAAGCATGATACCAAAACTGTATCAGTCCTTATATTTACAAAGCCAGATCTTCCCTTCTTAATTAGGATCTGTATGGTTTAATAGCTTCATAATGTCATGCAGGAATAGTTGTAGAACAGCTGAATTTGTTGAAAACACTAAATTAGGAGGGATTTGTAAACAAACTGGAGGAAAATAAGAATGATAAGATAGATGTTCCCAGAACCCTTTTTTTCATTTTTAAAAAATAACCTCCCCAACACACACAACCAATAGAATGAAATCAAATAATGTACTATTACATTAACCTCTCTGCCTGTACTTTTCCAACAGCAGAAGGTTGCTTGGTAGAAGGATTCATGAAATTTTGCTGTGTAAAGTGAACAAGAGATTTCCAGGTCAGCTAGATAAAGAGGTTTGTGCACAGAGAATGTACTATGGAGCACAGAGCTCATGGATGCTTCTTGTATAAGAGGGGACAAAAGAGGAGGGGAGCCTGATGGACTGCAGGAGGGGCAGGAGATCCAGTGCTTGGTGCAGCCTTCAGTTCCTACTTCTGCTGGGATGGTAAAGACTATTGCAGCCACTAGTGCTAAGTACAAATGTTTAAAAAGCCCCTGGAAGAAAGCACTATATTTCACTTTACTTAAAGTGCTATAAGTTAGAGCATGTTCCAACTGAACAGACACATGCAGCCCCACCCCCAGCCCCGCCAGTTGGGGACTGTCAGCAGTGGCTGGTGGGGAGGGAGCTCTCCCTGCCTTGTGGATCCAACCTGGCTCTCTGCAGACCCTAGCCAGCAAGCTGTGGGCGGAGGGGGTCTCTCTTCCCACCCAGTAGGGCCAGGTTCCCAAGGTTACCACAACCCTAACCCAGGATCCTACAGTTACCATATTTCCAGGTCCAAAAAAAAGGACACCTGGCAGAGGGAGGGGGGTGGCAGGGGGAATATGATGGTGGTGGGGCAGTGACATGCCGGTGCCCTTCCCCTGCCCATTCTGTTGCCCCATCACTGACAAGCCACAGCTCCCACCTTCAGCCCTGCTGCCGCCCCTCACTCCCAACCCATGGACCCCAGACCTGCCAGTGCCCTTCACTCCCAAAAAGCAGTACCCTACCCCACCCCACCGCTGGTGCCCCTTGCTCCTGGCCTGCAGCCCCCTGGTGCTGCCAGTGCCCTGCACACCCAACCCACAGTCACCTGCCCCCAGTGCCCTTCACTCCCAACCCGCAGCCCGCACCATCTACCCGCCTTGTGTGGGTAGATAGAATAATATCTACGTACTTGCAGAAATGAGATGGGGCTTGGCCAGGCTCTAAGATCACCCATTTAAAGCACTTGAAGTGGTCACACCCACACCCACTTGAATCCAGGCAGAAATGAGGTAACTGCTTTACTGAAGTGTCAGACAAATATTTGTCTGCGATGGATTTTTTTCTTTTTTGGACAGTGATGATCCTGCCTGCAGCAGGGGGCTGGATTAGATGACTTGAGATCTTTCCAGCACTGCTTTTCTATGATTCCGGTTTCTGAGGCAGCCATCTAAGATAATTTGGGTGTGTCTACAAGTGTGGTGGACTGCAAAGTTGTTACTATGCAGTCATTTAGGACCATTTAGTACTGTACCTAGACTCCTGGTGGCCCTGGGTGAACTTTTAGTATAGGGCCCCCCTTCGCCAGAGATAATGATATTAATAATAATCAGACAATGGGAAAAAAATTACCATTTCAGGTCCCCTTTCTGTCCAGGCTCCAGGTGGCTACCCAGTTCCCACATGCCTGTGCCCGGCCCTGTTCAGTACTTGCTAGCCAAGTACTAAATGACTGCGTAGTAACTGTCGTTACTACACAGTCCCGTCACCATACAGTTATTTCTAGATGCTACTGCGCAGTAGCAATGAGCTACTGTGCAGTAGCTCAATCCTACTGTGAAGTAATGTTGCTGTCATGGTTCATACCTGGCAATGCTATGGTGCAAGAGCAATGAGCTACAGGGCAGTAGCTTACTGCTACTATGCCATAGCATCCTGTGTAGATGTGCCCTCTGAGAGGTAAACTAAAACCAATGGTGTTTAGTTTTAATTTTAGTAAGAACAGATTCTTTGAAAGAGATCAATTTCTCTAGCTTGTTATTGCTGGTAACTTGCTGCAAGAGCTTTGCACTGCAGTACGACACCATATAATTAGCATGACAAGAAAAAACATCAATCTGGGAGTTAATTAAAAAGTATAGAAAACAGCTGACTCATAAGAATGATCTTCTTTGCTCTGTCACAGTTACCTCTAGGAGGCAGAGTATGCGGTAATCTGGACATGGGTGAATCAAGAGGGGTGCAGTGGTGTGGGTGCACCCCACGTTCAGACTGGACCACACTGTGGGAGTCTCTGGAGGACTTAAAAGAAGTCCCCAAAGCAGGTGAGAATCCTCCCTCCCTTCCCCTTAGTGCTCAGAGGTACCTCCCCTCCTCTCTTCTTCCCCCCTCCTACTTCCCTGCTGCTGCTGTTTTCTCAGGGGGTGGGGCATGGGTGACTGGTGCCTCCTGAGTTGGGGGAGCACATGTCCCCACCCCGCCAGAGGCCAGTCAGCAACCGGAGGAGAGGGGGTCCCTCTGCAAACAACCGGGAAGCGCGAGCCGCTCCTGGAAGTGTCAACGGTGCTTCTCCTTGCACCCCCATTACCCGGCCAGTGCTCGCAGGGGAGATATCGGCACACCCACCTGCCCCCCCCCACCCATCACCTAAGTGGGGAACACTGGCTGTGAGGGGTGCACTAGCACTTTCAGAGGGTGCATGTGCACCCCTGTGCACCCGTTATGCATCGCTACTAGGATGGGGGAGCTCCTATCTAAGGAGCTTCAAAGCTACTTCTTTCTGCTCCTGGTGGGCTTTGCAGGGGCTGGGCATGGAAGCTGCAGGGAAAGCAGTATCAGTGAGGGCAGGGGGAGGATGTACCTCTAAGCTGAGAGGGGAAGGTGGGGGGATTCTTAGTTGTGTCTGGGCCTTAAAAAGTCCCCAGAAACCCCCAGAATATAGTCTACCTGCACCAGTTGGGGAGGGGAGCTGGGGGGAGGATGCAGCTATCCCTGCAGCAAGGGTTGCTGCTCCCACACCCCTTTCCTTTGCCAAATCCTGGATCCACTGCCAAATATGTAGATGTAAAACAGACAGTCTCTTACCAGTGAATGGTTCTGTTCAAGTTTCACTCACAATCCTAGCTCTAGCCATTTGTATCACCACTGTAAATTGGGAAGCTCATCCTTTTTTGCTATGCTTTGATTAGCTGTTAAGAATGTGTCTAAAAATGTCCTAATTAGGCTTTGTAGTTAACACCTTGCTTAGTGAACTAGAACTACACCCGAGGAAAAACTTCCTGATGGAGTGCTTCTCTGGGTGAAAATGCCAAGCTGCTGAAATAGAAACATTCCACAACAATGTGTAAAAGTGGCCAGCGTTTC
>NW_005842072.1:1960770-1988434 GCF_000455745.1 Alligator sinensis
GAAGGTTTCTTTCAGAACAATGTCTGCCAGGCAGGCAGCTGTTGTAAACCTGCTTGATTTCCTGCCAGCTTGCTCGCCCAATGTGCAGGTGGGAAGCTAAGAGCCTGGCACCCGGACTTGTAGCTAGCTGGCAGTGAGTTTTCCATGCTCTAGGTCAGTATGGAGCCAATCTTTTTGGCAAGTGTGCCACAAATGAGCCCCGCATCCTCCCTGAGTGCCATTCCAGTTTCCTTTCTCTTCCTGATCTGCTGCTCTGCTTTCTGCCCCATCTGCCCATTTTGAAGGTTGTATGCATGGCAATGAGTCTAGAGACTTAAGGGTTGTTTGTTTTAGCTATGTTGGTCTAAGGACATGGGGACTAGGGACAGACATTACACATAAACTGGTTTAAGTGATCAGAAACTGGTTTAAACCTGTAACAGAACAGATGTTCAGTGCACATAAACCAGTTTGAAAATGGCTGAAACTGGTTGGAGAGAAACTTGGTTGAATGTATTATCAGACTTAACTGATTTGGGTCAAACTGATTTATGCAATGTCTGTCCCAGATCTCTTCCTGGTTTAAGTTAAATCAACATCCTCCAGCATCCCAGTTGCTTTGCAGCCCTGGGTGGGGCTTTGTGTTCTGCTCCAACCCAGCAGGGCTAGCTCATCCCATCTGCTCCCTGGCTGCAGCTCTGGCAGAGACTGCAGGTACAGGGCCTTTGCCTGGATTCCTCCTGCTCAACCCCTCCTGCCCCACTCCCTACTGAAGCAGGAATATTCCCCTCTTCTCTGCCTTAATGGGGTAATATGTGTTAGCTAGCATACCACATGCTGGCTACGGGCCATGCTGTGGCAGGCAGGACAAAGGCAGACAGGACTGTTCACTTAGGGCTTTTTGCAGCTAATCAACAGCTAGCTGGTAATGCCCCCCCCCCCCCTTTTTTGGAAAAAGTTGTTTAAGAAGACCTTGAACTAATGAGAAATCCTTTTGTTTTCTTAATGGGGTGATAAACACCATATTATTAACTCCCTGATGGCCAGGGAGGAGGGGGAACCCATCCCTAATCAGAGCATCCTTCTGGGGCCTTGACATGTCCCTCCTCAGCTCAGCACTATGACAGGGAAGGGAGGTGAGGGCTGCTCTAGTGCCCCCCCAGCTTCTAGCTTGAGCCCCTGCTGGCATGCGCTGGCATTTCCTCAGTCCTGATGGGATGTCTGAACAGTTACAAACTGGTTTAGCCTAGCCAGGTTAGACTAACAGATTGAATCAATTCAGGCTCAGGCTTTTTGAATGTCTGTCTCTAGACAGGCAGAGAAGGTTCTTTGGGTAGATGTGATATCTTTTATTAGACTGACTAAATAGCTGGAAAAATTGTTCTTTTTAAACTTTGGGCACAAATGAAAAAAAAAGGCTTGAAGAAGGGTATTAGTGCCTGAAAGCTTGCAATGAACAATTTTTATGACTACACTTGTGTCATATTGAATGTAATAGTTTGAATGCTTGTAATAGTTGCCCATTAGCCAGTTTAGACAAAAAGGTGAGGTTCATCTTCTTATCTAGGTTCATTGTTTTACCTGGCCTTACAACAAATGTGCTTAAAGTCTTGGCTCCTTGATCTTATCTCTAGAGGCCTTTAAAAAGTTATCCTAAGGACCAGAAAAAATGACCCTTAAGCAAACATTCTGAGAGATCAAACCCTAGGCCTTTTGAAAGGGGGTTGTAAAAGAAAGGTCACCGCAGTGGTATGGAAAATCTTCCAAAGCAAATTTAAGATAAACTAAATAGTCAGCAGACAAATTCTGTTGTGGAAGACAAACTGACCACCTAGCAAAAAACCTGTTGAGTAAGATCCGAGCCCAAATTTGGGAGTAGTGACAGGTTTGGGTAAGAGGGGCCCAAGACGGCAAGTCACCCAATAAAAACTGTAACCTACAGTCCCAATTTGGAGGTAACTTCACTTGCAGAACAACGAAGGAAGAATCACAAGTGTAGACCGGATCAGACTGATCACCTGAACCACCCTCTCCATGAACACGAATCTCTTAGTTCACGCTGAAGCCATGGAGCGCCCGAGTGGGACTGGAGGAAGGGGACTGTTCCTATCACTGCTGAGGCCAACCCATTGAACCATATTGCTGAGGCCAGCCCATTGAACCGTACTACTGAGGAATGAAACCATATCTAGGTGTTTGGCTTCTCGGAATTCTAGGATTGTAAGTATAATATAGTAATAACTTTTCTGGTTCAAATTATATAGTTAGTTGTAATTATAATTTTTTAAAGAAGTGCATTTAGAGTATTGTTCCTTATATATATAGTTATCGTGTTTTTGATGTTTATGGTATTTCTTAAAATAAAATTGTGTTGTATAAATTAAGTGTGAACTCATTGTAAAATCGTGCAATTAGCTGAAAATTCCCCCAGCCAGTGCATCAAATGAATCAGTAAGTTGTGTGGGATCTTCTCTATTCCATAACCCACTAGAGACAACTTGGGTCTCTCATTATGTGAGGGTTGTGTTCCAATAAAACCTTGCATAAAACAAATCCATTATTACATGTAATTAATAGGGATACGTACCAGCCTCACTCTAGTGCCTCCTCAAACCATGACAAATTCAAAAAGTAATCACATAGTACAATAACTGCTGCGTGGAGAGGCTGCGAGCTCCACGCTGCCAGCAGCGGCACACTCAGGGGGTGCATCAACAGGACAGTGTGGGGCAGGCTGGAGAGGCACCCGGGGGAGGGAAGCAGGGTAGCAGGGAGCACCAGCTGCTCACCACTCCTGGCTCTCTCCTGCTTCCCTTCCCCAGGTGCCTCTCTAGCCTGGCTGGCGCGACCTGGCGTGGCTGGGAACAGAGAGGCTGCACAGAGAGGCTATGAGCTCTGTGCTGCACTCAGTGGCACATGCAGTGGGTATGTTGCCAAGGCAACACTGGTGAGCACCTTCACCACATGGCCCCACTGTTCCCTGCTTCCCTGCCCCTGAGCCTTCGCAGCCTGGCAGGCATGATCTGGTACAGCAGGGAGCAGCAGTGCTACACAGGGATTTTTGCACCACTGCAAGCTCCACGCTGCCCTAGTGATGCACCTCCTTCACACTCAGCTTCATTGAGGGCAGTGGTGCAGGGTTGCACCCCTCAAAGCAGCGCCGGAGCTCTCAGCCTGCACTGCCCCGCATACAGATCTGGGAGGTGCGGGTCCCTGCTGCCCCTTGGAAGTGTGCGCAGCAGCAGGAAGCCAGCCTTCTTCCTCCCCCCATGAGCCACCTGAGGCTCTGTCCTGCTCCTCGCTGAAACTCTGCAGCTGCACACTGTGGCCCTGGGCCCCAAGCACCCCCTGGCTGGACAGCAACCTCAGCCCTGCTCAGCTGCCTTCCTACAGGGGACTCAATCCCCCTCTTCCCCCGCCACTTACCTGCCGGAGCTGCCCTCAAGGCTACTTGGGACCATGTGCATGTACTGTACCATGCACACGGTGCCCCCTGTCTCACCACGTTCCTTTTGCTTCCTCCCAGCTCCCTGCAGGCTGGATCTCTGCCAGCCTGCAGGGAGCTCATTGCCGGCCGACTTTGCATAAGATTGGATTTTTCTCACACAAAGTAAATTTCTGGTATAAATAAGGCTGTCGCATATAAGTGAATTTGCACAAAACAAATCTGCATAAAGAGAGACCCAAGTGTATTTATAAAAGTTACCATATCTACCTCAAGAACCTTGTCTGTCTAGAGATTAAGGCATTTTAGACATGGATTGAAGGATAAACTGCACACAGCACAGCCACTTTGGTCCTGTCTAAATCACATTAGAGCTCTAGGCTCAGGAGCTAAGAAATATCTATTCCCAGTTCCCAAGCAGACTTGCTTCCAAGCTGACATTCTAGTTCTCATGGGGTTGGTCGATGGTTACATCACACTCATTTGCCTGGCAGCCATATCGTGATCATAAATAGAGTCTTAATTGTTCAACCTACCATAAGGCCATAATATATGGGTTTCAATAATGCTGCAGTCTATAATGCTAATGTAAGGGGAGAGAAATACTAACAAAGATAGCTGGAGGGCTTTTCTACATGAGGGAATTTACTGAACATAATTATACTGGTGTAATTATACTGCTAGAATTACATCAATATAACTGCCTTTATGTACACTTCTATTCTAGAGTAAGGGTTCCTTCTACAGGTTTACCTTTATACCACTCCCAGAGTAACATAAGCTAAAGCGTAAGTCCTTGGCTGGACTACAGCAATGTGATATATCTGGACATGAAGCCTTTAGTGCTTAAGAAAATCTAGCTAGTACAAAATGGTGCAGAACATCACCTCAGAAACACAAGTTACCAGGAGCATTTCAGACTAGTCCTCTGCTCTCCAGGTTGGCATCCTTCAGGTTATTATATCTACTCTAAAGTCTTGGAGCTTATCAAGGTGCTTCCTAGGCTGGGCTCAGGATAACAAGATCAACTAAAGTGCCACGCTGAAGATAACATGGTTACCAACATTGCTCCTCAGGCAATCAAGGTAATGCTTTCCTGTGCTGTAAACAGAGCTATCTTGGCATCCCTCCTGCTCCAAGTGCAAGGTGCACTTTTTTTTAATCTCACCTTCTCTAACAAATATGTAGCAACACATCTCTCTTTATATAAATCCTACCCAGACAAAACACTTCACTACACAGACTTGTCCCTCTAGGGAAGAGGATGAGAAAATGAAGAATATGTGATAAATGTTAGTCCTAATGCTTGGTGCATTTTAGTACAAAGGGCTCAGATCTCACAATAGCAAATGTGGAATAAGAACATCTATACAGTATAATAAAATAATAATGTAATGATGACAGAAAATTTTCTCTTCTATAAACAGGAGTGGAAACAATAGCAAGAAAAACATTTACTAAAAGTAACAGAGTAAAGATACAACAGGCAGAATCTCAAAGACAGTTTAGCAAGGGATTCTTAAATCTCATACCTCTCTTGACCCTGTCCTACTTCTTCCATGTAGATAGATTCATTTGACAAAAACCCATCAGACTGCAATTAAGATAAAAGAATGCAAATTTGGCAGGTAAGCAGAACACAGAATTGTGTGTAATTTCAGCTTTGTTTTAGTGTAGCAAGGCTGGTGATTTTCCCAGCTTTTTATGTACATGTAGAGATGTGCTAATTTTGCCCTGAGTAAAAGTAACAATTTTGCAACTGGGATTTCCAAATCTAATTTCACTCATATAAAATTCAAATGTTTTGGGGGAGTTCTGGGCCTTTGGAGAATACCAAACAATTGCATTCCTCTTACAGGGCCTTCAAGCCTTAGGGTGACACTATTCCAAATCCTCCGCGTGCTACATTTAATTCTTTTAGAGACTACATTTCCCTGGTGGACTACTAGGGTAATTTAGCCAGGAAAGAGTTTGCAACTCTCTGTGACTGTTAATGCTGCTGGCAGCCACAGTAAAGTTTATTTAAGGATGTGCTTTGAGAAAAAAGGCTTTGTGAGCCTTTTGCAGACTCAAGACTTGAATAGTTTTCTCAGTAGGCAGAAAGACTTTTGTAAAAACATTTGCATAATTACTTAAACGGAATATGCCCTACAGTACCAGTCTGCTCATTTGCATATAGTTTCAATGAATTTTAAAATAAACTAGTGTAAAATAAGCAGAAAAATGGTTTGATTACCAGGGAAACAGGCATATCTTGATCCTATTGAATAATATGCACCTGAAAACTCAGCATGGTTATAGGAAGCAGTCTACCGTGGCGGCACAGAGCTAGCTGTGCCTTGTTTAACATGCCAGTGGCTCAGCCTAAATTTATCTCAAGGCCCGTTTTAGAAATGAAATGGGATATTACATTTATTCAGTAATATTCATTTTTAGAAAAATAGCTTTGGGTAAAAAGTCAAAATGTATTTCTTCTAGGCCATCATAACGCAGATCATCATTTTATAAGTATTGTTCAATTTTGCATCAAAAAACCTACATTAAAAAGAATGTTATAGGTGCTAAGTCAAGCCCTCAGGGATTATGGAACGCCAGACTGCTGATGTGTACTGTCTATCCTACTGGCCAATAGTGTCTCAGAGTGTTTCTTTGGGCTCTTATGTCTCTCTCCATCTGTTGTTTTTTTCTTTTATACTTAAGTTTGAAAGTATTGGAAAGCTGGAATCTTTGTTCTATGTCTTCACAGCATCTGGCACAATGAGGCCCTTGGTTATGACTAGAACTTTTAGGCTGCGTCCAGATGAGTGACATGTGCCTGTTGCGCCGTCTCAAAGCAGTTTGAGATGCCGCAGGAGGCATGACACGAATGAAATAAAGGTTCCTTGCGCTGCATATTTGCAGTACAAAGTCTAAATTTGATACCAGGAAGTCCCGTCCTGGTCCTGTCTGAAGGTGTGCACCAGCGGGCCAGTCCAGGCTGGGCCCATTTGCCATGTGCAACCCCAGGGTCTCAGGTGGTGCTGCGCTGCTGCGGGGTTGTACCTGCAGCAGGACGTAAGCGCCCCAACAGCCTGGCTGGCTGCTGCTGCCAGTGCTAGGGGCTCTGCACCACAGAAGGGAGGCTGAGGGAGGGTGGCGGCCTCCCCTCAACCCCCCCACAAGTTCCCCCTATACCTATACCCCCCGCACACCCATCCACAAACCCCATACCCCCTACACACCCACTCACAAACTCCATACCCCCCACCCATTCCCACCCCACTCCTGCAAACCTCACATCCCTTCCACATCTCACAACCTGCATGCCCAGCCACCACACAGGATGAGACCTGCTGACATGAGCTGTGGCTGCAGGAGCAGCTGTCCCCACATCCTGATTAGTGAAGGGGTCAGGGGCAGCTCTGATTTTTCTGTGATAAAAAACCAAAAGCAAACACCAAATCATATACATATTTAGAATTTATTTTATTGTGATGATAGAGGCACTGGTAGAATTCCAAACTGCTTTAAAATTGTACATAGATCAATAAAACGTTGCCTGACTGATCTCTCTCTCTCTCTCTCTATATATATATATATAGTGGAGTTTAATTTTAATTGTGGAAGAACACAGACTTTTGGGTATCTTAATGAGTGAATTTGAGATTTTTTTATCAGAGAAATTACAATTTTTAAACAAGGAACACCAGGATTCCTGCCAGTGAGGCAAGTGGCGGGACCCAAGCAGAACAGCCTGCCCAAGGCTGGCATCAGGGAACTTGTTGGAGGGCAAATGAGACGGCTGACCTCCTGGCGATTTGGGGCCAGGAGGACATGCTTTAACAGTTCAAAGCAGGCCACCACAATGAGCACATCTTCCAGGCGATAGCTGCCCAGATGGCAGGGCAGGGGTATACATGGCAGCAGTGCTGCACAAAGGCCAATTGTGCAGCCATGGCCCACTGGTAGCTGGTCCAGAGGTGCAGGTGGCTCTGCTGCAGTGACCATACCACAGTCCAGGTGGCTGTGTGGTCTTCATCCAGGTCTGGCAAATATGCAGACATGGGGGTGCAGGTCCAAGGGGCAGCAGGTCACAGCCAGGCAGCAGCCCCTGCTGCCAGATTGCTGCAGTGGGTAGAGGGGGTAGGGGCTGCTCTAGGTCAGGGCTGCTGCAGCAGTCCAGCTGGCACAGGGGGCTAGTGGCTGGGGCCCAGAAAGCCCCTGGGGGAAAGAGACCTTTGTGGCTGGGCCTCAGAAGCTCCTGAGGGAAAGTAGCCTTGAGCTGCTCACCAGGGCAGCTTTTTATTCTGCTGGGGCCAGCATAGGTGCTGGCCCCAGCCTTCAGCTCTGCCTGGCTGCAGATCTGGGAGGAGCTGGACAGGGTCAGTTTGTCCCAAATGGCACTATTTGCCCCACACTAAAGTTCATGTTCAGGCACATGTGCTGATGCACAAATCTCTGGCACAAATTTATGCCACTGCTATTTGAGCTGCTGCAAGCACACATGTGTGCATGTGTGGAGGCAGCCTTAGATGCTACTATGATACCAGTGGTAACAATGAAAGGGGAGCATTGAGAGTGGAGGAGAGAGAGTCTCTCTCTTTTGAGTTTCAGCACCTGGCATCACAGGGGCTTAGAGCACCAATGTCAGAGATATCTTCAGAAAATGTAGCTGCCAAATTTAAGCAAGTCACTACAGTGACTGCACAAATGGCTATTTTTCAGACCATTATAATGTGATCAAATATGGCCAGTATTTCACAAGAATGACAAAGGGCATATATCCTGTGCCCAGAAGCAATCTCACTACAAAATTTCAAATCCAAGCATGGGAACATAAAACTGCTGGACAAAGTCTTACAACCAGTTAATATTGTCCCCAAAATGCATTAATCCCAAATCTTGTTCCTGAAAATGGTTTATTTGCTAAATCTTTCAAAAAAAGTGAAGTGGTGGGAAATGATGTACAAACTTACTGTATAGGTGATGTAGATAGCAACACCTAGAGTTATTTCATTTATATTTTTACTGATTACTGTTTACCATTAATTGTATTTAAATACTTTATGGGTAGATTTGATAATCTAGAAAGGCATTTTTGGGATGGCTGCAAAAATCACGGTCTACAGCTAGACGCTTATATAAAAAAACCAAGAATATATTTTCAAATAAGGTTTGTTTGAATAAGACCACCAAATCTGGTTTTCTATTATTCATTGGTTCATGTTATGATTTAAATCACAAGTATTTTATAAACTGCTGGGTATTCATCAAAGGGTTGATTAATCCCAAAAGTTTGCTGAATTACATGATTTATTGTTTGTTTGACTGGAAATACTTTATTTGCCACTTATCATGCATTATTTTCCAGTATCATATATTTTATTAATGTTACCAGGGAGCAAAAACATTATCATAAGGCTTCATTGATAAATAACACATTATGGATTTTAAAGAGAAAATAATCAAAGTAAATGATTTGTTATCTACAGGCTGAATATTGTCCATATATTCAGCACACATTTTGACCATTCAGGATTGGATTCTGAATGACTGACAAAGCCAAAAAAAAAAAGCTAAATTCATAACTAAGATTACTAATAATGAATAATCCAACTTGACCTAACCACAACTTCCACTTCCACATTTCTATGTATACAAACTAGGTATCTATCAGAATACTGTTAAATTTGTTTTGGAGTTGTGAGGACATCTTGTGGCCAGATGAAAAAAGCTCTAGGTCTCTGTCCATGACTTCTTGACAGAAGAAATATATTTAATACCCACTGTTTAGAGTAATGCCCCTCAAAAGACTCAAGGCATGCATTGGTATATGATTGCATTCAGTTTTTTACTACAAAAAAGAGGAATTCTTCCCTTGCAAAGAACTCAGAAAAGAGCACAATAGGTCAGAAAGTTATTTGAGACTATGGATTCCTAATTGAAATCTCTAGGTTTATCTTGTGAATTATGTTTGTACACCTATCACTGACAATATTGCATGACATCCTGCTGCACCCCTGAAAGGATCTCAAGGTACCCCAGGGTGCTGTATCATCTTGGTTGAGAATCACTAATTTGGAGCATAGCCCAAGTAACTGCATCAATCTTATCTTTCATCTTGGAAATAATAATATTTCAATTATGGGTTATAAGCATTAGAGCAGACCTCACCTATCATTTAATTGCTAGACACTTGATCCACAATTGCTTTTGAGTCTTGCTCAATCTCTCTGAAATGTGCTCCTACTCCCTCTACAAAAGGGTAAACTCTCTTGATTTCAAATTCAGTTTGCTGGGTTAAGCAATGGAAAAAAATTATCCCCTGTGTCTGTACATGCACATACAATTCTAAGAACCAGTGCTTTCATTTGTCTAATTTAAGTTTGAAAATGTTGTGGAACTAGGGGCTTGTCTGGAGCCTCTCATCCCTGCCTTTGAAGGGAATGTCTTCTAACAATGGGGTCATTCTTTATTGATCTTTAATAGGATCTTTTCTGAACTAATTTTTATTACATATTTTACATTTAGATATTGAGTCAACTAATGTCCCTGTTGAATTTTAAAATATTTTAAATAGGACACTAACTTAATTCACCCACTGTGGGACAGGAATTGATTCTTCCACCTCATTTTGCACTGGTGAGGCCTTTCTGGGTGAAGCCTTTTTTACTGGCTCCAACTTTGTGCACCATACTTCAAGAAAGATGTGGACAAAATGGACAGAGTCCAGAGGAAAGCAACAAAAAAGATTAGAGACCCAGAAAGCATGATATATATGGAAAGGTTGGAAGAAATGGAATCATTTCATTTACAGAACAGAATATTGAGGGGGATTTGATAGTGGTCTTTAAATACTAAGAAGGTTGCAATAAAGATGGTGATGATCACTTGGTCTTTATATTCACAGAGGACAGGATAAAAAATGGGGGATTGAATTGCAACAAAGGAAATTTAGTTTAGATATCAGGGTGAGGAGAGGGGGTGGGGATAATCTAAAATTTGAAGATGCTTAAACACTGAACAGATTACCTAGAGAGGTTGTAGAATCTCTTTCTATCTCTTGGCATTTTAAAATGAAGATTAGACGTACATTTGTGTGATAAAGTTTCAACCTGGAATAATCTTGGCTTGAACAGGGGGTTGCCTAAGAAAACCTCCTGAAGTCCCTTCCAGATGTTCTTCTCTATGATTCTGTAATTCAGAATTTTTGTAAAGATGAAATGCCAGGTATTTTGGAAGTTTTGAGCACATATATTCCATCTGAAATCAGTGGGAGCTACAAGTGCTCAGCAACTCTGAAAATCAGGCCCATAATGTCTTCATTCATCACAATAGATTTCATAGATGTTAGGGTCAGAAGGGACTTTAGCAGATCATCATGTCTAACCCCCTACCCTGGGCAGGGAAGAGCGCTGGGGTTAGATGACCCCAGCCAGGTGCATGTCTAGCCTCCTCTTAAAGATCCCGAAGGTAGGGGAGAGCACCACCGCCCTTGGAAGCCAATTCCAGATTTTGACAACCCTTACCATAAAGAAGTTCTTCCTGATGTCTAACCTAAATCTGCTCTCCATCAGTTTGTGGCCATTGTTCCTAGTTACTCCAAGGGGTGCCCTGGTAAACACAGCATCTCCTATTCCTTGCTGTCCTCCCCAATGAATATGTAGGCAGCCACAAGATCACCTCTCAGCCTTCTCTTGCAAAGGCTGAAGAGATTGGGGGCCTTCAATCCCTCCTCGTAGGGTTTTGCCTGCAGGCCCCTAGCCATACAAGTGGCCCTCCTCTGGACCCTCTTGAGGTTGTCCACATCCCTCTTGAAGCGCGGCACCCAAAACTGGACGCAGTACTCCAACTGCGGGCTGACCAATGCCGCATACAGGGGAAGAATATTTGTTCTCTCCTTCATGGCTCCGTTTAAATCCCAGCAAAGTCAATGAAAGCTATTCCTAGGGAATGCTCTATACCAGTTATAGGACAGCTCTTACTTCAGCTAACATCAGGAAATAAGTGCTCCTCCCCCCCCACTTTTTTTTTAAATAAATGCAACCAAAGCAAAAGAATGAAATAAATAAAAGCCTTTCAAGTCTGACATTGTTAACATCTATTAAATCACAGTCTAATTAAATTATAGTTGTGAACTAAAGGTGGGACTACAATCAGGGAAGGAGGTAAATACAAGTTCTGTTCTATGCCTAGGCTTCACCAGACCTCGGGAGATGGTGATGATCTTAAGTGGACAAGCATTACAGATAAATTAAAAAGGGAAAAACAAAGCCTGGGGTTCCATACAGTCTTGTGTTTAAATCAATCAAACTATGCATATGGAACACCTCATTGCCTGGATATCTTTTTTTAAATAGATTAAGGTGCTGCATTTTATCATGTTTTATTTGCTTTTATTGGTATTTGTTTTGTGTCAAGATCTGCAAAACCATCTCATTGTTTCCTTAATATTCTTCAACTATGGCTAAGTATTCATTTTGCTATGATCACTGCTTTTCTGGCTGACTAGTGTCATCTCAGCAAGCAACTGAGCATACATGTCAGGCAGTGGCATGCTTCAAACATGCCATGCTCTTCTACACATTTTACATCCAGGAATGGAAATATAAATATTATAGTTTGAAGGGACCCCAAAATCCATGAGTCATGACTGAAATAAAGCATACTGACATGTATTCCCACACAAATGAAGAGAGAACCAATGCCTGAGCGCAAAAAAGGATTATGCAAAACACAAAACACCAAATAGACCCACATATGCACACAAGTGCAATCACCATGGTAACTGCTAGGCTTAAATACATGGAGACCCTGAGTCAAGATCTGTCCAATAAACACTATGGCCAGTAAGGGTGTGTGAAACAGGCTGTATTCATTTTGGATTCAGACTGAATTGGGGACAGTGATTCGATTAATTGATTTGGATCACTGTCCTGATTCAGTTCGGCTGAATCTGAAGATTCAATGCTGATTCGAAGAATCAGTGATTCGGCCATAGACACAGCTTTAAATGTTTTTCCTACGTACCTAGAGGTACAAGGTGTGGCTTGTGAACGCTGCAATGCTGGGGCAGATGGAGCATCCCACAGGAGCGTGGGGGGGGGGGGGTCCCCCTGCATACTTAGCAGCAAACCTGGAAGTGGAACAAAAGTACTTCCAGTCCACTTCCAGGTCCAATGGGGAGTGCGTGGGGGGCTCCCCTGTGCCTCCCCAGCTCAATGATCAGCTTTAGGGGGGCCCCGGGTGCCCCCTCAGACTCAGGAGGCACCCGTCTGGGCGGGGGGGGGGGGGGGGGGGGGGGGAAGGCCTGTGTACTTCCCGGTGGACCTGGAAGTGGACCCAAAGTGCTTCTAGTTCACTTTTGGGTCTCCTGCTGAGTGTGTTGGGGAGCCCCCTGCACTCCTGTGGGATGCTCCATCTGCCCCACCATTGCAGCATTCATGAGTCACCTGGTACCTTGCGGTATGTAGAATAAATTTTTAAAGCTGTGTCTATGTCCGAATCTCTGTATCTTTCCGAATCTCTCTGAATTGATTTGGAGGGTTCCAGTTTGATTCAGAGAGATTAAAGGGCCTCCTGATTCAATTCAGATTCAGAGATTTGGCCTCCTGATCAGGCTGAATCTCTACTGAATTGAATCAGGGACCGAAGCTTCGCACAGCTCTAATGACCAGGTCCTACAAAATGGCCAAGTTCTTAAAATGACCCTGACTATAGTAGGGGGTCTCACATGTGGACCAACCCTTTGTCTGTTTGTATTTTCAATAAGGTCTAAAAAAATGTTTGCCACTACTCTTAGCACTGATGTGGGTCCCCTACTTTTAATGACAGCAGGAACTGATCATAGACAAAGCTCTTGTAACCCATTGGTGTTTTTAATGATATGTCATCTAATCCTGCTGAGGTTGTTTCAAAAGAAGCCATTTGTTTAATATATTTTTGTACATCTCTATTTTTTTTTTAAATTGATTTTTTAATATCAAAGTTTTCAGCCTATTCTATCAGAATGTAAATTAATTCCTTTGGTATTCATCTTTAGATCAATCCAGCAGTTGTGATAATGACATTTTTGAAAGTGGTGACTGCCTAATGCAAAGTAATTATTTTTAATAATGACTGATCCATAAAACAGAATTCATAACATTTTTAATACATGTTCTAAGCAGGAGCAGTAAAGGTGTGCATTCTAAGAATGCATATCAAACTGTGGTTTAATCATTCATGACACATTCTTTGAAATGGTAGTTCAAAAGCTGTGGTGGTATAAAAACAATCATCATTCCATTGTCTTCAATGGAGTTTTGCCTGTTAACTCCAGTAGAGATTTTTGACCCTTCATAAGTTACAAATAAGACTTAAACTCCAAAACACACAGGGGAAAAGTTTAGAGAAGAGAGAAAGCAAGCAGTTCAGGTTTGGATGGTAGTAGCCAGAGAAGAGAGGTAGTCAAGAGTACCAAATACAACATTGGGTCTGTTTATACTATGGCTTCCTCAGTGTTGAGGTATACCAGTACTTTTGACAGACTGCTAATTGTGTGACCTTCTACAAACCCAGTGGGCTTGTCTACACAAGATGCTAAATACACAGTAGACTAATTCTACTGTGCATTAGTGCAGCATGACAAAAGCCATGCTATTGTGCTAATGCACAGTAGAATTAGTCTACTGTGCATTAGCATCACTAAAAAGGTGTGCACCATTGCTACTGCACAGTAGTACCAGTTACTGTGCATTCAGTTGGTACCTCTTATTACAGGTACTAAACTTAATGTGCAGTACCTACAGCATATTAATGCAAGTGTAGATGTGCCCATTGGGAACTTTCCATTGTTTTACATACTCTTCACTTACTCGGCTCAGGCCTACAGTCTAGGAATGTTTTATCAAAACAAACAAAACCAAAAACCCACACAAATATGCTCAAAGGACAATGCCCCAAAAGTAAAAAAAATCCTTTATGAAGTTGGAAAATATTTTAGAAAGAGATGAGTGTGTAGCTAAAAAAGCACTCAGTCATTAATGTGCATGCCTCTTTTTTCATTCATTCTGTGAAACTGAATTTTCTTCTTCCACCTCATTCTGATCTCTGCTTGACAGTTCTTTGAATTATTACAAGGCCCTAGACCTGACTACTTATCTTTTCATATTTTTTAATGACAAAGAAATTGTTATTCCATGGAAAACTTCGTCTGAGCCCCAACCCCCCACATTTTTTGGTGTTTGTTGAAATGTCCATTTTCTTAAATTCCAAGGGCATACTGAACACCATTCCCTCCCCCCCACAACAAATCCTTTCATTTCTACCTGCTGGCTTATACTCTTTTAAAGGGCTTCCTTAGATCACTGTGCCTTGAGAAACCGAGTCTGTTACAAGTCTGAATGTTTTGAAAGTACCTTTTTATCCTTTAAATACAATGTAAAGAGCTGTTCACTCCTAGGGCATTCATCTGTGTTGCTTGTCCAACACACCTTGGTAAATACAATCTTCCCGTCTTAGGTCCTGTCCTCTGCAGGCTTCTGTTAACTGATGAAAAATGACTCATTCACTT
Source organism: Alligator sinensis (assembly GCF_000455745.1). Classification (NCBI taxonomy): domain Eukaryota; kingdom Metazoa; phylum Chordata; order Crocodylia; family Alligatoridae; genus Alligator; species Alligator sinensis. The sequence goes on from NW_005842072.1 coordinate 1,975,728, forward strand.
TCTCCTCTGTGGTAGATGTTGTACAGTAGACTCTGACCATGATATCATTCCTGTTCTTTTTTTTTCTTTTTTCCACCAAGGGACATTTAGCAAGCCATCCTTTCACTTGTTCCTGAGGGAAAAAGAGGATGTATGCAAAAAGTGGAACTAAGGGGACTTGCTAAGGATGAGTATAAAGGAGTAGCACAAGCATGTTGAGGAAAAAGAAAAAAGATAGAAATGCTAAGGTTCAAAATGAGTCCCAATTAGCAAGGGACATAAAAAGCAACAAGAAAGGGTTCTGTGAATACATTAGACATTAAAGGAAGACAAAGGCAGCTTTAGATCCACTCCTCAACAGACGAGACAAAATAACAGATGTTGCAGAAAAATAAATATTCAATAGCTTTTTTTTTTTTTGTGGCTAGCATCGTCACAAAAAAGACCAGCTAATTAACACAATTAATTTTGACAAAGGAATGGGAGTGCAGGTCAGAAGTGGGAAAGAAAAAGATTAAAGAATATTTAGAGGTATTCAATTCAGCAGGGCCTGACTACATTCACCCTAGAGTACTTAAGGAGCTGGTCAAAGTAATCTCTGAATGATAATTTGTTAATGTTGAGAAATCCTGGCAGACAGGGGAGGTTCCAGAAGACTGGGGAAGGGGAAACAGTTCTTTTTTAAAAGAGGGAAGAAAGACTCTATATGGGAGTTGTAACTATTCCAAAAGTTTGCGGCTCCACTCCAGCAATGGGGAGCTCATGCCCAAAGCAAGGTACTCACATCGGGCCCCAACAATTGCTGTCAGGTGCAGCACCCTGGGATGCATTGCCAACTGCAGGAAAGGTGTTGCGGGTAGGCTTCTTGGGAGAAGTCAGACAGACCCATGAAAGCTCAGCTGCTGGTGAACTCAGCCATTGTTTACCCGTGCCTCTGTGACTTCCCTCTTTCTCCATCCCCTGTGCTCTGTTGTACACCAACAGGGATGGCCTGAAGACTTGAAGCAGGCAGCTCAGAAAAGAGATAATTCAGAGCCTGGGATGTAAACAGGCAAACTGCCAAGATCAGCTTCAGTAAATCAGAAATATCTACTGTTCTCAGCCAGAATAAAATTTCTTGTTATAAAAGAATCTAATTTTGAGAATATATATATATGTAAAAGCCTTCTCAGGAGCTTTCTTGACAATCTGACTGGCATCTTAACACCTCTGAGGCATTAAAACACATTCAGCTGCCAAGAATTTGCTCAAATGATGGCTTTAGCAATATCTGGGTAACAGATCCAGGCCAGCAAAATGGAAATCTGCACAAAATGTTTTTAGTTAATAAAAATATGTCCATAAACCCTTGCCCCCACAGCTATTGTTAGTGAATCAGGACAGGAGAATATTAAATTATGTTTTGATGACATAATAGGGACTGAAATGCAGTGCAGGCAGAAATAATGCATATTTACTCCTAAGGATTACTTGAATTTAATATTTTTTTTGTTTTTGTTAGGGTACATTATGTGCCAGGTGCAAACCAGAGAAGTTTTCATTTCAGCTCCAATGGGTTTGTTAACAAAGAGTATATAGATAGGTAGGATGCTTTCTTGCTGGTAGGGCAATTGAGCTGAGAATGTCGAGGTTTTTATACTAGTGCACAGTGTTGTTGTTACCTGTGAATACCCGGGCAATCAAACCCTGTATATTTTCAAGGACATAGCTAGAAACTGAACATACCATTTCATGCAAGAGAGGTTTCTCACATGTTTGGTTTAGTGAGCTTGGAAGCTTAAATGCTACTTTTAATGCAGTCTAGTACAACAACAAATTGGTCTCAGCTTTTGAAAATAACTAGACAAATCCTAATTCTTGTCTAGCCTTTTCTCATTCTGTAGTGTTATCATTGGCAAACATACCTCCAGTTTGGTATTAAGTGGTAAACTTTTGATGTACTCCAAATAACTTCCACAGCTGCCATAAGAACAAGATAAATCCCACTGGACAAAAACTTGTACTTATCATTCAACGTGCTATAACAATAAAATGTTGGGGAGACATAAGAGGTGTTGCTTCTGCTCATCTGTGACTTGGCCTCCATAACTGCATTATTCAGTGATTTAAATCATGGCTTCTGAAAGAAGTTGGTTGTATTTAAGTCTAAAAGAAAGCAAAGATAAGGACACATTCTACTTTAAAACTTTAAGCAATCAGAAAATCTATAATAAGTCCGAGTTCTGATTTAGAAAAGTATCCCAAAGGACAACTCTATCTGTAGGCATTTTAAAGATGCCTATCACAATATCGCCTGATGGTTATCCAAAAATCATTACTGTATGTATAAGTCTAGAAATATCTAAAAAATCAGGCTCTCTTGTGAGAATTTCAAGGCTTCCTCATTTTGTCTGGGCTGAAATTACAGTGAGACTTTTGACACACAGCAATATTCCTAGTTCTAATCAAAACACAGTAGCACAGAGATTCACAAACTTCTTGAGCCTCAAAAATGGTTTAAATCAGGTAGGCCAAAATTAACATTATAATTTATTTTTAGTTCACCTATGCAATCTCTATCAGTCACTTTGAATTGGGACTGTTTGATTCAAATGGGACTCGATGACCTTTTTTGATGCAGAAACCAAATAGTGCTTTTTCAGGAAAATGGCCACAGGGTGGGATAAACCATAGTTCTAGGGCCAAATTAAGCCAGGAGAATGTGAGGCAACTCTTACAGTACTTTTTGGGATAAACAGGCATGGGTGCATACAGTCATTTCTGCACTAGGTCTATGTTCACGTGGCTTACTTTCAGCTGCCTAAACATAGACTAGGACCAGGTACAGACATTACACATAAACTCGTCTATACCTGTAACAAAACCAAAGTTTGGCACGCATAGACTGATTTAAAAATGGTGGAAGCCAGTTTAAGATAGGCCTGGATCGATGTGCACTCAAACTTAATCAGGTTAGCTTAGACCAGTGCATCAAACTTCTGTACTAGATCAATTCATGTTAGTTTGCTGTCTGCTGGCCTCCCAGGCACCTTGGTGGCCCCCTGCTAGACTCTCTCAGTAGGAGCCATGCTAGCACTCTCCCTGTGCTTGGCTGCTTCAGCTGAGTGCCCAGTGGGCCCTGCCCCTGAGCTCTCATAGACCTGAGCCAGCAAAGCCTCTGTCTCCAGCCCCACCTCCTGCCTTCAGTGAGCTGTCAGCTGTAGCCAGATAGGGGGGACGGGGGAGAATGGAGGCTTCTGCTGCCTGGATCCAGCAGCCAATCATTGGTGGCCTGGCTGCTTGGCTGTGCCCAGCATTCTCTGGCAGCCCAGGGAGCCCACAGGGCCTGCTGGGAGGTGCGTGGGAGCACCCCCAACCTGCTGGCATTGGCCAGTGCAGGCAGCCTGCATGCTGCCTCCCCCCCCACCAAAGGGCAAACATGTGTTCTGTTCACTCCAAACCTATGCCACTTACAGAAACCCACATAGGTTTGATTCTGCCTTTGAGTTTTTGAATGTCTGTACCTAGCCTAGGAGTGGCACATGCAGCCATTTGCCGCTCCTGGGAACCATGCAAAGAAACTGGTATAAGCTCCATGGGGTGATGGTCAAGGATACCGGGGGAGGCTGGGTGGAGCTGAGAGCAGCCTTGCCCTGGATCTGGGATGCCAGGGGGGCTGGGAGGACCCAAAAGCAGCCTTGTCTGGGTCACGGATTCAAGGGAGGCTGGGAGGAGCCGAGGGCAGCCTCACTTTAGGTCTGGGACACCAGGGGGCTGGGACAAGGTGTAAGACAGGGATGAGAGGCCTCGAGACCAGAGACAGAGAGAGGGCTAAGGCCAAAAGTTAAAGCAGGAGTCACCTGTCTTAGTTTATACCCCTTAATTATGTCTCCTAGCATATACAGATTTTTAAAACTTATTCATTCCCATAGTGGTGAAATTTGTGCTACTTTGACTTTTGCTTCCATTTGCTGACTAATTTGCATTAGTCATGCAACTAATCCTGAGATCACTACGATAACATAAAACAGCATAGAGAAAGCCATCATTTCTATGCTTTCTCTCTATAGTAAAAACATTTTTGACAGTTTAGGAGGTGGTAAAAGTTGCCACTGGATGGCAGTGTTTTACACAGAATTTCAGTTTCAGGTCTTAAACAGAGTGTGACCACAGGTGTTCAGCTGATTAAAACTTTCATCCAAACACTAGTCTAACACTTATTTGAATTCTGTGTTTATTTCCCTGACAGAAATTGAACCGACAGCCATATTATGGAGACACTACTGCTTCTGCATAGTAAAAGTTGATACCTGCTTTTCATTATAAGCCCAGTTTCAGCCTCACTTCTGCAGTTCTCAGGAAAGGTCTTTTTTATTTTGGAAGTCATGCACACAATGAGTGGCAAGCAGAGAACTTTCTCTTAAAAATTTAGATAATTTAGACAAGCTATTTATTTGATTCTGGTATCTGAAAACTTGAGTTGTGAAATTGCCTGTAACTTTTTGCTGTGTGTTTTAAAAACATGGTTTGTAAAATATCATCTAAAGCATACTTGAAAGGCCTACTCCTAGGATTAATTTTGAGACCAGGAAAGGCATATGGGGAAACACTGAAGTGACTTTATTCTAGCTAAGTTAATACCTCTTTTGTGTTTTCCTGTTGTGGATATTTAAGGAACCAGGCTTTCCTGGCATGAAGGCTTCATAGATTTCATAAGCATTAAGGCTGGAAGGGATCTCATAAGATCATCAGGTCCAGCCCCAGCCGAAGGGGCAGGAAGTCAGCTAGGGACAAAGGATCATGGCAAGATAAGCATCCAAATGTTTCTTAAAAGTGTCCAAAGTAGGTGCTTGCACCACCTCTGGGAGGAATCTGTTCCAGGCCTTGGGGACTCAGACAGTAAAGAAGTTTTTCTTTATGTCCAGCTTAAAATGCTCTTGCAGGGGTTTGTGACCATTGAACCTTGTCATCCCTTGGGGTGCTCCGGTGAACAGGTATTCCCCCAGATCCTGATGCACACCCCTGATGTACTTATAGGCTGCCACCAAGTCCCGCCTGAGCCTGCGCTTCTCCAGGCTGAAGAGTCCCATAGCTCGCAGCCTCTCTTCATAAGGCCTGTTCTCTTGCCCTCTGACCATGCACGTGGCTCTCCTGTGGACTCTTTCAAGCTACTCCACATCCTTCCTGAATTGTGGAGCCCAGAATTGGAGGCAGTACTCCAGCTGTGGCGTCACCAAGGCCGAGTACAGTGGGAGGATGACATCCTGGGTCTTGCTCAGTAGATGCAACCCAGAGTTTAATTCACTTTGCCAACTGCAGTATCACACTGGTGGCTCATGTTCATCTTGTGGTCAGTCATGATCCTCAAGTCCCTTTTGGTCATGGTGCTAGTGAGTGTAGCATTGCTGAGCCTATAAATGTGATAAGCGCCTCCCCACCCCGAAGTGGAGAACCTTGCATTTGTTCATATTGAATGTCATCAGGTTTTCATCTGCCCACATTACAAGCTTATTGAGGTCAGCCTGGATCACCAGCCTATCCTCAAGTGTGGATACTCTTCCTCAAAGTTTGGTGTTGTCAGCAAACTTAGCCAGTCCACTTCTGACACCAGTGTCCAGATCATTTATGACAACATTAAAAAGTACAGGTCCAAGAACGGAGTCTTAGGGGACACCACTAGTCACTGAGTGCTATGTTGATTTGGTTCCATCATCTACCACTCTCTGGGTCTGACCTTGGAGCCAGTTCCCCAGCCATCGGGCTGTGAAGTAATCAAGACTGTAGTTGCCCAATTTTTCCATGAGGACATCATGGGACACGAGGTCAAAGGCTTTTTAAAAGTCCAATATATGATATCAACCTCTTCCCTTTTGTTCAGGTGATACGTCACCTGGTCATATAAGAAAATGAGATTGGTCAGGCAAGACCTACCCACAACAAACCAATGCAGGCTGTCAGCAGAATGTTGCCTTCTGTTATTCTGTCAAGATTGGTTTCTTTGATAATTTTTTCCAAGATCTTCCCAGGGATTGAGGTCAAACTGATTGGCCTGTAGTTTCCTAGGTCTTCTTTTCTCCCTTTCTTGAAGATAGGTACCACATTGGCCCTCTTCCAATCTTCAGGTACTTCACCTGAGCACCATGAGTTCTCAAATATCCTTACCAGTGGCTGCGCTATAATGTCTTCCAGTTCCTTTAGCACTCTTGGGTGCAATCTATCTGGACCAGCTGATTTGTGAGGGGTCCAGCCTCTCAAGATGCTCCCTCGCAAGATCCATGCCAATGGTGGGCATATATTCATCCTTACCCCCATCATCCCACATCATGTTAGGCAAAGTAGTCCCTTTGGGCTGGTGAAAAAGGGACACAAAGTAATCATTAAGCAGGTTGGCTTTTTCCTGGGTGTCAGTAGCCAGCTGTCCCAACTGTTTTAGCAGGGGTCCAATGTTGCCCTTGTTTTTCTTTCGACTCCCCACATATCTGAAGAAGAACTTTTTATTGTTCTTGATTCATGTAGCCAGTTGGAGTTCAGTTGCAGCATTGGCTTTCCTAGTTTGCTCCCTGCAGGTGTGGACCAGCGCAAAATACTTCTCCTTAGTGGTGTTTCCTGTCTTCCATCCTTAGTAAGCCTCTCTTTTTAGATGTAGGAGGTCCATGAGTTCCCTGTTGAGCCAAAGGGGTTGTTGAGCACTTTTACCACCTTTCCTATGGGTTGGGATGGACTCCCTTTGTGCTTCTAGGATCACTTTTTCTTAAGGAGCAACCACTCATCATGAACTCCCCTCGCTGTGAAATCATGGCCTCTCACGGCCTCAAGAACAAGCATCCTGAGCTTATGAAAGTCAGCTTTCCTAAAGTCGAGGACTACTGCATTGCTGGCTGACTTGCCAGCTTTGCAATGGATAGTGCAAGTGATCAACTCATGGTCACTGTCACCCAGCTTCCCTTTGATGCTTAGGTTGCTGATTAGATCATCCCCTTTGGCCAGTACCAGTTCCAGCAGCGCCTTACCTCTTGTCGGCCCATAAACTTCTTGAGACAGGTAGAGCTCATCCACGCATATAAGGAAGCTTTGAGACTGACTGGATTTGGCCAAGTGCTCTTCCCAGGAGATGTCTGGGTAGTTGAAGTCTCCCATGACAACCATACACTGAGAGTGTGCAGCTTTGGCTTTCAGAAAATGAATTCCAATGTGACAAGTGAAAATATTTGCAGGGAACAGTTTTTAATTTGTACATGCCACTGTCTGCAATGGAAAAATTCAAATACTTGTGCAATCTGAGAACTGAAACAATAACAATAATGTAGTTTGGTTGATAAATTGCAGCTGACTCACACAGCTTAATACTAAATACTTAGAGAAATAATGTGCTATTAATCTACAAAGTAAAAAGTAAATCACATATAATTTAATGAGATAATTTCAAATAAGAAAGCTGTGCACTTTATGATTAGGGCCTGGTTTAAATCACAATTTCACATTTTTCATGAAAATCACGAAATCACAAGAAATGTGAATTGCAACAAAATGCCATGATATGGCTGCTTGCTGTTTCCCAGCAAGTGGCCATATCATGGCATTTTGTTGCAACAAGATGGCTTCTATAGGCTGGGGAAAGCAACAAAAGCAGCAAAAGCCTAGCAGCCTGGGGGGCGGAGGGGAGGGATTGCGCTGAGCTCATTGTCATCACTTTTGATTGGCTGATGCTGAACTCAGCATCAGACTTGCTGTCAGTTGGCCATAAGTCTGGTAGAGCAAAGCAGCATTTTTTGAAAGGGAATTTCCTCCCTGCCTGTCAGAAACAATGTGGGGTAGACGGCCACCACTTCTGTTCCTGCTGCTTCTTTTCAGCAGCAATCAGGCCTTTGGGAGCAAGGCCTCTGTTGCTGCAATTAAACCTGGCCCTAAACCTTCCTCTCAGCCAATCATGGAGAAAGGGGTGGGGGGCACCATGATTTGGCCAAGAAAATGGCAGCCCTTGCCACAATCAGGTCATGATATTAGTGAGCTGGGCCCACAATTTAAACCAGGTGCTACTTATGATCTATATGAAAATATTCCATGAGAACCCAAAAGGCTAAAATAAACTGATTTGTTATTTTGCTCTACCCAACCAATTACCAAAAGCCAGAGCTCCCATCTCAGTACCTGTGCTTTTTATCTTCTCTTGATTCCACATGCCCACTAGGCACAACTGTTTAATCCTCAGTAAATTCAGCAAATTCTCATCAGAGTTCTGCTCCTAGATTCAATTGTGATGCCAGTAATCGCCACAGAAATCATTGTTAAAATCTATGCCCTGCTACCTGAACCAATTCAACTTCTCCCTATGCCTCTCTGCCACGTGCCACTGAAGAGGTTGTCTCTTGAAGAGACTTTTGGGTACTGATGAGATACAAGGGATTTAGTTCCCTCTGATATACACTGTGTTATATTTGGAGGAGAAAGGAAGACCACATGCTCAAGCAGCATACCACTTGGTCTGGAAAACAGGTCCCCTCCCCTAACAATAGCAATGCATTGATATTATACCTTCAGAGTCTGCAGGATATAGGTACTGTAGTATTCCTCCAGTTCAGAAAAATATAACCTTTCTCCTGTAGTTGCAGATTTAAAATCCCCTCCCCTGCCTGTGGCTGTGGACTTCTTTCAAACTCCTTAGAAAGTATTCAGATACAAATATGCACATATTATATAGTAAGTAGGAAAGTAACAACAAAGAAGAAATATGAGTCTGCTGGGCAGAGGTAAGGTTATTGTCATTTACTAACAGAATTCACGCTTTCAGATGTTTGGAATTCAAGTTCATAATGAATTTCCTGGCTCTTTGATAGCAATTTTTGACATCAAAGATGTTCCTGTATGATGTTTTATCCTTCGGTTACTGATACAGCATGAGGCACTCTCATGCTGTGCTCTGGCTTAACATTTTTTGCTCTAAGACTCTTTTCATGAGCTTTATTGATATGTGGAACTAAATTCACCCCTCTGAATTTATATTTGAACAACCTATTTCAAATTTGAAGCTTCCATTCCTTCCCCCACATTATGAATGATGTAGTTGCAAATCCATGCAAAATGTAGGACTGTAAGAAGTAGGGAAAAACCAGGAAGTGGTGCAGCAAATACTAGAATTACATCGTCTGGTTCTTGCTGAGAAAATGAATTTATACAATTCTTGCAGTAGAAAAGCAATGACGTTTTCCTCACCAGAATTAGTATGTAGGGTCAGTGTTTCCATAAGAAAGCCTTGTGTCACAAGACTGTAAACTGAACATTTATTTTAGGAGATCGCTTGCTTAGCAGTATACATTAATGTAAATTAAATCCACTGGCTGCATAGGAGTATTTTTAAAAGCTTGATATTTTCCTCATTTAAAAGGCCTCATTTAAAACTTGTTTTTTATTGTAAGACAAATGGGCATTATAAAGTCTAAACATCAAGGAGGTTTCTATTGACAGGCTTATATTGATGGCCTATAAGTTCTGGTTCTTGGCTGATAAGGTCATCCCTCAGCCCTGTCCCCTATAAAATAGGAAGATCTCAACAGAAGTCCCTCTGGCTGGGTAGAGGAGGGCTAGGGACAGACATTACATACAAACTGCTTTAAGTGATCAGAAACTGGTTTAAACCTGTAACAGAACAGATGGTCAGTGCACATAAACAAGTTTGAAAATGGCTGAAACCAGTTTGAGATGAACCTGTTAGTCCCTCGCCCGGGCGAACTGTATTTCCCTATCGGCTTTGTCATCTTTTTTTTTGGATTTACAATCCTTAACATCAGACTTAACTGATTTGGGTCAAACCAGTTTATGTAATGTGTGTCCCAGACCCCTTCCTGATTTAAGTTAAACCAGACTCCCCCAGCATCCCAGCATACTCTTTGGCCTGGGTTGGGCTGCCTGCTGGAGCAGATCAGAGCAATGTTGAGCCCGCTCTTCTCCTTCCCAGCTAGATCACTATCACTGCTCTGGCTGGCTGAGGGACTGCAGCAGCTGCCAGGCTTCTCCTTCTCTCCCATGACTCTCCTTTCTGGCTGGTCAAGCTGGGATCCTCCCCTCCTGCCCCTCTCCCATGGCGGGGACCTGCATCTATCTGGCCATGCTCCTCCCCTCCCCACCCCACAGCAATGCTAGCTACTGCTGAGAGGTGTGGGTCTCCAATTTCACTGGAATAATCAGCTAGGGGCTTGCAAATGCAAATGCACCCTGCAGATAAGAAGAGGTTGAAATTAATGAGGGCTTGATGGGCTGATAAACTGGCTGTAATCTGTCAGTCTTCAAGAAGGGACAGAGAAAGGTGTTAGAAATCACCTGGTTTGCAGACAGTCTGAAGAAGCAGGGAGATGGAGATTGAAAAGCTCCGTATCAACAGATGCAGGGTCTAGCAACACTCCCGCCCCTTGAACAGTGAGGGGGGAAAAAGCCTGGGGTGGTGCAGATAGGGTGGAGGGGCTTACACCCCTCCCTAATCAGAGCATCCTGCTGGGGCCTGGCCATGACCCCCTCAGCTCAGCACTATAGAAGGGAAGGGAGGACTGCTCTAGCGCCCCCTTCCCCCGCACCCCCAGCTTATAGCCTGAGCCACTGCAGGCACATGGCTGCATTTTTTTCAGTCCAGAGTGGGTATCTGTGTGGTTACAAACTGATTCAGCCTAGGCAGGCTAGCCTAACCTGCAAAGATTGAATCAATTCAGGCTCAGGCTTTTTGAATTCCTGTCCTTAGCCAAAATGTTTTGAATAATTTTGAGTTATCCTGGCATGGACTGTGATACTGTGGAGGACTTGAAAGGCTAAAACTGTATGATGGTCACTTCAGGCAAATCCTTGTCTTCGGCGAAATGTTACCTCATGTGTACACACTGCAGTTGGAGGAGTACAGGTAGACATGTAAGGAACTGAGTCCACCTGAATGTATGGATGCAGCAGCAGAGCAGAGATCCAATCTAGCACTGAGTAGAGAACAAGGAGCCTTGTTTTATTGTAACAGTTATATGCAAGTGGGCACAGTTCCCATCCCTGCAGTGCTGCTTGCTGGAAGGATGGCTACTTTTCATTAGTGCACTATCAACTTCCTGTCCTCACTAGTACTGAGAATGGGCCTGGGATCCTTGGAGAAGCCAGCCCTGCTCTACTACATACCCCACAAGGCTTAAAGAAGTTAAATGAGATTTTATCCTTAATGTATAAGCTAAGCACGGCCCACTTCTTTCATACGAGTTCCAGAAAGAAAAACAAATTAATGAATGTTGCAGCACACTAGGGTGCCCTGCTCCTTTAAAGAGCTGAAACCACTAGGGGAAGAGCCCTAGCAGTGAGGTGGAAGCCCCAGCTGCTGGTTACCAGGGCAGCCAGAACGAGCTAGTGGCCCACACCTGTCAGCGGTCAGCTGACTGGAAGGGGCAGGGCTTGACTCATATATAAACCCCAGGGCTGAGGCCAGGAGCACAGTTCCCTGCCAGCAGCCAAGGGGGAAGGAGCTCTCCCAAAGCAAGCAAAGAGGAGAGGCCTGACTGCACGAGCAGCTCCTGATACTGTTGTGGGATGTTTAAATGATGTTAGAGCAGGGCGGCTTGAATTTATGTTACAGCCCAGGGGCTTGTGTTTTGTTTATTGTTGTATAGCACTGGTGGTTTGGGTGAGGCTATTAGGGGAAGGAGGAGGCCTCATAGGGGACCCACGGCAGCATACAGGACCCCAGCACCAGAGAGGGTGCAGCATTTTGGGGTGCACAGACCCCAGCGCCAGAGAGGGCACAATACTTTGCAGGGCTGTGAGGCGCGGAGCCAGACTGGGCTGTGGAGGGCCCAGGGAGGACAAGGGGGCCAAATTACAAGGCCCAAACCAAACAACATCAGTACTATCTGCGAGGCTTGGGGTGTGGTAAAGTTTGTGGTTGGAGCCACACACAGTCCATAAGGCTAGGGTGCCCCGAAACACCTGTTGTGATATCTATCTTGGAGTGGGATCCACCAGGGGTCCAGAAACCCACGGGGTCCAGAGAGTCTATCAAGACCATGTCCAAGAGGACTGAAAGGCAGCCTCCCATTCATAACATAAAACACGTGGCTGGCGAGAAAAGAGGGTGCCCATTGGGCCAACTTGGCATGGTGGGGGGGGCCTTGGGGAGATCATGGCCATCCTGCAGGACCCCATCCCATGACAATGAAGATTATATTTTAAGAAAAAGGGAGACTATGCTATGGGAGCAGCTGCTGGGGACTTATTTTTCCCCTTATGTCACTGAAGAGGTAATAATCTTGCCCCCCATAGTCTTGAACCTCTCCCTCCCCACCCCAACCCCTACTCTTCTGTTCCATGCTCAGCAGCACCTCTCCATCCTATTACTTACTTCCCCTCCCATTCCCACCCCCCACTTCCCATCCCTACCTACAGCTCTGCTTTCCCCAGCAGACCCAGGGGTGTGGGTGTGAAGGCAGTACACATCCAGATCTACTCCTCTCCTGCTTCAGGTAGGCTGCACAGGGAACCAGTGGTGGTGGTGGGGTGGGGACACCTGCTCATCACTGTCTCTGTCTCTACCCAAGCCTGGCTCTCAGAGCAGCTCTGGCTGGAGCAGGGCAGGAAGGGCTGGGATAGCAGTGGTGGCAGGCTTATAGGTCTCCCCTTCCTGCACCCAGAGGCCTAAGCAAAGAGGGGCTGCCAGACATGGGGAAGAGATTCTTACCCAATTCAGGGACTTAAAGTCCCCTTCTGCTGTCTTGGTGCATGGTCTGCCTGCCTGTGAA
>NW_005842072.1:1988444-2046720 GCF_000455745.1 Alligator sinensis
GGAGATGCAGCCACCACTGCAGCTCCAGTCACTGCTCCTGCATTTCCCCTTTTCAAAATCCTGGGTCTGCCTATGTATGTGGCTAAGTCTTCCTTTAGAAAAATCAGACTTGTGTGTGAACAGTGACACCTGGCAATATGCCAGTACAGAATTCAGCTGCGACATCCTTCCTGTGCACATTAAGTGAAATCCTATATATTTTACTTTGGACTTGGACACATAACATGTTTTAATTAGTCCTTACACTAGTGAAAAGGCCAGCGTAACTTACTTGGATCTTGAATAGAATTAACACAGGAAAAAGCTAGGATGACCAGCATCTGTTCCAGGAGAGCGGATTGTCTCTTGTTACCAAATTTGCCCATTACTTTGGGGTGTGCTCATTTATTAGGGATAGTTTCTAGGGTCTTGGTGATTCTGTCAATGTGCTGCTTGTGTTACTATACGGAGCTGTATTTCTCCCTTCTGCAAGCCCTCACCCCCAGTGGAGCTATCTTGCAGGACTCAATCTCAATGGGACTGGGTTCCTCCAGTCACCAAATCAGTCATACACACAAACACACACAAATTAACGTGACACGCCTGACCTGGCCGGGCTGATCAGCATGGACAGGCTGACACCCTCATATGCCAAGAATCAGTTCATAAGAGCAACAATAAAATGCAGTCAGACACAAGCACACAGGTAAACAGAATCCCTCTGAATCCGGCTGGGTGTCCAGCTGACACCCTCATGGGCCAGCATTCAGTTCATAAGGGCACGTCTGAGTCAAACTGGGTCAATCAGCCTGTACAAGCTGATCCCCTTATGTGTTTCAAACTCAGCACGTCCCAATCTTTGGCCTCTTGATGAGCAGACCCCACAATAATTTGGGCTTCACAGGGATCTTTAGCATAGGTAAAAGAAGCGTTGCTGCAGAGCACGGGAGGAAAGAGAAGCAGAGAAGGAAAAATATACCCAATTACTACCAGTTTGACTATAAAAGTTATTTATTGCTAAGCATATGAAATATATAATAGTACTAGTAGTAATAGACATGCAAAAGAAAAACAAACACCAACAATGACAATACTACCCTGGTTTCACTAAGTATTTGGGGAAACTTAGCTCAAGCTTAACTGATACAGTTCAGGTTCAGAAGTTTATGCCTAGAAAGAAGACAGAGAACGCTGGGATCTCACCTAGTCCACGGTACTCAGGCTGCAAAGCTGACAGGCACAGTCTGTAGCACAGTCCTTGAAGGGAGAGATGATCTGTTCTTCCAGCGTCCCAAGAACGACAGGGGATGGTGTCAGCACAGGGGTTTTCTTCTTCTCCTTCTTTCTTCCTGCTTCTACTTCTTTTCCTTCCTTTTCCTCTTCCTGTTCTTTCTCTTTTTTTTTTTTTAGCAGCACACACCCTTACAGATTTTTATACCCTCAGTTCAGCTGCTCCGTAGCACCCTCAGTAGTGTAAATCATTGTCTTTTCTATTGACAAGGGGTTATCTGGTTTGGACCATCTCAGGAAACTGATTGATAATCAGGAAACACTTAAGATTAGGGAGTAACCCAAATACTTGGGAGCCAGCTTGAGATTCCTATGGGTGGCAGATATACTGATGGGATATCTCATGGTTTCTTCAGGAACAATAGATAGCTTGCAGCATCAGGATTTTGGATTTTTACTTGTTGTGCACAAGCCTCATCTTAGCATGACTTTTCCAGATCTTACTATAGTCTTTTAACAGACTTAAAGCAATTATTGGGGTGCTCATAACCTTTTGTGGAGAGGACTCCCACCAGTTGTCTCGGGAAAGATATGACAACACCTGGGATTAGGGCTCCAGCAGGCTGGATGCTGTGATGAACCCTTAACCATTGTTCAAATGTTGCCCATACCCCCTCTGACTCGGTCTCTTGCCTCAGCATTCCCTAACCCGGCAACCGAGTTTTAGTCAATCAAGTTTAAATAGGCCTCCCATAGTGGGACCGGGGAATGTACGGCCCGAGATGCCTATTAAACTTAGAGGTGTGTGTGTGTGTCTGCGGGGGGAAAAGTCCTTAGTAAATCCAGATTAGAACTCGTTTGATAAATGCTGAGCTGGGTGTGTGAGAACATGGGTTGATTAACGTTTGAAGCACAGATTCCCCATCATGCAGTGCTCCCCTGCTTCTCTGGTCCCAGAATTCACTGCAGTCTCTGCTTCAGGCTTTCTGTTCTCCATCTCTCATGTAAATGAATGGTCATCTGGTTCCATCTCGGATGTAAATGAGACCTAGGGCAGTTGGCTCACTCTTGTCACCTTTATCTTGATGGTCTTAGGTGTGTCTCTCACTGCATCTTAATCAGTTTCGTTTAGGTAGAGGAGGGGAGGGAGGGGGGTGAGTCCTTTGTGAGTCAGACAGACTGCATCCTGTGCCAGGGTTGCCCAAGAATACAGAGCTGAGGCGTAACACTGTGTGCTCTAGATTCCCATATAACCAGTGTAAATTGAAGCAGAGTAAATATGTCACGTGTCCATTTCCTTAGGCAAGCCTTCTCCTGAAATCACTTGGAGATTTGCCTGAGTAAAGATGACAAGACCTTATCCAATATCAACTTTTCAAAATACCATAAATAAGATAAACAAAAAGTGTATTGATTTTTACAGTGTATTCATCAAAACAGAGCTTATTTCTAAGACGCCCTGTTTCCCAGCCAGGAAATGAGGCTTGGGGTACAAAAGCAATATTTTAATAAACTAAAGCTTTATTTTAGAACTGGTCAGAACAAAGCAATTACATAAAAATGGCATGTCTGGAAACTGTTTCTACCTGGACAGCTGCCAGAAGCCCCTGGGTTGGAATACTTAAACGTTTAATTACTAAAACAGCACTAAATATTAATAAAGTTGCTACTGATAATAATACTATTTTTAAAATCTTTTATTGCCTTTGAAAAGTTGAGATTAATGCTCACAGTATAAAATATGCCAAGTGAAAGTGGTTAGGGGTTTCTAAACAGTATTTTTTTAATATTGTATAACATGGCCAAGTAGAGAAGTGGTTCAAAACTCTGAATAATAGTATAGACTATTAGTAATACCAGGATATAGAATAGGATAGAATGCAGTAGTATTAGAATCCTTATCATACTAGCACCCCCTGCCTTGGTTGCACAATGCATTAAGGAATGTAATCCTGGATTCTTATCCATCTGTAATCTCATCTGTCAAAGACTTACAAAACTAAATGATTGTGCCTTCTCACTTAATTCTACTCTTGGACAAGCCAGCAATGGCTACATTTCAGAGTCTGGTATAATTTGCAAAGGACACAGAGTAGAGATCAGGAGCAAAAACTCTCACCTTTTACCACACAAGGAGGCTGCAAAATGGGTCTGGCATTTAAGGGCTGGAGCATGTGAGGCCTTCTGCCTGTAGCTTCAGGGGATTGACTACTCTGACTGCTTCGCTCAGCCCAGCTGGGACCAGGGCACTGCTCTGGGCTTGCTGAAGGTGGCCTTCCTTTGGAGATGACTTGCCCTGATCTCTTGATTGAGACCAGCTGGGTCCAGCTCTCTAGCCTGGCCTCATTACACTATGAAGAGCTGACATGCAAATTCTTTAAAGCAAATATTGGTAATTAGTTAGAGCCCTCATCAGCTTTCATAATTTGTTTGTGTGACCATTTTTCCTCAGAAATCTGTGCAACCAGTGTATCAAGGACATGATGGTCTCACACAAGAGAGGAAACAAGTTAAAGGTATTTCTTACTTGGTGAACTTGCAGTTGCCATGCAAACATGCTGAAGCAATATGTAAAGCTAAGCAGCCTAAGGCTAAGAAAAGACATTACACATACCTGGTTTAGGTGATCAGAAACTGGTTTAAACCTGTAACAGAAAAGATGTTTAGTGCACATAAATCAATATGAAAATGGCTGAAACCGGTCTGAGATAAACCTGGTTGAATATAGTATCAGACTTAACTGATTTGGGCCAAACCAGTTTATGCAATGTCTGTCTCAGACACCTTCCTGGTTTCAATTAAATCAGATTTCCCCAGCATCCCGGCATGCTCTCTGGACTGGGCGGTACTCTCTGCTCCACAGCTGGGCTGGCCTCTCCCCTCTGCTCCCTGGCTGCAGCTTTGGCAGAGACTTGCAAGCACAGTAGCATCTGTGTGCTCCCTTCCACTCCCTCCCCTCCCCACTCTCTGCTAAGCAGGCATTCCCCCATCCCTCACAGACACCTCTCAGCATTAGCTAGCAGACCACATGCTGGCTACCTCTGAGTTGTAGTACATGGGACAAAGGCAGAATCAACAGGTAGCTGATAACGTCCCTCTGTTTTCTTAATGGGGTGCTAAACACTGAGCTAGGGGTGATGTTTAAACATTCCCTCCTGGGCTGTTCAGGAGTCAGGCCCTGGCCACCCCACCCCCTCTTTAGCTCAACCCTGTGCAAGGGAAGGAAGGGCTGCTCTAGCACCTCCTGGCTTCTAGCCTGAGCCACTGCAGGCATGTGCCTGCATTTCTGCGATGTCTGTCCTGTTACAAAACTGATTTAGCCTAGCCAGGTTAGACTAACCTGCAAGATTGAATCAATTCAGGCTCAGGCTTTTTGAATGTCTGTCCCTAGTCTAAATGTCCATTCACTCCACACAACAGACTGTGCTGCTGTAGTGTGAGTGGAGCAGCTCACTAGTGATGTTAATTTTTGTTTTTATTTCTAGCACAAAGTTGAAGTAATCCACACCCTGCAACTCTGGAAAAAATGAGTGAGAACTACCGTCTGATTTCAGTAATGCTTATTTCCCCAAAGGCACCAGCTGAAATAGATCCATACTCCTTGGAGCATAAAGAATTGTCTTCCCAGTGAGGATACTCCTATTTAGGAATGGGACAAGTTGTTCATAGCAGGTGATGCAATGCTACAATTCCTTAGGCAGCCCTAGCAGCTACTAGTCCCTATCAAATATGAGGCTGAGTCAAACAGCCCTGGAAAAGCTTATTGTTTCTCATATCAATAGAGGAAACTTTGCTGTTTTAAAAATTGAAAGCAAATGGAAAAAATTACTGACTGCTGTATAGCAAGCTATCTTTCTTTTGATCTAGAGAAGGCAACAGTGGATACTTACAACAGAGTAAGTGAGAAGCACTAAGATTCTTTCAAGTCTTACTTTCTGACTTATTCAATAAAGCATACAACAGCATACCTTACCTCCTGCAATCCAACATGAGCAGTTTACATTTTTGACCCCTCTTTAATGTTCTTTTGATGAGTATTTTTGTAACTCCTGGTTACTTTCCCTTCTTGTATCAGAGAACTTACCATGATGCATTAAACTGTGAATCAGTCTGCCAACAGGGAGTGCAGTAGGATTTATGAGAGAGATCTTTGGGAGAAAACCGATATTAATGAACAGAGTAGAACAAATACTTCAAAAAATCTGTAAATTTTCTGTCACCTTTTTGATTTGTGAACATAGAATGAGATTGGTTTTATTTTATTTTTTAAATAGCTGAGAATTTCTTTACAAAGTATTTCCTTTTTATTTGAACAGTTAATGAAGAAATTATACATACATGCTAATTTTCAGTGTGGGGGGTCTTACAAAATCTCCTGGCATTGTTTCTGTTCTCTGATTGTTTAGGTAAGTCACCCAACCAAATCAGAACAGATTTTTGACTACTGCAGTGACAACATCAATTTGAAATTTGTTTGCTAAATATCTGACGATTCAAAGGCGAACATTAACCCTCTGTATTTGTGAAAGTGAAACTTGGTTGCATGAATGTCTGCTGAAAGCAAAGAGGACAGGTTTGAAATTAATATTGAATCAAAATAATTTTCAGTTATTACTAAAGGATTGGTAATACTAATTAGAGGTGTAAGAGCATCATCTGAAAGCTTTACACCTATTGTAATAGACCCCATACAAACACAGTATAGTAGTGGTTCCTGTCCCATAGCTTCTAGCTGTAAAACAGGAGACAACAGCTTCAGAACAAGTATTCATTGGATTCTTTCCCCACTCACTGTTTAACTACAAGTAGCATGGACTTCTACTGATCTAAAAAAATTAGTTTTAATGTCACCACCACATGCTTTCAAAGACAGAAACAATAAAGCTTTAATTCTACCCTAACTTCTGTAACTGCATTATTTTTGCCAGCAGGGAAATATCACAAATGCTTACGTTCCTGTGATACCTTAAGAATCAATTGTGCTCCTGATATACTGTTGATATACTATAATTCATTTTCTGTAGAGGGATCTGTAAGTTTGAAGAACAAAACATACCTTATATCATGGAAAATCTTTTATCCCAAGAAATATTGCATGTTTGCTCTTTCACTGTTGTTTCATATTTGATAGCAGATGACCAAAATTTGCTAATATTTTTCTGTGTATATTCATTCAGTTTTGCCCCCCCAACAAGAATGCTTTGGAAACTGGCTGAAACAGTCTTTCAAAATGACCCATTCAATTACTGAGTTTATTGGGAGGATCATTTATGGACATACCAGATTTACAGTTATCATGGCAGAACATCTATGGAAAGCAACATTTGAATGAATTAATATGAGTATTTAAACAAAAAATGTGATTCTAAGAGTTATGCCATGAAATCAAAGTACAAAAGCATGCCCCCAATATTTTCCCCAATATTGCTTACTCACGCTTAAACTACAGATGAACAATTATTAGAGGAATTGCTTGATACATTATTTCAAATAATAACTACATTCAAGATCACAGCAATCAGTTCACAGGCAATTTGCAAATAGCAGGAGAGGTAAAATTTATCAGATGAGTTATCTGTTATAAATTATTTTTTCAGCTCCAGTAGATTGCCTCATTTAATGGCAGTTTCATAGGAAGAAGGGAGTTCACTACCAACTTTATTTGGGCCAAATAACTGAGCAAATTAAGAATATACACTCATATGCAAGCAGCAAAAGTAAAGAAAAGCCAGGTTCTTAAAATCATGGTAAGTTTACAACAGCAAAGCGGGGCTGAGGACTGGTTGGACAGGTACAGGGCTCCAGAGAGGCATTAGATTCCAGAAGAGAAAAAGCTCTCTTATCTTTCAGGCCAATAGGTGAGTGGTTTGGACACTTGTTCCATTATTTCCCATTCAAACTGTTTCTTTAGAAGTTTGCAGAGAACAGCCACCCCCAGGTCAGAAGCAATGGAGCATCCAGGGAGGTTAAAGTGTTCTGCCACAGGCTTGTTTTTCTGCAACTGATGTCAGAACAGGCTAAAACATGGAGGGCTGTTCTTCTTCTCCCCATTGCCAGCTTTGGAATGTATACTCGGGTATGCATGTCACATCCCTGGCTTTCCAGAGTGAAGCCCACTGCACACGCTCACTAGTTGTGGGAAGCTTATGTTCATAAGCGCCGAAAATATGCTACCGTGGGCTGTAGTAGCGCCCTGTAAAGGAACAGCACCCAGAAGTTCACTGCTGCAGAGAGGATCTTACCCTTTTTTTGGCCACTAACGTGAATCAAATGGTGATTTGACCACCGATTTTTGGCAGAAAAAAATGGGGTTGATTTTGCCTACCCCCTCCAACAGCAGTGATCCTCCAGTTGCTGCTTTTGCAGCATGCACTGCTGCTGCTCTGCCATCCCTGGTGCCATTGCTGGAGCTGGTGCCAGAGCCAAAGCTTCTGCAGGGTAGGTACAGGGTGCAGGATGGGGAATGGGAGGATAAGATAATTCCCTACCTGTATTCCAGCCCTTCCTTCATACCCGGCTCCCATCGTTACAGCACCTGGGGCTCATGTCTCACTCTCCCACCCATCATTACACTACTGGCACTTCTGTAGCAGGGATGCTGCCATTTGGGCATGTAAAGTAACACAGAATTCTGCCCTTAAGGTTCTGGCTAACAGAACAAGCCAGAAAGATATACTAGCAGGAATTCACACAGAATGTGCAAGAACACTAGGGAAAAACATTAAAGCATCTGACTACAAAACACAAATTCATTATATGAACACCTTTCCCAGATACACAAAATCCCATGGATCCTGAATATATTGGCAAAACAAAGAGATAACCATATTTTAAAGTGAGCAGGTGTTTACAAAAATTAAGCCATTAAGAGAATCTCAGTGAATAATAATAATACCACTTAGTGCTTATATAATGGAAGAAACATTTTTGCCAAGGGCTCAATACAAATGCATCTTAACAAAATTACTAGTGAAGAAAAATAAGCTTTGAAACATCCATAACAAAGGATTATTAGATATTATATTAGGTATCAAAATCTTCCTTTAGTGAGTCTGGATCATACATATTTCTAGCTGCACAAAAGTATTCTATTAGCAGCTAATGAACATATCAGGTCTTTGAAACTAGTGTACACTGCACCTTTTTGAATAATTGTGGACCCACCATTTATTTTAATGAGATATTATTCACTTGTGTTCGTTAAACAGGATGGCCTTTTCCACCATGATGGGGCTGTTCTTAAAATTGCATCTCACTTGCATACTGATTGACCTAGCAAAAAATGTAGGCAACTCACAGAGAAGATTTTTTCACTCATCGTGAATCACAGCAGTATTCTCTCTTATCTTTTCTGTTTCAAGCATTACTATTCTTCAGGCTATTTTTAGATTCCTTCACTTCCTGCCGTTTTACTACACACCAGAGGATTTTGAACTAGTGAGTACCTTTTTCACAAATGTTTACGAAATATTTTTATATATAAATGACCTCTATTGTTGCTCTTGTCTTTTAACCACACTATTGTAAAAAATGAGATGATTTGTAGACTTTCCTCCCTTCAGATCACTTCTCTCTGTACATTAATCCTTAATATTATGGCAATATAGTCATCCTTTTAACGCTAGTATGAGATAGGACTATATGGCAGTTTCTCACTCACATGTTCTCACTCCTAAACAAGAAAAAGTATATAGGACAATCAAGTTTGATTTTAAAAAGCCCAGAAACTGTAGGTAGATTTTTGAAATTATATAAAAAGGCCCCTATTTGCTTGGGCTTCATACAAAATGAGGCTGATGAATCAGTTAGCACATGGGAACAACAAAAATTAATCTTATCTGATTGCTGCTTGGCTGCATATGTGAAACATATTTGGTGGTTCCAGTCAAGTTGCAAGGAGACACATCTCTATATGACAACACACTAGGGGTGTGCGAAGTGGGTCCTATTCGATTCAGATTTGGATTTGGCCCGAATCAGGGACAGTGATTCAATTCGTTGACTTGGATCACTGTCCCTGATATGATTTGGCCCAATCCAAATCTGAAGATTCGATGCCGAGTTGGAGAATCAGTGATTCGGACATAGACACAGCTTTAAAAGTTTTTTCTATATACCTTGAGGTAGCAGCCGTGTCTCATGATTGCTGCGATGCTGGGATGGATAGAGTGTGTGGGAGCCCTTCACGTGCTCGGTGGTGAACCCAGAAGTGGACTGGAAGTGCTCAGTGATCAGCTGCAGGGTTGACCCTGGGTGCCCCCACCCAGACCCAGAAGGCACCAGTCACCAAGCTGGGAAGGTGCGGGGAGCTCCCCGGCGGACCCAGAGGTGGACCAGAAGTGCTTCTGGTCCACTTCTGGGTCTGCTGCCGAGTGTGCTAGGGAGCCCCCCATACTACTGTGGGACATTCCATGCTCCCCAGCATCGCAGCACTCATGAGCCCCTGCTACCTAGAGGTATGTAGAAAAAACATTTAAAGCTGTCTCTATGTCCAAATCTCTGAATCTTTCTGAATTTCTCCAAATTGATTCAGAGGGTTCTGATTCGATTTGGAGAGATTAAAGGGTCCTCTGATTCGATTTGGAGAGTTGGCCACCAAATCGGGCTGAATCTCCACCAAATCAGCTGGAGTACTGCGTCCAGTTTTGGGCTCCACAATTCAAAAAGGTTGTGGAGAAGCTTGAGAGAGTCCAGAGAAGAGCCACGCGCATGATCAGAGGTCAGGGAAGCAGACCCTACGATGACAGGCTGAGAGACCTGGGGCTCTTTAGCCTGAAAAAGCACAGGCTCAGGGGTGATCTGATGGCCACCTACAAGTTTATCAAGGGTGACCACCAGCATCTGGGGGAACGTTTGTTCACCAGAGCGCCCCAAGGGATGACGAGGTTGAATGGTCACAAACTACTTCAAGATCGTTTCAGGCTGGACATAAGGAAGAACTTCTTTACTGTCCGAGCCCCCAAGGTCTGGAACAGCCTGCCACCGGAGGTGGTTCAAGCGCCTTCATTGAACACCTTCAAGATGAAACTGGATGCTTATCTTGCTGGGATCCTATGACCCCAGCTGACTTCCTGCCCTTTGGGCGGGGGGCTGGACTCGATGATCTTCCGAGGTCCCTTCCAGCCCTGATGTCTATGAAATCTATGAAATCTATGAAATCAAATCAGGGACCGAAGCTTCACACAGCCCCACAACACATTTCCTCCCTGACCCCTGAAGTACATCCATACTGGAACATGGATTAAGGAGTGAGAAGCTGTTGCTTATGCTATCCATGTTCTGTGGATTAACAAGGAACTTCCAAATTATCAGTACCATTTTTACAGGTACTAAATTAAGATCCACATTCCATAAAAAAACTCATCTCATATTTCCCATGATATTTTGCTCACTTCATACACATAAAGCACCTCAGAAATATGCATATAAATACTGGAGAATATTGAAGATGAAGCACTATGTGGATCTGAAAGAATTCTGCTGTGAGGATACTGAGTTAATTTAAACAGAAATGGACTCATTATGCTGTTGCCTATGACAAAAGTTTAAAGGCCAATTTCATTTCAGTAAGTGGGATCCTTCAAGCAACATCCTTTTATCTGCTTGTAAGAAAATAACCATTCTATTCCTGTTTATCATGATTTGCCTAAATTGGGCCATTTCAAACTTACCATTTGTTTCCTGAGTTCTTAAGGAAGACTTTAATCACAGTTAGGACTCTGGAAATCTCCACAGTGACTCAGAGTTTTGTGGCTGCCCAGTCATCAATGAGGGGGTGTGGGAATTGATGGCTCCACAGAAATAAAAAGCAATATCCACTTCCGCACACCCCCACAAAATCCGGTGCAATTAACCAACATAAATTGTTACAAAGTAATATTCAGCTCACTTTTCCCTGATCTGCTTATTTTTTTACCTGACAACGGTTATATAAAGTGTTTCAGTCTTTGGAGTTCTATAGTTTCCCTTAGATGTTATTTATCTTTGATTTGTTTGCTACATTTCTCTGATCCTTTTTAAATACTGAAATAATATCCTCAGTTTGGTATCCAGTGGGTGCATCTAAACAAGATGCTTTACTGTGCAACAGACTAATTTGCTGCACAGTAAAGTGTCACTGTCTACACATGCACAGCAATTAGGGTGCAGTAGGCTAATTTACTGTGCTGCTGGATAGTCCCATCAGATACAAGTGGTATCTGGCAGAGCACTAAATTATTGCACTTAAACTTACATGTAGATGGTGATGTCAGGGTTAGTTTCCTCTGGCTCAGATTAAGCCAGAGTACATTCAGTCACATTAATTGCACATGTAGACATGCCCAGTGAACATCACAAAAAACCCACCATAACTAAAGGAAATGAGTGTCTTTGTTAATGTTCTTAGCAGACAGAACAGCCATAGGAGGAAAAGAAGTCTAACTGTGGAGAACTGGAGGAGTTTAAGGTGTTAGCTGGGCTGGCAAAGCAGGTGGTGTAAATTATACCATTTTACATGTCCCTTCATAGTTAGGCTACATACAGACATTCAGTTTCTCCTGAGAGAGTTCAGATGTTCATTATTTTTCTCCTAGAGCAAACATGGCCACTCTGGGATAAAAATACTTGAGGAAAACCCAACTGAAATGGATCCTGGGAGAATATCTCTTGGGAGACCAAATGAGTACAGGTACCCATCCACAGAGTGGTCGTCTGAAATCCTAGGGAGCCTTGTTCCCTTCCCTTCTTGCCCTACCACCCAGGGATCCTGTGTGTCAATCCCAACTAAGCAGGGAGCAGAACATGCCCCTGAATGCTTCAGGCTGGAAAAGCCCAATGCTGAAGCACTTAGGGAGTATGTTCTGATTCCAGTTTTTTCAGCCCAAGCCAATGGCAACCTCTCCCCCCACCTTGTCCATATAGGGCTGTCTGGGGAAGTTTTTCTACAGAGAGAACAAACCGGGGAGAATTCTCTAAGATCTTTTGAATATGTCTATGCAGCCTTCATTGAATTCCTATTGGCTGTATTTTCATAAAAGTGCTCAGACCCACAAATAAAGCCAGATATTCAGAAAAGCTCACAGTATAAGTCCCATTTAAGCACTAAGGCCAAAAAAGAGACAGCTGCACTTCTCCTGGGAGAAAGCCTTTTATCATTCAAGTTAATTGCCATTCATTCCAGGGACAAGCTCTGTGTGTAAAGGGCTGTGGCATTCTTTTCGTGTCCCAGGTTTTGACTCAGATCAATTAGAGCCACCTCAAATGTGACATCTGTTTTAAGCCCAAGAGAAGTGGCCAGATTTCAAAAGAACTCAACATCTAGGATGCTGATAATTTGGACATATTTGCAGGTGCTAAGCATTTGAAAAATCTAACTCCAAATCTTGTTTTCCAACAGGAATCACATCTGACTTTTATTTTTCCAGATCTAAGGAAAAGTGCAGAGAGATGCAATCTCTTTCTTTTCACTCTGTACCACTGAATTAACTAAAAATGATCTGAAAGTTGATCATATTACAACTCTGCCTGTGCTCACTGCATCCATTACAGAAAACCAGAACTAAGACAGGATTGCTCAGTGAGGACCTGAGAAGCTTAGCTTGTAGCCCCTTGGGAAGTTCATTAGTTATTTCTCTCCCATTCTGTAATGCAAATACAGGGAAATTCCTAGAGGGGTAACTTATTAGCTGCACATGAAATATCATTTTGGTCTTGTCTGTAATAAACTCTTTGCAGGCCTGTTCCTGATCTGTAAACCTGCTATTTGTAAAGTTCTGGAGTGTCACTTGTGTGTCTCCTTCTAACACCTGGAAAGCAAAAGGGAACAGTCCACAAAATGATAACTAAAATGAAAGACCACCAATTACTGTAGCTGTCAGTGTTCAGCAACAGATAAAATTAATGCAGAAAACTAAACAATCCGCAGAAAACTGAACACAATTATATAAGAAATTAAGTTATACAGTTGCCATGACCTTTAATCAATCATCCAGCTGTTAATGTTAATTTTGTGATCTAAAAATCATAGTTCTATTTGCATTTTAATGGCTGTTAAATGAGAGTCATCAGGAAGAAATAATGGCAGCATGGCCTTTTGATACAAAATTCTTCCTCCTTAATGTGATGCACAAGATTAGGAAGCTCTGCTCAGAAAAGGTTTTGTTTCAAACTGCAGCAGGCATGTGGAACCAGCTTTGCAAAGCAGAAAATAAGGCAATTGCAAACAAAATACCATGGTTTTACTGTAGTTATAAATAAACCACAAGTGCGGAATGGTAAGAAAGCTGTAATGGCAACCTCATTATCCACATGCTAACGAAAAACTTCCTTAGAGCTTTTTAACAACCTGTTTCACAGCAATATGCCTTCTGAATAATTTTTCTAGCAGCAGGGACTTGTTCTTGACCAAGAGAGATATTGTACTTCCCATGTCCAAAAATGTGAGCAACCATAATGGAAAATAGAGACTAGAGAATGAAATAAACACATTACCCATCCTACAAATTTAGGTAAGGTTTTATAAGAGTCTATTGCAGTGGCAAACTCATAGTACCGCATATAGTATTATCTTCTATCATTAAAATATAATTACGTATTGGTATATTTCACAGCTAGTAAACTAACAATTTAATGTTAAATCAAAATCCTTTTAAAATTAGATTTCGATCGCTAGGTGATTTGGAACTTGCTGATCACTTCAATTTTTTTAATCAGATGAAAAATGTTTGTCAGCCATTTCATGCTATTATTTTCAATTTTACTTTTAATATTTTCCTTTAACATATGGACCTTCTGTGTTATACACTGATCTATTTGCATGCAAAGTGTATAAAACTGATTAAAAAGTTATTGTGATAAAAGAAGCCAACTCATGGCACAGTCGCAAGACCAGCCTGCTCCTTTATCCTTGGGCCAACCGCCTGTCTCTTTTTCCTGCCATGCCTTGATGTCCTATTATTTTGATGTTAATAGGCGGGAGGCTGCCGTTCAATCTGCCCTGAAGTCAAGGAGAAGATGCTCCAACCACCCCTACACATGTTCCATGCCTTGCAGATAATCCCTAGGTCTAGAACCTGGCCTCCCTTCTGGTGCACACGCCAGGCCTTCCATATCCAGCCTAGCACCCAGCCTCCAGCCTGGGCCACACACTGGACCTTCATATATTTGGCCTAGCACTCAGCCTCCAGTCAAGTGGCATACACTGGGCCTTGTCAACTGCCTCGTCTACCCCAGGCCTCACAACTGCACCCCACAGCACCCTGCCCCCTTACTCGGGCTATTTAACTGCCTCCTCATCTCCAGGGCCTCACAACATCACCCTACTCTGGGCCTGTCTACCCTGCCCTCTCTCAGGGCCATGCTATTCTGCCCAACCATTTGGGCTCATGGTTGACCACCCCTATAGGCTCAGGTGGCTCCACTTGCCATGTCCCGAAGGTAGGGGCAGGGGTTTAGGCACCCAGACCTGCTTTACACTGGGATGGTCCTCAAACCTGGCATTTAAGTGGCCCTGCCCTACCACAGGCAGGACCACCAGGTCTCCCTATCCTGACAGGGCACAGTTTCAGGTCATGTTCAGGACCAATGAGGCCTCCACCTTCCCCATAGCCACACCCTTACCTCTGAGATATTCCCAGAGCAAGAGGTCTGCCAGGCAATGTTACTCCCAGGGCCACTGAACACCAACTGCTCTGCTCTGCTCTTATAACAGAGCTCTCCAAAATGGCCACCCTTGTCAGACATCTGTTGGCTAGCTGCTCCAGCCCTTAAAGTGACAAAGCACTAAAGCTGCTTTGCCACAGTTATATTCTGCTTTAAACTGGCTCTAAATTTCCTAGGAGATTGCCTAAGGTGAATCTTCTTTAGTTAAGAGAGAAGGTCGTGAAACTACTCATGTTCAGAAAGGAAAGAAGCAGGTTTTTGACAACTGGAAAACAAAGCAAGCATATATAATGAAAAAAGAGAATAGTTTAGATCTAACATGTTTGGGTTCTTTTTATTTATTTAGAATAGCTGATTTGTAGGTGGAAAGAATTTTCAGAAGATATTGTGAAGTTTAGTTTCATAAAAGCTCAGTGTTACTTGATTGCAATGACAGAGAAGAATTGCAGAATGAAACCTTGATAAATGCTCAAGTTTTCACCACCCAAATATGATGGGTTCTGCCCATAAAGACTACCTAATCTGGATGCACTGAACAAAACTCGCTTTTCTTTCCCCATGAAGGGACTATGCATTTTACTTCCACAAATAAAGAAGACTCAGGTGAAATGCATGCTAATAGGATTTGCTCTATTGAGCCAGTGCTCCAATTTATGCAGAACGGCATTGCAGAACAG
Organism: Alligator sinensis; assembly: GCF_000455745.1. Lineage (NCBI taxonomy): Eukaryota > Metazoa > Chordata > Crocodylia > Alligatoridae > Alligator > Alligator sinensis. The sequence goes on from NW_005842072.1 coordinate 2,003,972, forward strand.
ACAAGAAACTTCACGTTTTACTATGACAAGTCTTGCACAGTGTTGTCATAAAGATTTTTAAAGTATATTATTGCTTTTAAAACTTTACATTTTAAAATTTATCCAAAGGACAAGGTAGTGCCTCTCTCCGTAAACTGACTGAAAAGCAAATCAAAATCAACAATTGCAGGAGTCAGATTTGTTGGACTTTTTTTTTGGTATTTCAAGAAATTGTTATATTAGATAACTAAAGCTTTGAGTACCTTTTAGGCTGCATTCCAATTTTAATGTGTGGCTTCGTTGTAGTGGCAGTGTTTGCATGCATGTAGGTATATATGTGTGTCTATAATAGAAACAGAGACAGAGACCATGCATAGGTGCACCCTAGCCTAAAATTCTAGTTCTTCTGAAGTTAATGGGGACTTAAATATTTGTTTCAGCAGGGCAGGGAATCGTCTGGAAGTCTGAAATCCAGGGTCAAGGTACAATATAGGCAGAGCTCTATTGATCCCCTGACTGGATGCCTAATCCTAATCTGGAAAGACCAATAATGGAATAAAAGGGTAGTTTAGTCTCATAGGGCTCCTATAGATGTGCAGAGAGCTGGCTCTGATGCACTGGAAATCCAGCGTGTTGGAGCAGACTCAATTAATTGAGACTCAGTTAATTGAGTCTGCTGGAGCACAGAAATAAATGCGCTCCAGCAGACTCTAGTGTCACGTGTATCAGTGTCCCTACACTGAAAAATGGTGGTGGGGGACTTTTGACTAAAGAATGAGCTTTAGTTTAAAGTGTCCTGCTGCCATTTTTCAGTGCAGGGGTTGCTGATACACGACACTTGAGAGCTTTTAATTAGTACAGCTCGCTAATTAAAGCACCCCCCCATGCCTACCAGAGTGCATGTAAAAATGCCCATAGGTCAGTTAGTCTTTGGCGATTCTGCTCACATTACCAAACTGTCTAATGTTTAACATAAATACTTCCATTTTATGTTATATCATATCTAAATAGTAGCAAACAATATCAAGCTGTGTTGATTTACTCAGCAAAGCATTCAGAAGGTTCAAGGCTAATTCTAATTATGCAAATTTATCTGAACTTCTTTGGATGATAAAAAAGTCCAAAAATCTCATGAGCATAAATTCTCTCACAAGATTTTTAGTAACTCCCAGTTTAGAGAGGTCCAAAAAATTGTGAGAATAACTGTTCTCCTGTTACTTCACTATTTTCATCTCTGTGAAGTCAATAGACATTCATAATCTCTGAGAAGATTCAGATGTGCTGTATACTGTTTGATTTTTTACTAGATAATCAGGACCATTTTATTTAACTCAAGTACTTTTGTCTATTCCTAATTTTAATTGTGAATTTTGTCAACATTCTAGCAATACTCATTAGAGAAAGTAATCTTGATTCAGGATTTGGTATGTGTTTTAAGAGATGTAGATTCTTAATTTTCCCTTTTTATTTGTGAAGACAAAATTCTAAGGAAACTCTCTATGTGATATTTGTCATGAAGTTTGTACCTTGTTCCTCAGCAACCTTCATGAGTAAAAAAGCAGAGCAGTTCTGGAAGAAAGGACAAACAGCAGGGTCTGGGACAGAAGTTCCATAAATCAGCTTGACCTAAATCAGTTAAGTCTGATATTACATTCAACCAGGTTTATCTTAAATCAGTTTCAGCCATTTTGAAACTGGATTATGTGAACCGAGCTTCTGTTCTGTTACAGGTTTAAACCAGTTTCTGATCATTTAAACCAGTTTATGTGTAACTTCTGTCCCTAGCCCAGAAGTTTACTAAAACCGAAATCTCAATAGTTACACTGCAGACTAGAGGGCCAGTGGAAATCATACGTATCACTAATAAATTGCTGATTTGCAGGAACTGTCTAGATCAAGGCTGCTTAACTCCTGAGTAGCTAGGGAGTTGCAGGCCTCCAAGCCACATGATGCATGGGCTGCACAAGGATGCAGAAGCTGGAGGATGGAAGGGGAGCCTGGAGACCCTGGCAGCAGCATCAAGAGAGTGATGGTGGGAGTGGTCCTGGGACAGGGGCTAGGGACAAACGTTCAAAAAGCTGGAACCTGAATTGAATTAATCAGCAGTGAGGGCTTGACAAAGGCTTCTACATCCTGGCCAGGCAGACTCCAACTGCAGTTCTCCTGTGGGAGAGGGGAATAAATCCCCTCTCTGCTCTCTTTGCCTCAGGGGCACATCTGGCCATGCCCCTGCCCCTGCTCTGGCTAGAGAGCATAGGAGTGGGGCCAGCCCTGCTCTCTGGAGCAGACAGCACAGCTCAGTCCAGGGCTCAAAAGCATGCTGGGGGACTCTGGTTGAATTTGAACCAGGAAGGGGGCTGGGACAGAAGTTGCATAAACTGATTTGACCCAAATCAGTTAAGTCTGATACTACATTCAACCAGGTTTATCTTAAACCAGTTTTGGCCATTTTGAAACTGGTTTATGTACACTGAACTTACGATATCTTACAGGTTTAAACCAGTTTCTGATCACTTAAACTGGTTTATGTGTAACTTCTGTCCCTAGCCCAGGAGCTCAGGGTTAATACCCCTTGGGGGCTACACATTGGGTCCAAGTTTGTTTTAGGAATCTAATAAAAATGTTGGATAAGACCCTCATCTGGTATAAATTGCTCTAGTTCCATTTGCAGAAGATGAGGATACATGGCAATGTGTTTTCAAATCTCTGTAGTTTTCCCTTACTTTACTTCTACACTAATGAAGAGTAGGTGGGCTGTCGTACATTTTGCTATGGAATGTATAATAGGGTAGGTCTCTTCTCCCAGTAAACATGAAATCATGACAATACCATTGCTTACCTTGTCAGGGCACATACAGCAGTAAATAAAAACGTTCAGAAAAAATAGTTAAAGCTCTGAGGAGCCTGACAAAGCTGTTTGTTTCACTGGGAGGAATTAGCAGGCATCTTTCTTTCTAAATCCTAAATGAATGACAATAAAGTGGTAAACGGTAAACATTAGGTCTTGTTCATTATATTTTTGTGTGTGCGATGCATTATCTGCACTGGCTTAAATAAAATCTGCTTTTAAATATACTAACATCCAGCACCTTTAAGGTGAACACTTCTATTTCAGAAACTTCTGCAATATGATTTTTCTCCTGTTATAAAAAGTCTAGAGCATAAATTGACACAGCATTAGGAAGGTGCTTTTAATTCATTGGCATAATGATTCAACATGCTCTGGAAACAATTTAGATTCAATTTTATTCAAGGGCCTTGGAAGGACTTTTATGTAGATGGTGCTCAAGTGGAAATTTCCAAACATCCAAATTCACTTGACATATTTTTCTCTTAAAATGAATTACAGAACACTAGGACAATATTATAGAAAGAGCAAGTTTTTAACCAACAGCAGTCTCATTATTGTAAAACTGTATTAGTGTATGGTATTATTACCAACAAAATATCAGAAAGTCTCAGTATATACTCCCAAAGGCTATGTGTGCACCTTGCAATATGTTCAAGATTTTAAATTTTACTCCTATAATTATAGTGGGACAGAAGCAGCTCTACCATTAAGGCTGAGACTAGCTTACTGTTTAGCAGCTAACTTTAAGTGCTCTGAAATCCATATACTTACTTGGATTACTCTTGAAAACTTCTGCACCTTGTGAGAATCCTGGGTGAAATTAGAGGGTCCAGTTGTAGGTCATCTGAGCAAAGGGTTCCTGAAATATGGTCCTCCTAAAACAATTACAATATTAACATTTTTGAGTTCAGTTTTTTGAACATGCATGAATCATATGATACCTTTGATCTTCCCCAGATTGTTATCCCAAGCCCAACATTGATCTCTACTGCTGCCTACTTGTAAGTGGGTGGCTCAAACTGACTTCCTGTGGCTTTTGGACCATGACCTTTAAGTGTAAGTCCTGTATGTTGTGGCCTTCTGAGACTGTGTGCTGCGCATGAAAGTTAATCTCTTCCTGCCTTTCATCCTTCTGGAAGCCTTGCCCTGGAAGCATAGCTTCTGTTTTAAGATCTGATATTTCCAAGTGATCTGAAATCTGTGTGTAGATTTAGGGCCTGTCTACATAGGGAAATTTGTTCTTTGGCCATTTTCAGAATAAGAATATCCTTCTGGAGAGTTATTGCTGTATAATTACACTGGTATAATTATGCCAGTAAATTTCCCATGCAGGCGAGTCCATAGATGTTTCTTTCCAAGTCATCAAGGAAAAGAGGATTAATTAAATAGAAGTAAGATGAAAGGAACATAGGAACTGCCAGGTTGGATCTGACCCAAGATCCATCTAGTCTAGTCCCCAGTCTCTGACAGTGGCTAGCACCAGATGCTTCAGAGGAAGTAAGAACCTTGCAATTGTTGGAAAGATCTTCACCCCACATAAGTCTAATTCTAGCCTTTAATAGTTGGAGATTGATTTATACCTTGAAGCGCAAGGTTTAATACTCAAGGGCTGCATCTATACAAGATGCTAATTGTACAGTAGCTGAATAATATTGTATAGTAGTACATCACAGCACCAACAGTGCCAATATGCTACTGCACAGCACTATTAGGCTACTTAGCAGTAGTGCCACTAAAGGTGTTTGCCAGTGGTACTGTGCAGTAACTCCGTTTACTGTGCATTTATTTAGTACTTGATTACACAAGTACTAAATAAACGTGCAGTAACCACTGCACAGTAGCATCTAGTGTAAATGCACTCAAGGAGAGGAAAACCAACAGTATTAAGGTAATATAAAAATGTTGATGGTCTGCCCTTATGTCCTGAATAATAGGGCTGGGTGTGATTGCAGAAAAGCAAGTGGCTGTGACCCTCATCAATGTCCACATGTGACCAAAGTTGATAAACATCAGCAAGTAAACTTATAATAGGAAGTTTTATGCCAAGGATTGACTGGATTCCTCTGCCTGCAGCACTAAATGTGCCCTACGTAGGAGAGAGATGGCCAAGACAGGCAGTAGGGTTAAAGTTCGAGTTGTTAGAGTAACTAATGCTTGGCTGAGCTGCCTCTGATGTCACAGTGCTACTCCTCAGTCTCTTTCCATTTGCAGTGCCATATAGTCATTTTTACAAAGAAGCTGTGGATATGAAACAACAAGGAAGAAAAGAAACAAGGTGGATGAGTTAAAAAATGAATTTTAGATTTACTGGCAGCTTGGAGGGAAGTCTGCTATTTCATTAGGTCAGAGGGGCATCTGAAAGCATTTCCCACCTACCAATGGGAACAGAAGGAATGAACTACTGAAACTTTGGGTTACGAAAGGTACTCAGGGGGAATTAGATGCCTTGGTTATAGCAGGTCTCATACTCCTTCAGGCCACTCGAGTACAACATTGTTATAGAGCTCCAGCATTTGATTACAGTTCCAACAACCAATATTTGTTGCTTCAGAGGGCCTAATTTTCCAAAGTGTAGGAAAATTATGAGCATAGTGAACTGGAAAGGAAAAAAATTGACTGAACATTTTAAGATGTTTTAGAAGTAGGTGAGAGGAGCAAAAACCCCCCACATTTCATAGTCAAGAAGGAGAAAAAAGTTTGCCTCCAAATTTACCATGTTTCTTAAGAGGGGAAGCCAGGAGCAGCAGGATCTATGAGCGCCTAGAACTGTTATTGAGTAGAGGTGAACATACTATACAGCTTCCAGTATAGCAAATGACTGTCCTCGGATCAGTAGGCTCGAGGAGAAACTTTTCTACAGATCATCAGGTGCTGGTGGAGCATCCAGTAGAAAAGTAGCACCCTAGAAATAACCCTCTACCATGTGACACAATGGTATTTGACTGTGGAGATGTAAGCTTTGTGTTAGGTACTATAAACACAAACTAATAGGTGGGTTCTAGGGTGTTGGGGGCTTCTTCAAATTACAAACACCATAGGTTCAATCTTAACCCAGAAACCTGAGAAAACTAAATACTTCCCCTGTGTACTCTCAACAGGCAATTATTTCCCTCTTGCACTCAGTGAGCCTGCATATGAAGCAATGAAAATTTACTATGGGGAAAAGGAAAACAACATTAAATTAGGGGATTGGAAGGGGGAGGGTGGATAAGTAAACGGTATTCTCATATGAATAATATGTAAAACAATCACCTTTCACAATATCTTTGGCAATTGTTCCTTCTTTTACCACCAGACAGAATTCAATAGGTGACACAAACTGCTTTCCCTCATCCCTCTTCACTTCATCCCACTCACAGTTTATTGTCAGTAGCTGGTAAAAGGCTCAGCATCTGGGGGTGCAGCCAGTCTGATCCATATCCAGCTGCAGGGGAAGTATTGCCTTCCCTTGTCTAGTCTTGAACTCAGGGGTAGGTAATATTCAGTTTCTCCCAGCCAGGTAACAAGGGGGCATTTTCAAGTGCCTCAGTTTCCCATGTGTGACTGTATATATTTAAAGTGCTGATGGAGGTTTAATTTATTTTCAACTGCTTTCTAGTCTAGTAAGCATAGGTAACATATAACTCACTACACAGTCATGTTTTGAAGCAAAGAATACAATCAGGAAACCTTAGAAAAGCTAGGTCATGGGCTAAATTACTTAGAATTAGTCTATCAGTTTATCAGTTGAAACTAGGTTGTTTTATGAATGCCTGTCATGAGTAGCTGGTTGGGACTTCAAACTTCATGTAAAGAAGTCTCTTTGCCTTTATCATACAGTACATTGTCACCTGTTTAAATCAGGCTTAACTTTACCTTTTAAAGTTTTGTTCTCCTGATTTTTTAGGCTCCTTGCATCTTGGGTCATGGACACCAATCTTTCTTTCTAACATATATTTACAAATCCTTACTATATACAGTTAAGGCACTACTATAGAAAGAAACTTGGCAAAGATCTGGAAATCTTCTTTTCTTTGTGTGATTCATGTCAGCCATGAAAAGATCAAAAGAGCTGGAAAATCCTCATATCCTCAGTTTGATTTACTGCAGCCAAAAATCTGTTCAACTGCTTGTAAGAAGGTCTTTTATCCTCCCTTTTGGTAAATTAAAAAGAAGGTAAGCTTCACAAAATATAAAATCACCATAAGGGTACCAGGATTTCAAGACAGGTACCTTTATTTAGTTAGGAAAAATAGTTCTAATATGTTTTCCCTTAAGCTTATTTTGACTACTAGCACTGATATGAAGCAGGGGATTTTTTAAAAACCACTAGAGGGCACTCTACCCTCAATCTAGGACCCTTAGATCTTCCTATGGAGCTATGCTGAAGGAAACTATATTCAGACACTAAAACCGTAATGTCTGGTTTCAAAACAGACACACACTAAAACATCATAATACCGTAATATTGTTTGCCAGCCCTTCTCCCTATTACAAAATCTATTTCTTATCCTCTCTTTAGCAAAGAATCACTTCTGTGTTTGTTTTAACCAGAAACAGATTAAACGTTGTTTATATTTGGATTGGGGACAGGTTACGAAAGGGGTCTCACGGTAATGTCAAATAAGGGATAGGACTTGGGTTTTTGCAGTGCTGTTTTGGGGAAATTTTCACTTATAACAGTAGCACATGGTTTTGGCCATTCTCATGACATTTCTCCCATTTCAGTTAGCATCTCATGAGATGGCTGATTTTTTGGAGATTTCAGAGGCTCTCAGACCAGAATCCAAATACAGGACCCTTCTAGATTTGAAACTAATCTGGAACAAAAACTACAGAGGATTGTTCATATCTAAATCTTAACCCTCTGGACTCAAGAGCTTTAGTTATATGGCCTCATCTTCAACATATATAAAATCCCCATTTAAAATGGAATGGATATTTTATCATACTCTCCTTTTTTGCAGAATTAAATGAAGTTTTTACCTATTGTGTAGAGTTCAGTAGAGAAGGAGAGTAGTTTGCAAATTATACGAGTATAGACACAGATTAAAAGGCTTTTCTAACAGAATTGGCCAAATGCAGCAAACTCATTCTAATAACATTCATTTGAACTTTCAAGATAATTTTCAAGCTAATATGCTCTGGATGTGTTTACACAGTTGAACATTTTTCTCTATGTTACTATTCCCTTGAATGAGTTTTCTGGGAGGAATGTTAGTGGAAACAGCAATATTTGAATTGATTACAAGAGTATACTCCTGTAAAGGGATTATGAATTCAAAAAACACGAGCATTGGTACTAGAAAATTGTTCCTCTTGAGATGCTTTCATCTAATCAGGGAACAGAAACATACCGTATGACCTATATAGCCAATCAATACTAGCTAATACAGTTCAAATTTCTGATGTTGAATGATCCCTATGAATTGCTCTTGAGGAAACTACAGATCAAAAATATTTGTGTAAATTATATGGTGAATAATTTTCAATAATAAATTAATTTGAAGAAAAAACAGAAGTTGTTTGCTGCCTACTTGCAGAAGAAAGCTAGAATTAATTTATTCATTCGGAGGGATTCACTCAACTCGGGTGTCTAATAGAATTTTTTTTGCAACATAATACATTATTTTCTGAACATTTGAATTAGAATATCAATTTTTGTAGCCATTTTGCAACAGAAGCATTCAGATTTGGTAAGGTTCAAACCAAATCCACTCTTCTTTTCTGTGGAAACAGTTCTATATGTGCAAATGGTGCCACTGTAACAAAGTCCTTGAAACTACCACCTCTTATATGTATGAAACAATGAAATCTGAAAATGTCAGGCAACATGGTAAAATCAAAATGTGTGCATTGATGGCAAACATTCAAAGCAAAATTCATTGAAAAGGCTTTTTGTGTTCACAAAGGGGACAGAGATTCACAGGGTGGAGCATTGCAACACCTAATGTCTAGGTGCCTAGACATCTTCTGAATTTCATAGTGTTCAAACTAGGACCCTAAGCTCTGTATAAAAACCATGGAAAGATTAAGTGCCTAAGAATGAGATTATTAACAGTCAGCATGCTGAGTGGAAAGTTATCTATGATAGGTGATAGAAAAACAATGAAGACATCCTAGTCCTCTCTAGGACTTGCGAGCCTTACTTTGAGCTTGAGGGAGGGGCCTTCCTCTAGTCAGGATTCACAGTCCTGAAACTTCTCCTGGAGGCAGACATGTAAACCCTTTTTTTCAGGTAACAAGTACGGATCAGTCCTTTCCATCAAAAGACAGCTGGAGGACAAGGTGGTTGTGTTGTCCAACTTTAACCCATTAGCTCAGCTGAGAGATCTCTCACTCACAATGTGGGATACCTTGGTTCACTTCCATATTTTGTCTAAGAAACGTTAAATCTGCACCTCTCAAGAAAGTGTTATTACCTCCTGTAGAAGCCATTCTTGACTACTTAATATAAAATACTTAATCATTTACTGGATTAAGGACTGGTCTTCCCAATCCCAAGTAAATCCAACCACTAAGATATCACATCTTGCTCTCTTTACCTCATTCCCAATGAATAGTTAATTATCTCATATGAAGTGGAACAGTTTCAACAGGAGGGAATGAGTGCTTCCCTACTGCTCCCCATGTGGGAAGATGAAGTTGTAGGTTCAAATGCCTTCAAGCAAAGGATGGAACTGAGGCCACCTCTCTCACATTGGGAATGATTATGCTAATCATTGGGCAATTGACTAAACAGATAATGGCAATGCTATCACCACCTTGAAAACATCTACTGTAACAAGCACTGCAGGCAAGAGAGTTGGATGAGCACACTGTTCAGGGCATGTTTTGTTTTTACTCAGTTGACAGGCCTACTGAGATCAATAAGAATTCTAGGTAGAATCTGAGGGAAAAAACCCTGGAAGACAGCTTTATGACTCACCCTGTTAGTTTGTGCAAGAGAATCAGCTGAATGCAATGTGCCCGTTACTTCCCCACATGGGCTACTCACATCATATCAGCATGGGACAAAGGGCAGCTTCCACAGAGGCTGTCAATTCCCCTGCACAGGTGAGTAAGGAGTGTGCTGTGACATAACTCTGCTTTGTACCTACAAGAGACAGTGGCCATCACAGAATAAACTGCATCAGTTCTTAGGCTAATGCACATTATTTCCTTCTGAAGTGAGTGGGGGAAAAAGGGACCAACCTGAAATGCTCTGAGTCACAACTTGATTTCTGGCTTGGTCCATAGATGCTTAGGATTAGTAGCAAATCCATTATCAGAAGAAGAAAATGGAAATTCAAATACCTGTTCAGCCTGGATCCTTTTATCCTTCATAAATGAAGTGTATTTAACACAGATACAGCGCCTAGTGAGTATTTGCCATATATTTTAACTAAACTATAGTGATAAATTTGCTATTAAGACACCTAAATTGTGTTGTAAGTAAGCACAGATGTTAGGGAGATGCTGTCAAGATTGTCAGCTCCATAATTTAACCTAGCCACTAAAAAAACATGCTGTCTCTAAAGCCAACTGGATCTTAACCCATAAACACAACCCTGTTCTTTAAGAAAGGAGGTCCTTCCTGTGAACAGCTATTAGCCCTTGAAAACTAGCACTGTAACATTGGGAAAATTGTACCTTTGCAACTGAGTGATCCATCAACAACATATCCATGGTGTGTATTTGTATGTGTCATCTTTACTTCCCTTCTTCATTCCTTTCAACAGGAAGAGTACTGAATTTTGCAAGTATCCTGCTTTCCAAGAATGGAAAGAAAGTGCAGTGTCTGAGTGCCTGAATGTCAATAATACTGACCTGATATTTGGCATCTTTCAGAAAGAGGTGGCTCAGTTCTGATGACCCTTTATATGGATCAGTGAATCCTTCATCAGCGCAAGGTTTTTTAATAAGGGAATTTTCAAATCTGGACATCTGATTTTCAAATGTAGGCGTCTTAATGGGACAAGAAGATCTCATATTTGACTATTTAACTTAGGAATTAGGTTCTTAAGTGCCAACATATTTGTCCAAATTTTTGTTTTGCATTTTATTATGGTAGTACCTACTGGTTCCAATAAAGATTGGGGCCCTGTGGGACTAAGCATTGCCTAACATAGTAAGTGGCTGTGTTAACTGAAAGCAAAATTAGGGGTATGAGAAAGGAAGTCTATTCAAAGGGGAAAACCAAAGCGTAGATAAAAAGAAATCACTTGCCCAAAGATAGAGGAAGCTTGTGAAATATTTGGGAAAGAAGCCCATTTTTGAGTTCTAATCTGATGTCTTAACTGAAGACAATCCTTCCTCTGAAGTGCATGTATACCTGTACCAAAGCAGTGAAATGCAGAAGTCCGAGTCAGTTAACCACATTTGGAAATTGGTCTCTCAGGATAAATCTTGTAGTTCGTCTTTCTAGCATACAAACAGGAATACTTGTTAACATTAATATTATGTGATAACTACAAACAGAGTTTAACTGCCTACACAGGACTTGCATATTCTCACGGATTACTTAACAATTATGGCCAGGAGCTCCTAAAATTATTTTATTTTATAAAATTCGCGAAATTTTTCTCACATTGGGAATGATTAACTGCTTCTGCAGTTAAATCACACGCCACTCCTCGTTAGTAACGCCACTCCTCCATAGTATACCACTCCTTGTTAGTATAGTGGTAAGTATCCCTGCCTGTCCTGTGGGAGACTGGGGTTTGATTCCCTGACGGGGAGATGCGTTGCTTTTAAGTTCATCATGGGGGCACAGAAGGGAATTGGTGAGGTTTTATTCACCAAGGTGCCCCCGGGGGTTACAAGAAATAATGGCCACAAGCTAGCAGAGAGCAGATTTAGACTGGACATTAGGAAGAACTTCTTCACAGTTAGAGTGGCCAAGGTCTGGAATGGGCTCCCAAGGGAGGTGGTGCTCTCCCCTACCCTGGGGGTCTTCAAGAGGAGGTTAGATAGGCATCTAGCTGGGGTCATCTAGACCCAGCACTCTTTCCTGCCTATGCAGGGGGTCAGACTCGATGATCTATTGAGGTCCCTTCCGACCCTAACATCTGTGAATCTATGAATAATGAACCCATGGTGTAATTTCTGTTTTACACGCTAGGATTAATCAGGTAGGCCCCAATTTTGCAAAGTCACATGAAGTGAGGAGTATGCCCCTGTCTTTGCTGTCTTGGGGAGTCTTATGCTGTAGTCATGCATCTACCATAAAGCTGCCCTGCTATTAAACCAGCACTAAAAAGGTAATTAAATAAGCTGTTAAATATAGCATTTTTGTATTATCTGAAGCAATGAAAGTAGGTTTTTTGCCGATAGGCTCCTAATTGTCAGCCTGGAAAGTACTCATTCATTATTAGTGCTATTAGGGGATATAGTGCATCACTGAGAAAAAAAAAAGGCACGCTGGCCTTGAGGAGCTTACAGTCAAGATGAGACACAGCACAGAGAAGGATGAAAATACAGACTTGTTGAAGGAGAGGAATGGGAAGATCAGAGTTATGACACTGAAAGATGATGAGATATGTTTGTTATATTTACCACTTGTTACCTCCCTATTTTTTAGCCCATCCTGACACCAAACTTGCATGATCTTGCACAGGAATCATATACTGAATTCATATAGCTTCTTGTGATAAGCTGTTGACATGCTAGTGTTTTTAAGACATGGAGGAGACCTGTTACAGCAACTCTAGTCCAATTTTTTCACTGCAGATTGACTATTCTGATCAGCTAACAGCTTTTCAATGTACTTAAGTGTACCAAACACTTCATAAATCCTGGGGAACACCATCTGAAAATCACTGTTGCCACTGACACATAAGATAAGCATTCCAAGATAAGCTTCCTCAACAATATGTGCTATTGCTTTCACCAACAGGCAATGCTGAGGTTCAGTGGAAAGATGTAGAAAGCATGTTCCCCAAACAAATAATAAAGCCCTAGATTCATGGATGTCAAGTAGAATTGGTGACACTCAGAGTACTTATTTATTTTAGTCTATGGTCAATTGCAAGTGACGCTCATTTATTTTTATTTCCTGCACTACTTAGCACAAAAGAAGCAGTTAAATCGAAATTAGATGTTTTTATTTTTGATTAAACCCTCCCCCCACCCTTCCAAATGGTACATGCAGGGCCATGACATTGATCTGGAACAAAAATGAACAAACTAGAAGCGAATGTTGCATTAGCTCAGCTTACCATCTGATGTGTTTATTTTCACTAGATCTGTGAAGGAGGCTGAGAAGCAAAATCTTTGGCTTCACAGTTCACTGACAGAGCTCCAGTAAGCAGGCATTGTATGAAACAGCAAGATAAAAAAGCTTCAGCAAGGCATGACCTCATTTTTTTTTAAGGCAAAGATATGTGTAGTACAATTGATCAAAACCTGGATTGATGAAAGAGGTTCATCAGAAACAAAATTAAGCTAATTGCATAGTAAATACAAATTGTCATAGAGATGTGCTTTACCACACAATTTAGTTGAATTAGATAACACTGAACCTCAGCATTCTCAATCTAATCAGAAAAATAAATGAGCCTAGGCAAGCTGTGAATACTTTGGGTATGCACATAAATGCATGCTTTTGGACTTCTTCACGATCGTGTCGAATGTTTGGATATTATAGCTACCTTCAGTAACTGAGAAGAAAGATCTGGATATTCAAGTTCATGTGAGCAAGCATAGCAGCAATCCTCTACAATGTTTGTATCAGAGAACAATGTGAGACAGCTTGATACCAAATAAATAAGGGATGATTTATTGTTTTCATCACAAAATCCAATGCAGCACTGAAGAACATTAGTACAGTAATTGGGCTGTCTCACTGTTTCATGATGACCCAGGCAGAACTCTGCAGCAGTGTTCAGATTTCCCTCACTGTCTCCCCATTTCCTGCCCTTTGTCTATTTAGAGTGGAGGCTTTTCAGGATAGTGGCTGTCTTTTACTCCAAGTCTGTCCAGTACAGACCATGATGGGGCACTGGTCTCAGTTTGTGCTTGGATGATACTAAAATGCAAGAAATATAATAATCATTAAAATTGTGGATGTCAGTTAATACGCCAGTCACAGTTATCCTAAAAGCCAGTTCTTCCAAAATCGAAACAAAACAATATCTTGTGTAACTCGATTAAAGACTACAGACACTTGCCCTGTAAATATCTGGATGGCACACTGAAGCTTTATACAAAAGGTTCTTTGCTGCTCTCAGAAAACGGCCCCTCCCTAGATGGGGAATCTGCTGCCATAGATGCTATCAAAGACCTCTCAATGCATTGACGGCAAATGGAATATTCTGCCACTTATTGCAATCCTTTTTGACTGCGTAATTATGGGTATCCTTGCTCCAGGCTTCCTGAACAATTTCCACCTGCCAGAAAGCCTCACAGATTTTATGCATTCAACAAATGCAGTAGCAATTGTCCCCATATTTCATCACATATACAGAAATGGAACAGACATCAGGTGACTGCTTATTTCTGATCAGTCTTACAGCTTCTAACACTTCTGTCCTTTCAGTGTTGCTTGCATTTACCGAAAGTCTCGTTCTTGCTTCTCAGCTCTGCAACACTGAAATAAAGAACACAGTCATAAAGATCTGGAGTCTAAAGACCAGAATTGTGAGCAGCTTCTAATGCAAACTGCACATTTATTAAAAGTAGATACTAAATATCACACCATATTAGAGACCTATTTGAATGAGAAGCTCAAAGCAAAAAAGGGTCCAGGACTCAATCATGGAAGTTGTTGAGCACATTAAAGTTCTGTTAGCTTTAGGAAAGGCAGCAGTACCTTTCAGGCTGAAGGCATATTGTGAATAAAAAGTGTGTAAGAGAAACATATTCTGCCTTTTAAAAATGTATAGTTTTGAATGAGAACCAATAATAACTTGAGACAAGGCCAGGAGGGGTTTTTCGGTGCAAAATCAGGGATGCCTCTGAAAACCAGCCAACTTGATTTTATGTGCTTATTTTAGCTGAAGTCTTCAGAACAGACCCATTAAAAACATCTCTACTAAATCTTGTTTCCACTGAGGAGTGATATCATTTGTGATCCTTGGACCCCATCTTTAGCTTTGACATGAAGTACACTATGCTACTTTCTCCTTATCTTTTGTAGACTTAATTGTGTAGTAAAGTGTTCTTAACCTTCCTCATGTGGTACTGTTGTAGGAGTCAGCTTTTTACTCTTCATCTATCTTCTTTTATCACATCTTGGGCTTTTCTTTATCTTTCCATAGCTAGTGCTCTCATTTAATTGTCCTGATAACATCCTCATTTGTGGTAACCTGCAGCCTAGCTTTCAAGATCCCTCTCTTTTCAAAATAAGCCCTGTCCCTTGTCTCATCCTCGCTTCCTCCAAGTTCCTTTAGGAACCAGGAATATCAATATTAAGGCAATTTTTAGCTCTCATACTGGCATAACACCATTCAAACTAGTGCAATAGTATGGCACTGGTACAACAAAGGCAAAATTTAAGCCATTACATTCTTAGCCTAAGACTCTATAGTTGCTTTTTCCTATAAAATACGTGCCTTGAAATTGAATGATTTCTGATATGATACCTGACCACAAACTGTGCACCTTCATCACAAATATGATCTCCAGTAGGTTATTCAAACTCAGTACCAGCCAAGGAGAGAAAAGCCAAGTAAGAACTCTGAAGAATTGGAGTCCCCCAAGGGTCAGTGCTAGTACAATACTTTTCAATGTATTGAAGCTCAGACTTCCCGCACACAACAAGTAAGTGATACATGTATACTGATGATGTTGCCATAGTAGCCTAAGGAATAGACATGACAGAACTGGAAAAGACACCGAGTACTGACATAGAACTCATTGCTGACTACCTCCTTAAGTTCACTTAAAGTTGAACATCAATCAAGTATCATCACTCTTCCACCTGGACAATTGATGAGCCAAGAGCACACTGGTTATCAGAGTAGGCAACTATATCCTTCACCATGAGCATACAGCATACACCAACTTACCTAGGAGTCACATTAGACCAGGGGTGGGCAAAATGTGGCCCACGGGCTGGATGCGGCCCGCCAGGCCACTCTATCCGGCCCGTGGGGCACCTAAAAAATTTATCTGCCCCGACTGCCTGTCATGTGGCACTCGATGGCTTGCCAAAACTCAGTAAGCAGCCCTCCACCCAAAATAATTTCCCGCCCCTGCATTAGACTGTTCCCTTACCTATAAACACCACATTTAGAAGGTCAGCAATAAAGTCACTGCACAGCACCTTAAGATGTTTAGCCAGTATGATATGGGGTGCCAACTTCAAAGTGCTCAGAATCACCCCACTCACAATGGTATATGCCCTAGCAAAATATTGTGCTGTTGTGTGGTCCATAAGTTGTCACACTAGAAACCTTGACACTACTTAACACTGTGCTGAGACTCATAATAGGCTACACAACTTATGCACATACAAATGTACTTCCTGTACTCTTGGGCATTGGACCAGGTGATATAAGATGGACCCTAACATCATTACTGGCAATAGATGATGAAAATCACCTGCTCTGTGAACTGTTAACTGAATACCCAAACAGATGGAGGGTTAAGTAGGTTAAAAGTCATACACTATTTGTACATGTAACCCACAAAGTCCTGAAAGTTACTGGGGATGCTGAACCAAACCTATGGGCAGTAATGGAGTGGGCTGACTGCTGAGAAAAGTCAGACCTATTCTTACAGCGTTTTATACCAACACCAAAGGAGTCCCCCATTGGGCATGACCTCAATAGAGAAGTGTGAGTCAAGCTGAACACAGATCTTGATATGGAGAATTCAAAACAATGCTTCACAAGATGAATCATAGAAAGTTAGGGTTGGAAGGGACCTCAGGAGGTCACCTAGCCCACCCCCCTGCTCAAAGCAGGATCATCCCCAACTAGATCATCCCAGCCAAAGCTTCGTCTAGCCAGGTCTTGAAAACCCCCAAGGATGGAGATTCCACCACCTCTGGGTAACCTGTTCCAGTGTTTTACTACCCCGCATAATATCTAACCTAAACTTCCCTTACTGCAACTTGAGACCATTGCTCCTTGTTCTGTCATCTGCCACCACTGAGAACAGTTGAGCTCCAGCCTCTTTCAAACCCCATTATAGGTAGTTGAAGGTCACTATTAAGTGCCCTTCTCAGTCTCCTCTCCTCTAGACTAAATCAGCCCAGTTCCCTCAGTCTTTCCTCATAAGTCATGTGCTCCAGCCTCCTAACCATTTTTGTTGACCTCTGCTGGACTCTCCCCAATTTGCCCACATCCTTTCTGTAGTGGAGGGCCCAAAACTGGACACGCTACTCTAGATGTGGCCTCACCAGTGTCAAACAGAGGAGAAGAATCACTTCCCTCAATCTGTCAGCAACACTCCTACTAAATCAACCCAGTTAGCCTTCTTTGCAACAAAGGCACACCGGTGGCTCATATTCAGCTTATTGTCTACTGGAACCCCCCAGGTTCCTTTTTACACAGCTGCTGCTTAACCAGTGGGTCCCTGTAGTGGTGCATGGGATTGTTCCATCCTATGTGCAGGACTCTGCACTTGTCCTTATTGATCCTGATAAGATTTCCTTTGATCTAATCCTTGAATTTGTTGAGGTCTCTCTCAATCCTAGCCCTACCCTCCAGTGTATCTACAACTTCCCCCAGGTTGGTGTCATCTGCAAACTTGCTGGGGGTGCACTCTATGCCATTTTCTAGGTCACTGATGAAGATAGTGAACAAAACCAGCCCCAGGACTGATCCCTGGGGCACTCTACTTGATACTGGCTGTCAAGTAGGTCAGACCATTGACTACTACCCTCTGAGCCCAATGCTCCACCCAGTTTTCTATCCACCTTACAGTCCATTCATCCAGCCCATACCTCCTTAGCTTGCCTGCAAGAATGTTGTGGGAGACCATATTAAAAGCCTTGCTAAAGTCAAGGTATACCACATCCACAGAGCCATCACCTCATCATAGAAGGCAATCAGGTTGGTCAGGCATGACTTGCCCTTGGCGAATCCATACTGACTGTTCCTAATCATCTTTTTCTCCTCCAACTGCTTAGAAATGGATTCTTGAGGATCTGCTCCATGATTTTTCCAGGGACTAAGGTGAGGCTGACTGATCTGTAGCTCCCTAGATCCTCCTTTTTCCCTTTCTTAAGTATGGGCCCTATGTTTTCCCTTTTCCAATCATTCGGGACCTCTCCTGATCACCATGAGTTTTCAAGATGATGATTCGCAATCACATCAGCCATCTCCCTCACCACCCTCGAGTCCATCCCATCTGGCCCCATGAATTTGTACACGTCCAGTTTTTCTAAGTAGTCCCTGACCTGTTCTTTCACTGTTGAGGGCTCCTCACCTCCTCCCCAAACTGTGCTTCCTGGTGCAGTAGTCTGGGAGCTGACCTTGCCTGTGAAGACTGAGGCAAAAAAGGAATTTAGCACTTCAGCCTTTTCTGCACCCTGTCACAAGGTTTTCTCCCCCATTCAGTAAGTTACCTATGCTTTCCCTCATCCTCCTCTTGCTACTGACATACTTGTAGAAACCCTTCTTGTTACCCTTTACATCCCTTGCTAGCTGCAACTTCAGTTGCGCTTTGACCTTCCTGACTTCATCCCTATATGGCCAAGCAATACTTTTATATTCTTCCCTAGTTATTTCTGCAAGTTTCCACTTCTTATAAGCTTCCTTTTTGTGATTTAGTTTACTAGAGTTCCCTGTTAAGCCATGATGGTCTTCTACCATACTTGTTAGTCTTCCTGTGCGTTAGGATAGTTTGTTCCTGCACTCTCAGTAAGGCTTCTTTCAAGTACAGCCAGCTCTCCTGGACTCCTCTCTCCCTCAATCTGGCTTCCCAGGGGATCCTGCCCATGAGTATCTTGAGTGAGTCAAAGTCTGCTTTTCTGAACATCTTGGACAGCCCCTTTGTGTGAATGTGGTGCCCAACAAACAATACAGCTATTTGAAAGCTCCAGTCTTTACAAATACCCAGACAGGGTAGATGGAATTTGCCCACTGAACAATAATACCAGGCAGTGGATTATAGATTTGGAAATTAATATCTGATGCCATACAAAAAAAAAATACTACGTGCAATTACTTATGTTCCCTATTCCAGTGTACCATGGAGTTCAAGGAACTTAGTCCCTTTTTGTGCCTATTTGGGGTTGGTAGCTGAAGATTAGAGACTCAGGTACTCAGAAGATTAGAGACTTTGTCTTCTGATCATTTCTTCAGTATTACTCATACTTCTCCACAAGCAGTTACAATGTCCTAGATAATATAAATACATTACAACTCACCTGCACCCTTGGCATATGTCTACTTTAAGATTACATACTTGTTTTTCAGCAAGGGTACCAATGCACCAATACCACCCAGAGTATAACTTCTAGCATGCACATGTTCCAGGCATGTCACCATTTTGTTCCCCAAAAAGCAAAGAGCAAAATTAGAGGAATCGAGGGGAAAAAAGGCAACATCAAATCTGGCACTGTTGCTGAAAAATGGGTAGAATGGTTTCAGTGTAGAGAAAGTGTTGATTTTGGTCCCAGGCTTGATTTTCAGGAGCCAACTAGCAGACTAAATAATTGAATTTCACTTTATACGAGGTGACAGGGAACATCAAACTCAAGCTGCCAGTTCCTGTTCTTCTTTGCAAATGTGTGGAACTTGATAATACAGTTCTATCACCATTTTCCATTAGGGATATTATTTAGAAGAGATGTAGGCTGAGCACAGGCATAGGCATCATGAAATCTTGAATTCTCATCCTGCAGCTGATTCTCCCCTGGGGTTTTGAGGAAGTACTTCAACATCTTTGCCAGCTGTTATATTTGTAAACAGGGACAGATATATCACGTACATCAAAGGCATATTATAAGACACACAGCTTCCTGAAGACAAAAAGCACAAACTAATTTGAACTTTTCTCCAGTATTGTTCATGACCTTTTTCACTTCACTTTTGCTTCCTCATTTTATTTCAAAGTCTCCATTTTTGGAAATATTTATATTTCCTTTCTAAAACTGAAAGGAAGTACATTTTAAAATATGGTTCTAGATTTCATAGATTTCTAGAGTTGGAAGGGACCTAGAAGATCATTGGGTCCGACCCCCTGCTCCAGGCAGGAAACAGCACTGGGGTTAAGTAACCCCAGTCAGATGCCTGTCTAATCTTCTCTTGGACACCTCTAGGGTAGGGGAAAGCATCACCTCCCTTGGAAGCCCATTCCATATTTTGGCAATCCCTACCATAAAGAATTTCTTCCCTATGTCCAATCTAAATCTGTGCTCCTTCAGTTTGTGGCCATTATTTCTGGTAACCCCGAGGGATGCCCTGGTAAACAGAGTACCACCTATTCCCTGCTGACCCCCCTGATGAGTTTGTGGGCAGCCACAAGATCACCTCTCAGCCTTCTCTTGCAGAGGCTGAAGAGATTCAGATCCCTCAGTCTGTCTTCATAGGGTCTTACCTGCAGGCCCTCAACCATACGAGAAGCCCTCCTCTGAACCCTCTCAAAATTATCCACATCCCTCTTGAAGTGCGGCACTCCAAACTGGATGCAGTACTCCATTTGCGGCCTCAGCAGTGCTGCATAGAGGGGAATTATCACTTTCCTAGACCTGCTCATGATGCTCCTGCTGATGCAAGAAAGAGTGCAGTTAGCCTTGCTTATTACCTCATCACACTGGCAACTCATGTTCATTTTTGTATCAACCAGGACTCTGAGATCTCTTTCCACTGTTGTGGTGCTCATAACGGTACTCCCCAGTCTGTAGGTGTGTTGGAGATTCTTCCTCCCCAGGTGCAGCACCTTGCATTTATCCTTGTTGAATTGCATCCTATTCTGATATGCCTACTTCCCCAGTGTGTCCAAATCTGCCTGAATATTCTCCCTGCCCTCCAGTGTGTTTAGTGTCATCTGCGAATTTGGACAAGGTGCTTTCAACACCTTCATCCAAATCGCTGATGAAAATATTAAACAGTACTGGTCCAAGGACAGAGCCGTGGGGGACACCACTGCCCACATCCCTCCAGGGAGAAACTCACCCATCCACCACCATTCCCTGGGTGTGTCCCATAAGCCAGTTTTTCACCCACCTTACTTTGAAAAAATTCACATCATGGTACTCAGTTTGCTTGTAAGAATTGGGTGCGACACTGTGTCAAAAGTCTTTTTAAAATCCAGGTAAATAATATCTACTTCCTCCCCTGCATCTAAGCACTTTGTGACCTGGTCATAAAAAGAGACCAGGTTAGTCAGGCAGGATCTGCCTGTTATAAACTCATGCTGGTTGCCCCTTAACATTGTGTTACCTGCTGGTCCCCTGCAAATGTGATCCTTTATGATTTTTTCTAAGGTCTTGTAGAGAATAGAGGTGAGGTTAACTGGCTTATAATTATCTGGGTCCTCCTTCCTCCTCTTCTTGAAGATAGGTACCACGTTGGCCCTTTTCCAGTCCTCTGGGACCTGTCCCAAGTCCCATGGGTGCTCAAACAGTTGCGCCAGTGGTTTTGCTATGTCATCGGTCAATTCCTTTAGTACCCTTGGGTGAAGATCGTTGGGACTTGCTGACTTAAATACATCCAACCCTTCCAAGTGCCCCTTCACTAGGTCAGTGCTGACTGTTGGTGGATTGGTATTACTCTCACTCAAGACTAAAGACTCATTGGGAGGTGCATTTGTATCCATGTCCAAGTAAACAGAAGCAAAGAAATTATTTAAGAGCTCTGCTTTTTCCATCCTATCAGTTATGAGTTGCCCTAGTCCATTCTGTAGCATCTCTATGTTACCTTGAGCCTTCTTCCTGCTCCCTACGTACTTAAAGAAGGACTTTTTGTTATCCTTAATCTTTGTTGCCAACTTGAGTTCTGTATCTGCTTTGGCCTTTCTTACTACTTCCCTGCAAGTGTGAGCCAAGCAGGTATACTCCTCCTTGGTGGCTACCCCCTGCTTCCACAGCCTGTAGGCCTCTTCTTTCCTCTGAAGGCTCTCCTGGTTTTCCCTGCTCAGCCAAGAAGGTTTTTTGTCTCTTTTGCCTCCCTTTGCATGTACTGGGATGGTGTCCCTCTGTGCCTGTAGGATCAATCCCTTGAGGAACTCCCACCCTTTTTGGACTTCCATCTCACAGATGTGATTGCCCCTCAGTACCACCCTAACCTATCTCCTGAGCTCATTGAAGTTGGCTTTCCGGAAGTCTAGCACTACTGCCCTACTATTTGTCTTTCCCAACTTACACCGGATAGTGAATCCTATCAACTGGTGGTCACTATCCCCTAAGTTACCTTGTACCTGTAGCTCCCCCACCATGTCTTCCCCTGAGGCCAGCATCAAGTCAAGTAAGGCATCTCCCCTAGTGGGACTGCATACCTCCTGTATTAGATGCAGGTCCTGTATGCCGGTTAAGAACCTACGTGAATGGGCAGACCTGGCCGACTGCTCCTCCCAGCAGACATCTGGGTAATTTAAGTCACCCATGACAACTAGGTCTTTTGAACATGGTGTCTTTGATAGCCGTTTTGAGAATTCTAGGTCTAACTCTTCCCCCTGGCGTGGGGTTTCTGTAGTAGACCCCCACTACCAAGTCCCTTTCACCCCTACCCCCTTGTAATCTGACCCATAGGACTTTGATTTGCCCATCTTCTGTCCCCATCTTTATTACAGAGGTTGTATAATGTTCCCTAACATATAGAGCAATGCCCCCCCTCTCTTTTTCACCAATCTATCCTGCCTGTATAGCCTGAAGCCTTCAATGCCCACTGCCCAGTCATGGGTAGGGTCTCACCAGGTTTCCATTAGACCAACCAGGTCAAGATCTTTGAATGCAAGCAGGAGTGCAAGTTCCTCCTTCTTGTTTCCCATACTTCTAGCATTAGTATAGAGACATCTAAGACCCCTGATATAGTATTCCCCTATCCTGATTCTTAGTGGGCCCCTTAGTACTTACCTGATCATTTCCAGGGTGTGGTTTGTGGCTTGTCCTACCTGATCTTGTCTTGAACTCAGCACCCTCATCCCCCGACAAAGCTAGTTTAAAGCTCTACGTAGGAGGCCTGCCAACCTGTAAGAGAACAGACTCTTACCTTTTGGAAAGAGACGTAGGCTGTCCCATCCCAGTAAGGTCTGTTCCTGGAAGTAAGGACAATGGTCTAGAAAGCTGAGCCCTGCATGGTGGCACCAGCTCTGAAGCCATGAGTTGACCTCCTCAATGCAGTTGCCATGGTGCTGGCCATGGCTGCTGACCGGGAGGACTGATGAGAAGACTACTTGTGCCCCTGAGCCTGTAAGCCTGTATTCCAGAGCCATGTAGTCAGCAATGACCCATCCCGGACTACTCCGGGCTGCATCATTCATTCCAAAATGGATGAGGACCATGGGGTAGTAGTCACTGAGCCTGATTAGGTCTGGAAGGCTCTCTGTGATGTCCCAAATCCTAGCTCCAGGCAGGCAGCATGCCTCCTGTACTGTAGGATATGGGCG
The DNA here is from genome assembly GCF_000455745.1 of Alligator sinensis. Lineage (NCBI taxonomy): Eukaryota > Metazoa > Chordata > Crocodylia > Alligatoridae > Alligator > Alligator sinensis. Next base: position 2,027,262 of record NW_005842072.1, read on the forward strand.
GCAGATGGCTCTCTCTGTTCCTCTCAGGAGGGAGTTGCCCACCACAATGACTTGATGTCTTCTCCTCTAGCTGCCCGGTTGCCTCTCAGCCTGTCTGCTGGTAGCTGTGGACATGGTCTCCATTGCTGTACTTTCTCCCAGTGATGCTAGGGCATCATACCTGTTTCCCAGCTGCACTGGGGGAGTTATACCAGTAGTGCGATGTCTAGGTCTGCAACGTCTCGATCTGGAGGTGACTGTCTTCCATCCTTCTGCATCGACCACTGCCTGTGACACCTTCCCTCCAGGTGTGTGGTCCTGCAGAGAATGGAAGTACCCATCAATCTCTTCCTCAACCGCCCTGATTCCCCGCAGCCTGCTGACCTCCACCTGGAGTTCCCTCACCTGCCCCTCCAGGTCCTCAAGTTGGGCACACATAGGACAGGTGAGGGGACTCCTGGTTTGCCCAGGGTCCAGAGCCCCTGCCAGGCAGCTGCCACAGACAGGGGACCAGGGTGTTGCCAACCCCTCCAAAGGCCCCATCTAGGTGCTAGCCCCACAGGAGCTCCAAGCCGGAGGCAACACCAAGGCTGGGTCCCTGGCTGCGCTCCATGTCACCACCCCTATCGCTGCCCCTCTCCTCGTTCACTTACCTGAAGTCACTGTCTGGAGTCCTCCTCCATGGCAGGGGCTCTCAATGTATGGAGTCTCAGGCCCCCCTGCTCTCCCTCCTGCACGAACTCCCTTGTGCTCCTGAAGAGTGCACCTGTTTGTCTGGCCTGTTCACGTAGCTCCCGGCGGGCACCTCTAAGTAGGGAGGGGAGGGGAAAAAGCCCCCTTCCCGATTCTCTACAGCTGGCCTGGCTCCTCCTTGCCCTTCCCTACCCTTTCCCTCTTTCTGCAGTGGCTTCTCTCTCACTGGTCCCACTGCTGTGCTCAGTGGGGTCAGTGGGAAGTTGAGGGCTCCTGTGCATTGTCACACATGTGTGCCTACTCTGGCATCTGGGCCCGCCTGGGGCTGGTTTGAAAGTTCCCATGCTTTTACAGCTGCTGATCAGCTGTTCTGCATAGGCATGGCTAGCCCTGTGCCTGTGCAGAAGAGTCTGCCAGCAACCCCTTGCCCAAGGAGCTTCACCCCAGGAGCCTCCCTCTGCCCGGAACCCTTGGTAAGTAGTTCTCCCCTCCTGCTAGGGGTCAGTTGCCCTCCCTGAGTGCCCCCGTACCCACTCCCTTGCAAACTCCAGCGTGCTCCTGAAGAGTGTACCTGTTTGCCCAGCCCGTTCATGCAGCTCCTGGCCAGCACTGCTAAGTAGGGACGGGAGGGGGAAAAAAAACCCTTCCTGATTTCCTACAGTAAGGCTATTGATACTTTTTAGCTTTGTGAATGAAATGCACTTGTTGATTGTGTCTTCTTTCTTTTGCAGATTTTGGATGCAACAGTTCTGTAACAGTTCTCTAGGTTCCTAATATTTCAAGTATCTGTGTTCCCTGCGAGTCTTATCCTATTCCAGAAAAAGTTTATATTCAGGAGTTTATCAAGGACTACATGTTTCAGAGATTAATGAAAAAACACAAAAGCAGCATTTTTGCAGAGTAGAAAGGCAAATGGCAAAGCCAAAATGATAATACCTGTGGGTGCCTGTACATGAGCTGAGAGGCTGCTCTGATGTGTTGTAATTATGTGATTAATTGAGTCTGCTGGAGTATGTTAATTACCACACTCCAGCCAGCCTCTGCGTCTTGTGTATCAGTGTTCACATGCTTCAAAATGGCGGTGGGGATGCTTTAACTAAAACTTGCTTGATTTTGAAGTGCAAGGACGCTGATACGTGGGACACTCTGGGCACTTTAATTAGAGAGGCTCCAAGAGCCACTCTAATTAAAGTGCCTTCACCCCACCCCCAGAGCACATGTAAAAACACCCTATGTTCCTAGAATATTGGTATATGTCAAGAGAAAGGCAGAATATTAAAACATGGAGACTTCCATTAGCTTGGGAGACTTTCTCAATGAAAAGAGAAATAACACAGCATTGATCCCATCAGGACAGTGCTGGGACTGTGATCATTAAGAAAGTACCAATAATATAGTCACGTTGAATTTCAGTTACATTAGGACCAGGTGAATAACAAATGGTCCCAAGTGCAAGATATCAACTTCAGTATTTGACCACTAACTATGTGGACAAAAGCAATACCACCTTACTAGTTATCATTGGACAGAGTAATATAACGAAACTTAAACGTGCAAGAAAATCCCAAATATCAGTTAGGTGGTGAGACTATGAAAAGCTATAATTCCCTGGGTATCTTGTGATGGTACCAATGTGAAGTTGCATCACAGTACTGAAACAGATTGTTTGGTGCCAAATGCTGTCATGGCTAAATGACAAAGTTTTAGTACCATTGGATGGTAATAGTAAAATGTGCCATAGCACAGAAACAAAGAGGTGTTTTGAGCCAGATGCATTCACAAAAGGGCACTGTGATACTATGATACAGGAGAGTAGTTTGCTTCCACTGTCTGCGTTAAGACACTGCATAATTCACATTCTAAGAGCTAAGGGCATTTATACATGTGCTCTGGGAGGCTGGAGAGGGTGCTTTAATGGGAGCAGCTCAAAGAGCCGCTCGAATTAAAGTGCCTGGAGCATCATGTGTATCAGCATCACCACACTGAAAAATGGTGGTGATGCTTTAACTAAAGCTCATATAACAAGCTTTTAGTTAAAGCACCCCCATTGCTGTGTTTTAGCATGGGGACACTGATACACATGACACTGGAGTGTGGTAATTACTATGCTTTAGCAGACTTGATTAATCAAGTCTGCTCTGACATGATGTCATTACAGTGCATTGGAGCAGCCTCAATACACGTATTTATGTGCTCTAAGGTAGTGATTAATGGGTAGTACCCAGAGTTGTCAGTGAGGACACATGGAAGCATCAACACAAGGAAGTAAAAAACAGTTAACTTTCTATTGTTGTGAGAGACCAGTTTCTAATGTAAGACCAGTAATGACCAGTTTCAAATGTAAGACCAGTTTCTAATGTAGGCAAAAGCATTTGTGTCATTGCCTTTCCTGGGAATTTTGATGGAGCAAGGCCTGGAGACCAAGGTACATATAAGTTGTTTTTTCCTATGTATTTATTTCATTTATATCCTACATAGCTAGCAACTGTTACTTCTCCTATTTCTGACTGCAACTTAGTTGCCTTTATTGTTGGTTTTCTGTGCCTCAGCAATCACACTTGCCACAAATGTTCAGCCTCTAAAATGAAGAGTCAGGCTTAAAAGGAAAGGCAAACATTCACACTTACAGCCTATCACAAACACTGACACTTTACAAATCTGATGAGACAATGAGGCAGCAGGGAAAAGCATAAATGAAGTACATTTTCGATGGAAGCAGCAAATGACCAGAACATGGTGATTAGCCCTGAACTCTGCCTTCAAAAGGAAAAAGAACTGCTGAAGGGGAAAATCACGTATGTTCAATCTGGTTAAGTGAGCCTCTGGCAGGAGTAATTTTTAAAATAAAAAAGCATACCCGGTGTTCAAAAATACAGGCAGGAGAATAGCAAAGATATCTACAAAGGAGAGACGTGGTGGTGGAAACAATAAAAGATAGGGAAGGAAAATACCATATTTTCTTATATATGATACCTTTACCTTTACCTCCAAAACCAGCTGGGAAACATTAGGGTTCACACTGTATGTGAGGAAAAGGCTCCTCATGGGGCTAGAAATTTGGTGACAGGAGGGAGGGGTCGAGTGGTGGCAGATTAACTACAGTAGTTCTGGGATCCACAGCAATTAACACTGCTACAGTTCCCTCCTTTCTCAACCCTCTGTCACCAAATTTCCAGACCCATGGGGAACCTCACCCAACCATGTGTTGTGTTGGCCCACAGTTGGTCTCAGTGCACCAGGTCAGACCTGGCACATGGCCCTGGAGCTGGCATACTGAGTCCAACTGCATACTCTGTCTTTGAAGACACGTGCTGGGTTGGACCTTGTGCACTGAGTCTGGGACCACACACTGGCTTCAGAACCACATGCCGAGGTGCAGCAAGCATGCAGCTCCAGAACCACTGTTGGCGTGGTTGGGTCAGACATAGCCATGTAGCTCAGGCCTCAGTTCCGGCTGGATCAGGTCTGTTGTGTGGCACTGGCCCCAGTGCCAGCATGGCCAGATCAGGCCCTAGAACATGGCATCAGGGTCAGTGCATGGCCCCCAGCCTGGAGCATGGCATATCCCTCAGCCCTGGTGCACAGCTCCCCTCCGTCCTGGAGACCCCAGACTTGAGGTACTTAATAGGGCTGTGCAAAATGGGCCATATTCAATTTGGTTTTGGATTTGACCTGAATCGGGGACAGTGATTCGATTTGTTGATTCAGATCACTGTCCCTGATTCGATTCAGCTGAATCTGAAGATTCAATGCTGATTCAGAGAATCAGCAATTCAGCTACAGACACAACTTTAAATGTTTTTTCTACGTATCTCAAGGTACCAGGCACGGTTCGTGAATGCTGCAATGCTGGGGCAGATGGAGCGTCCCACAGGAGTGCAGCCCTCCCCCATCCCGCGCTCGGTGGTGAACCTGGACGTGGACCAGAAGTACTTCCGGTCCACTTCCAGGTCCACCACTGAGCACACTGGCCCCCCCCCCCATGTACCCCCAGCTCAGCAATTGGTCGTGGAGGGACCGCGGGTGCCCCCCAGACCCAGTGGCTGAGCTGGGAGGTTTAGATTCGGATTTGGAGATTTGGCCGCTGAATCAGGCCGAATCTCCACCAAATCGAATCAGGGACCAAGGCTTCTCACATCCCTAGTACTTTCCTTTACTGTAAGATAAGATCTTTTTTCTTTCTTGTGGCTTTCCCAAAATGGGGTGCATGTTATATATTTGGGAGTGTATTATATGCAAGTAAAGACAGTGAAACTATGCCCAAAATAGCAACATGTAAAGTTTCAATGCATTACAACAAACAAAACACCCCGGGAGATGAATAAATTACTCAAATGCACTGAGAGAAAAATAATAAACAGCATCTAGATGTACCTCATGGCCCTTTACAATTATGACTGTCAGGAGCCTGGGTATGAATACAAACAACCTTGGCTCTTTTTAATTTTTATTTGTGTTCCTGGCTAGCTATAGAATAAACATGTTGGCAGTAAATAGGAGAAACTACTTCATTGTAACCACCTTGCCAAACGGAGCATTTAATTTCTCTCTCATGTATTAAGCCTATAATAAAAATTCCATAGTATAGACTTAACAAATTAAACTAATAATTGTTAAATTACAAGTTTAGTAAATTACTAAACAATTATATTCAAACTTCTTGCCTTTTCAATAACTTTCCCATCAATAATCACCTTGTTATTTAGGGTGCACTAATCATTAATCACCATAATCTTTGTCTTCCTAGCATTTAGTGGTAAACCTTTCTTAGCACTAACTTCTTTCAGTTTACTTCATAATGTTCTTAACTCTTCCATGCTGCCTGAGAGGTATGTAGTATTTTGTGCATGCCCAAGTTGGTTGTGACAGAATCCAAACTTGATTTCTCCATCATAATTCTGCAGGGCTTTTCTCATAATTGACTCAGCATATATATATTAGAAAACTGAGGAGACAGTCCACACCCTTGTGAACATCACAATCAGTCTTACACCACCTTGTCAAACCCACTGTTTTACTGTTACCTTTTGGCCAAGATTCAGCTTTCTTATCCCTTCTATGATGTGTCAGGAAAATCTTATTTCACACATCACTTCCCACAATATTTCATGATTGCCCTAGTCAAAGTCTTTTGCATAAATCCACAAAAAATATAAAGAGATACTCTAGATTCATAGCATACCGTATTTCAGTGATGTTATGTAACTTGATGACTTAGTTCCTTTTTCTTTATCTTTCCTGAAACTTATTTGCACAATGGCTTATGCTTTCTCATTTGCTTGGGTAATCTTTTATTGATCATATGAAACAAGATTTATGTGACTTAAGAAGCTGATAGTTCAATTATTCTTATATTTTTGGGTTGCTAATTTTTGGTATTTGTACAAACACATACCTCTCCCAAACTTCAGTCCAGTCTTGAGAGTCTCAGACCTTTCTACATAGCATCCATGACAAATCCATACCTCTTTTGGTAGCTTTCCAGCATCCCCCTGGTGTATAATTAGCATTAGATAACCCATTTTTAATTTGCTATAGTTCAGTCTCATATTTTATTCTTAAGTGTTCAAGATGGGCAGCAGGGGTTAATTGATTTCTAAAGAGCTTGGGTCTCTCACACAGCGTTCCATATAGCCCTGGAAGCAGACAGGCTATCTAGCATGCCATAACATGAGATCACAGCCTTCAAGGCAGACTGGTTGTCTAACACAACGAGGACACACAGCCTGGGAACCAAGGAAGTATGTACCATACTGTCCCATAACATGAGATAAGTGACACCAGCTAACAAGGTTTTAGAGCAGGGGGGCCTGTGTCCTGGTTTTGGGGGAACAGACCAAACTAGGAGAAGGCCCGAAAGGCTACGTGGACATGTGACCACAGAGACACAACCAACCAGAGATAGCCACGGATGAAGAGTCATCAGGAGTCATCAAGAGGGAAGGAGAATACAAAAGCAGATGCTTGAGATTAACAAAGGGTCCCTCCCATCTCTCCTTCTCTTCTTTCCATCCCTACCCATTCCTTCTCCTCCTCCTTCCCAAGAGGGGTCCCTATCCCTGTCCCCCAGGAAGAGTCCCTGAGGCCACCATGGACTGAAGGCATACCAGCAGCCTGTCTCATGCACTCCGCTGGAGAGGGGCCATGGGCCTCGGCATCCCAGCTCCAGACTGCTGACATCTGACACCTAAGAGAAAGAGCCTCAGAGTGGAACCTGCATTCTGCCCAGATGTACTTTGACTCTGATGACAGCCCTAGGATTGGTAGATATAGAATTGCTTCATTGTTTGTATTGTTGCTTTTTTGTTATCCCTCTGTATCAATAAATTTGCCTATTATTGAATGGAAAGTTCATGGTCAGTCTGAGGGTTGTGCTCACCCAGAAGAAAGGTATAAGGGCTGGGTCCTAAATCCAGTGCCAACAGATATGTCCTTGGAGATATTGTCCACATACAGGCATTACCTTTCTACTGGGAGAATTCCTGTTTTTTTTGGTAGAAACCATGAGCATACAAACATTTATATGATTTTTCTCAGAGTAAAACTGATGGTCCCAAGAGAAAAATAACTCATTTCCAACATGGTAGAGTTTCTTCTGGAAGAATGAATATGTACACATACCCTTTTGAGGAAGCTGCAGTACTGTCCTCCAACATGCATTGCTCCCAACCTCCCAAAATGGCTCCAGGGAGACTCGTTGGGCTAGACACTACTGCTGCAGCTGAGCACAGAGAAAATCACCCTGACAGCCTTGGGGCCAGGAAAGCCAGCCCCTTTACATGACCCACACTGTGATCTAGGGCTGTGTCCTAAGGCAGCCCAATAAATCACCCTGGATGCGTGTGGGATTTGCTGAACAGCTGGAGGTAGTCACAGAGTGCCAAGGCAGCTGCATACCCTACACATCTCTTTGAGAAGGAGGGGGAACCTGACCAGACAGACCCAGACCTGACCTGGCCCAAACTGTACCAGAATGATCTGACCCCAGACAGAAAAAACCTGACTCGAAACTATGTGAACCAACCTTGTCATAAATTGACCTGACCCTGACTGATTGGGCCACAACTAGGCGGTACCAGAGTGCACCCAGACCCAGTCAGGTCTGACTTGGCCCAAACCATACCAGACTTGAGCTGACTATGACCCAACCCTGAACTGACTTGACCGTACCCAGACCTAGACCCTGACATATTCTTCAGGAGTGAGCTCATAGCACATGCTGAGGTTGCTTGTCAGCTTGATCCATACATTAAAATGGATTGCCAGTAGGGCTGTGCGAAACAACACCGTTCCGATTTGACTTCTGTTTTGACGATTTGATGGAACAGTGTTTCATTTCAAGTTTTGTTTCTGTCACAGGGCACTAAGGTTCCTGCTCCTTTTAAGGGCAGAAACTGCCTAGAGAGAGGGCTGTAGCAATCAGGCAGGAACACCACAGGTGCAGGTTACTGTGGCAGCAGGCCTAAGGAGGGAATTAGCCTGCGTCTGCAGCCAGTCAGCTAACCAGAAGAGTAAGGGCTCTGGGCACATATAAACCCCAGGGCTGGGACTAGAGAGTTAGTTCCCTGCCAGAAACCAAAGGGGAAGGAGCCTCCAGGGGGAATCACCCAGAGACGCTGCAGCTGCCAGGTATGCTGCACTTAGGGCTAATGGGGCTCCAGGAGCACACCAGGTACCCCAGCATCCAAGACACTTAGTGCCAGGGAAGAAGTTTGACTCTTTAAAAGGGACAGAGCACACCCTGAACTTTTTGTGTTATGTTATAGCCTAGGGGCTCATATTTTTGGTTGCTGTTTTATAATACTGGTTGATTGGGCTGAGGCTACTGGGGGAGGAGGAGGCCTCATTGGGGGCCCACTACAGTGTGAGGACCCTGGTGCCAGAGGGACATGGGGGGGCGAACAGACCTTGGTGCTGGGGGGGTGGGATGCAGAGAGAGATGAGGGGTGTATACCATCTGCGAGGCTTGGGGCATTGTAAAGGGGCAGTTTTGGAGCCATGCATCTAGCCCATAAGGCTGAAGGTGCCCCATGAGGCAATCATTTTTGTGCAAAACCCAAAAGGAGTCCAAGAACCCATAGGGTTCAGCGGGGTCCATCAGGACTGTGCCCAATGTAAACTCGAGGGCAGCCTCCCTATTCATAATAATTACCAACAAGACATGGCAGACAAGAAAGAGGGTGCCCATTGGTCAGGATTGGCATGGTCAAGGAGCCCTAGCAGTATCATGGCTATTCCTGGGGACCCCATCCTGTGACAGGTTCATTTTGAAAACACTGTTCTGTTTCATTTTGCTGAAACTGTTTTACTGTTTCAACGTTTCACCCATCATCATGGGGAAACAAAATGCAGATGGCAGGCAGATTGGGGGCTTGCCAACAGCCCCAGGAAGGCTGTGCTGGAGTCCTCCTGGAGCCCCAGATTTACCTGTCTGATGAGAGAAGCCAGGTGCTGCCATCTGGGACTGGCGCCAGGAAGACTGGCAGCAGCACCTGGCTCCTCCCATCCGGCAGGCAGATTGGTGGTTTGCCTGCACCCCTGGGAGGGCTGCAGGGGCTGTGCCAGAGTCCCCCCAGGGGTGCAGGCCCCCGATCTGCCTGCCGGGTGACAGGAGCTGGGTGCTGCCACCTGGGGCCAGTGGCAGCACTGATCTTCTTGGTGCTGGATGTGGGCTATGCCCAATGCCAGTCTGCCATCTGGCAGGCAGATTGGGGGAGTCCTCCCAGGGGTGCAGGCTGGCACAGCCCCTGCAGCCCTCCTGGGGGTGTGGACGAGCCCCTGATCTGCTTCTGGCTGGGTGCTTCTGGAGGTGCTTCTGGCTGGGACCAGTAGTGAAGCCAGTAAGCCTGGTTTTGAAACTCAAAATGCTTCGTGTTCCCTTGTTTCGTCTTGAAGCTATTTTGAAGGCTTTTGCTTCCTTTTGATTTCACTGTTTTGAGCTTGAAACACATTGAAACAGTTTTGAAATGAAACGCCAGGTGAAATTTCGCACAGCCATAATTGCCAATGTCTTCTAGACAGAACACTTGCAGCAAGGAGTGGAGCCTGTGCAGGGTGGGATGGAAATTCAAGGACAGGCAGGCATATGGCCTGTGAGAGAATGCAAGGAGAAGACAGTGCAGTAAGGAGATGCTGGAGGCTCTGGTAGCTGCCTGTGAGCACCAGGTATGTAGTACAGACAACTGGTGTCAGCTGCTCCTTGAGTGGCAGGAAGAGCAAATGGAGATATGACCAAGGGAACTAGTCAGAGTGGTAGGAGTCTTCATGAGAACAGAAGAGGGTCAAGAGAGGGTGGTAGACACAACCACTCATGCTCTGGACTCAGCTAACCACTCTGCTGGCTGAGCCTCAGCCAGGGGAAGGAGTTCCATGACTGTGTCATGAAGCTCCTTGGACAGCCTGTAAAAGCCCGGAGGAGCAGTGCCACCCTCTCCCATGGCTACTCCATAGCCATACCACTGTCCTACATGGTGCAAAAGACATTGCTTCCCACCTCCTCCCAAGTGTTTGGGAGGAGGCTGGGGGACAACTTATGCAAACAGCAGGGGTCCAGGAGCATCCCAGAGGGCAGGGTGGAAGATGGGGGAAGGGAAGGGACCACATGGTACCTTGAACGGGGGCAGAGAGAGGAAGAGGAAGCATAGGGAGAAGAAGAGCTGGACCAGAGATTCCAGGACCCAGGCATTTAGGGTCAGGAGGATCATAAGGGACATGGGGGACAACTAGCCACATCCCCTCCAAGCGAAAGGTGAGAGCACCGTGAATGGGCCCACAAGATGTAGGGCCCATATGGTCACCTGTCCTGGACACTGCAGTCCTCTCCACCATAAGCCATTCACCTGCCAGCTGTTTCTATGACACCCCCAAGACCAAAGTCCCCCCAAAATAGCACTGCACAAGCCCTGGCAAAGCACAGCACACCAAGCTCTGGGGTCTGAAAGCAGCCTGCTGCCCTAGATTCTCACAGGGACAGAACTCAGAGTCAGGACCTCAGACCCTGTTGTCTTCACCATACCATGCCCATGACCTGCAGGATTCTGGTGTCTGAGAGGGACTATTGTGTGCATCAGGACTGCCCTGGCTCTAGCAGAGAGCAGGCCTCTCAGCCTTTAGGGTCAAAGTGTGATACATTGCCCAAGCCTGTGAGAAGGTCTTGTGGTAAGGGTTCCCATGTAGGTTCCTGGGGATGCAGGCCATGTGGGAACAGACAGCAGGTTCTCTCAGGGGATAATGAAGAGGATGTGGCCACAAACATGGACCCAGTTCATCCATCCCCACAGCCCTCTTGGGGGATCAACTCCTAGACCACCTGTGGCAGAAATGCCACTGTCGGTGCCCCTCTCCCGAGATCTGTCTCCACCAGCCTGAGAGGCGGCCGTTGAATCCCTCACAGCGGGGATCTCACTCCTTGTCTGCAGACAAAAGCCTGGTGCCTGGGAGGCGATGCTCTGGTCACCTGGGTGGGTGGGGGAGATCCGGCCCTGTGCGCGGGCCCAGGTAGCCAGGGATGCCATGCAGATTGGTCGGTTTGTAGCCAGTATTGGCAGCTTTGGCTGGACCTGGCTGCTGAGGTCAGAGAGGTTTTAAAAAGGCCTGGGCCAGGAAGAAGGGCAGCCATTAGCCATGCAGTCATCCAGGTGAATCTGAACAGGCTCTCTCCTCATCACCGCATGCTCCAAGAGTGCCCTACCTCCAGAGGAAACGCCAACCACCTCTGGATGATGCGAGTGAGTAAGCTACTAGAGATCTGATTAGATATTTAGCTTCAGTAACTCAGATGCTTGTTGAAACGGCTACCTCAGCCACCTTGGTTTGCTCTATGGGATTCCTTTGATATTCCTGTAATATTTCTATGATATTGCTCTACCTTTTACCCTATTTCTGCCCTACCCCTGTAATCAATAAAGTTCTCCTTTGTGACCGGTGTGGAGACTTATTGAGGGGTGGGTCTAAATTATGCCAAGGAGGCCCCTTAGGTCGGTGGACTAAGAGAGACTTCCTAATAAGCCCCTGACTTGGGGAAGTGCCCCAAGTGCCTGTATTGGGTCTAGCACCCATTGGACGATCAGGCCTGTGTTCTCCAAGGTGCGCAGAGCCAGAAGGGAGTCCAGAGCCTTGGATGGTGGCAGCGGGAACCCCAGGCTAGCGGGGGTGCTCCAGGGAAGGGGTCGGCTGGACGGGAGGCACCCTAAGGGAGGCACTCGGAGCCTGGAAGGTGGTCGGCACAGGGAGGTGGGCGGCTCAATGCAGGAGCGCCCCCTACCGGCCCGCCACACCACCTACCTGCCCTCCATCTGGAAGGTCCCCAGTGTTCCTCAAGGAGTCAAGAAGTTAGGGCAGGGGGCTTCCCTCCTTCCCTCCCCCCAAGAATTACATCTGAGGTTCCATGGAGACCATTGCGTTGTTAGCATATTCCTTGTTACCTACATGCCCCGGCCAACCAACTCTTCAATTCCCCTCCTCTGTTTGTTCAGCACTTTAAGACAAGGGGAAGAGGCAGTGTTGGGAGACAGTTGACAGCTTTGTTTGTTTCAATAAAAACAAACAAAACATTTTTTGGTCAAAGAAAACCAAATATTATATAAATCTGATGAAAAGGGCAACTGAGGCACTCCTCATTTCCATGCCCTAGTCCTGCATGAGAGGCTGCTGCCCCACATCTATGGCAGGTATTATGTCAGGACTTTTTTGACCATTGTTCCCTATCTGGCATACTCTTTGTGCTCTCATTGTGGCAGGGGCATGCCTTGGCAGGCCAAAGGAGAGGTGGGAGAAGGACTACCTTGACCTCAGTGCTGGTGGCCCCAGGAACATACTCTCTTCTCCATCATTTTGGGGAGACTGGAATTGCAGAAGACTCTGGAATTGGACAGTGTCCACACACAGCCAGTTTGATGTGTGGTTGACAATGTCTTACAGCAAGACAAGAAATCCTTGTGGTTGATGAACTCAGTGGAGCCTTGGAACAGAGAGCTGACCCTGTGAACTTTAGGAAAGGGGACAGTTGGTTGAGCTGATCTGAGAGACGGAAATGTGGGTGAGGAGACCCTTTCATTCCCAGAGCCAGTATCTCTTTGTTTTCTTTAATGCAGTGGTCAACAACCAGTCGATCTTGATCGGCTGGTCGACTGTGGAGCTTCTGATAGTCGATCTCAGTCTGTCAGAGGCTCCACAATTGGGAGCGGCAGGACACACATAGCTGGGCTGATCCATGCCCCCTGCCACCCAGGCTGGGCTGGGTGAGTGGGGTCAGAGCCTGGGTAGCTTGTCGGGGGGGGGGGCAGTAGATCCTGGGGTGCCAAAAAGTGATCTTCACCATAAAAAGGTTGGAGATCATTGCTTTATAGATTCATAGATGCTACGGTCGGAAGGGACCTCAACAGATCATCAAGTCCAACCCCCTGCCTAGGCGGGAAAGATTTCTGGGGTCAGATGACCCCAGCCAGATGCCTATCCAGCCTTCTCTTAAAGACACCCAAGGTAGGGGAAAGCACCACCTCCCTTGGAAGCCCATTCCAAATTATTGCCACCCTTACTGTGAAATTTTTCCTGATATCTAGCCTAAATCTGCTCTCCTGTCAGTTTATGACCATTGTTCCTTGTTACCCCAAGAGGCGCCCTGGTGAACAGAGCATCTCCGATCCCTTGCTGAGTCCCCCTAATGAATTTGTAGGCAGCCACAAGATCACCTCTCAGCCTTCTCTTGTGGAGGCTGAAGAGGTCCAGGTTCCTCAGTCTCTCCTCATAGGGCTTGTCCTGTAAGCCCCTAACCATACAAGTGGCCCTCCTCTGGACCCACTTGAATCTATCAACATCCTTCTTGAAGTACGGTGCCCAAAACTGGATGCAGTACTCCAACTGCGGTCTGACCAATGCCACATAGAATATCATCTCCTTGGTTCTATTTCTCATGCATCTGCTGATGCATGATAAAGCGCGGTTAGTTTTGCTGATGATTTCTTCACACCAACAACTCATGTTTGTTTCAGAGTCCACTATGGCTCTGAAATCCTTTTCCACTTCTGTGCTGCTGAGGGGGTCACTTCCCAGCCAGTAGATGTGCTGGATGTTTTTGCATCCTAGGTGCAGCACTCTGCACTTGTCCTTGCTGTACTGCATCCTATTGTGTACTGCCCACTTTTCCAACCTGTCCAGGTGTGCCTGCAATTGTTCCCTACCCTCTGGAGTGTGCACTTCACCCCACAATTAGGTATCATCCACAAACTTGGACAGAGTACACTTCACACCCACATCCAAGTCACTGATGAAGATATTGAAGAGTGCAGGTCCAAAGATTGAACCCTGCGGAACCCCACCACTCACATCCTTCCAGGTCGATACTGACCCATCTACTACCACTCTCTGGGTGCGACCACTAAGCCAATTTGCCACCCACCAGACCATGTACACATCTATGTCTCAGCCTCTTAATTGATTTATGAGAATGGAATAAGATACTGTATCGAAGGCCTTACTAAAATCCAAGAAAACGACATCCACCTCTACTCCTGTGTCTAAGCATTTTGTGACCCTGTCATAAAATGAAGCCAGATTGGTCAGGCATGATCTACCTGCTACAAATCCATGCTGTTTTCCCTGCTGCATTATTTTTCCTGCTGGACTCCCACAAATATGATCCTTCATCATCTTTTCAAAGACCTTTCCAAGGATGGAGGTGAGACTGACTGGCCTATAGTTGCTCAGATCCTTCTTCCTCCCCTTCTTGAAAATAAGGACCACACTGGCCCTTTTTCAGTCCTCTGGGACCTGACCCAAATGCCACAAGCGCTCAAACAGCCATGGCAGTGGTTCTGCTATGACGCAGGCCAATTCCTTCAGTACTCTCAGATGCAGCTCATCCGGGCCTGCTGACTTGAACACATCCAGTCCATCCAAGTGGTTCTGCACCAAGTCAGCACTGACAGTTGGTGGGTTGGGGTCCCTCTGATGCCCATTTAAGAACCCATTAGGAGACTTATCATGACCCCTGTTCAGGAAAACAGAGGCAAAAAACTCATTGAATAGCTCAGCCTTATCCCCACTCTCTGTCACTGATTGCTCCTCCTTGTTGAGTAGGGGTCCTATGCTGCCCAGCGCCTTCCTTTTACTCCCTACATACCTAAAATAAGTCTTTTTGTTGTCTTTAATTTGTGTTGCCAGCCTCAGCTCTGTAGTTGCTTTGGCTTTTCTAGCTGCCTCCCTGCAAGTGCGGGCCAAGTAGGTATAATTCTCCTTGGTAGCTTCCCCCTGCTTCCACCGCCTATATACCTTCTTTTTTGCTCTTAGGCTCCCCTGGATTTCCCTGTTTAGCCAAGGAAGTTTTTTGGCTCCTTTCCCCCTTTTTCCTCATACTGGGATAGTCTCTCTCTGCATCCAAAGGATCACTTCCTTTCGAAATGACCACCCTTCCTGGACTCCCATCTCACCAATACTCTTCTCCTGCAGTGAGTCATTGACTAGACTCCTAAGCACACTGAAGTTAGCCTTCCTAAAGTCAAGCACTTCCACCCTACCAGTTATGTTACCCACCCTACTCCATATGGTGAATTCGATTGATTGATGGTCACTATCCCCAAGGTGACCATGAATCTGCAGCTTCCCTACCAGGTCCTCCCCCATAGCTGACACCAAGTCCAGTAAGACATTCCCCTTAGTGGGACCATATACCTCCTTTAGTGGATATAGATCCAGGTAGGAATACAAGGAACTGAGAAATCTTGTAACCTAACTCAGGGTAACCTATCGATGGTGTGAGCAGAAGGAGCGACAGACTGTGACACTCTAATAAATGATCTATGACAGTAAGATAAATTGGTGGAGATGAACATGGTGTAGGGTAAGGTTGGAGCTATTAATTTAGATCCAGCCAACAGGGTTCCAGTTGAGGCAGCCTCCTGCATATTTTCCATCTTATTCATTTCTTTTCTATCAAGGCATGGCAGGAAAGAGACAAGCAAGCTGCCCAGAACATGGGATGGATCCCACCCCTGTTACAACCAGGCACACCTCTTTGACTTCCCCTCCAGCTGTGAACTTGCCCATGCTGAACTGGTTGGTGATTAAGCAGAAGCTGTGAGGGGTTGCCTGCTTCCCAATGACAATGATGACACATTTCACTAGATTCAGGGGTAGCTTTATATTGATGTTCTGTTGCTTGCTGTGCAGGGCCAGCTCAGTGACAATCTCTATGAAGGTGGCCCCAGGTGCCCAGTATAATGCACTCATTTCATTGCACTACAGCCATGCACACCATTGGGAGCACAGGCTATCTGTGCAGCACCCATCTGGTTCCCAGAATGCCTGTACAGTCCACTTCTATAAGAATCCTTGTGGTGATTTTGAGAATGTCTGTTTATGGCCATCATCTTTTATGGACTGATCAAAGGTAAGCAGATTGAAGACCTTCTGGATTTTAGATCAATAATGTCAAATGCTATGGTAGAGAGGGTGCAGTTGCAGACTGCAAATTTTGGTTTAAAATGCTTGCCAAAAATGTTTTAAAAGAAATTAGAAAGAAGTATCAAGCAGTGACTCAAACAGTTTAAACTACACAAGTAGTTTAGACTTTAGATTTTCAACCCTAAGATTTTACTATGTTTATAGGTAGAAGTGCACCATAAGCCTCTTTCTAAAAAACTTTGAGGAAAAAACTTAACTCATTAGAGAAAAGAATTCTGAGTGGTCAGATGCAAAACTTGTGTGGATGGCCTCAATTAGGCCTTTAGAGATAGTATGCAAGCCAGCAAAGTAGCTGTTAATTTCATTAGTGTTGGTGGGCAGGTCAGTGAAGAGGTCACCACAGGAAGAGCTCATTTAGATAATATATTCTAAATTATGTTTACCATGTAAGTTTTTAATTCCTCACCAAAAATTCAGTGTACAAATTTATTCTCCTTCCAACAATCATGGTAGTATTAAGACTAAGCGCTTCTTGTAGCAGATTTACTTTGATTTCAGGATGGTCAGTGGCACTGATTCTCTTTGGATATACCAGCCCAGGTATACTGGTTCCAGTCAATAGCTCTCAAAATGAACATCTCCATTCATGCTCCAAATGTAATGCAATTCATTACTATGGAGGGCAGGAGCATACTTGTTACAAATATTATTTATGAATTCTTCATAAAAAGTCCAGGTTGATTCAATACTAGAAACAAAATTTAAAAGTTTTTGCCTCCAACTACTTTACCTTGTCCTAATCAGTTTGGATTAGTCATTCAAGCATATGAAAATTACTTGAATTTTTCTTGGGTTTTTTTTTTAATTGTTTATCATTTTCCATGTCTAGCAGGCTATAGACCATTCACTGATTTAAAAAAAACCCAAGTAATATAAATATTTTCTTGCTGTGACAATCTCACACCTGGTTCTGCTACCCACATGCTGTGGGTGTGCTCTATACCTCTAGGGCCATGTCACACTGAACCCTCTCACCCATCATGACTTGATGTTCAAGTAGGTGAACCTGTACTCACCTGGAGGTGATACAATGGTTCTCTGTGGGTTCAGGTGTGACTGCTGTAGTGATTCTTTTGTGGGGTTCCTCCTCCCCTACACCCCACCCCTTTCTGCTCAGGTGTTGTTGCCATTCTTGTTATACATCCTGTGTGGGGCAACCTGATCTTCTCCATGGGGGTATGGATGTCCTGGAATCCATGCAGATCTACTGTCTACCTTCAGTTGCTTAAAAGGAGAACTAAACAGGCAATAAACTCAAATGATTGGACCTGACAGGTAGGCAGGGCATTAGTGCTTGGCTGCTTTGAGCTTCTCCACTGTCTGGGGTGTGGGTTGCTCTGGGGCCTTCCATGCCCCTCTTGCACCCACCGTTGGACGTCTCGTGCCTCTTGGTGAGATGCCGTCTCTGAGCGGGCCCTTTTGGATTTGATGCTGGGCCAAGTCTGACTTTGCCTCATGGCAGCCCCTACCATGCACCTGCAGGGCCAGTCTTCCCACCAGCCACCTACCGGCATGCTCCCCATCTGCTTTTGCCCCTGACAGGTTCATGTTATTGGGGTGCCTCTTTGGAGAGGCTCTCCCCCTATTTCCCCCTGCAGGCTTCCTCTGTTTACCTGCTCATGGCCCCACTGGGCTTGGATCTCTTGGCATGGGTTCCCAAGTGATTGCTCAATCCCTGCTGCACTCTTGATAGATAGCTTCCCAGATTCACCTGCCAAGAGAGTATCCGGCAGTGTCTCTGGAGTGCTTGTGGAGTGGAGAATGTCCCCAGTTCCCTTGGACATCTCCACCATGAAGGCAGAAGCTGGATTCCCTGATGCCACAGGGAGTGTGGCAGGCTGCATCCCTGCCACTGGGAGAATACCCGGCATCCCTCGGGTGGCAGGCTGCATACCTGCCACTGGGAGAATACCCGGCATCCCTCTTTGGTCCCCCTGCAGCAGAGAGAGCATCCAGCTCTTCCCTAGGCACTCCAGCAGTGGTGTTAATGGCTGGGCCTGCTTCTGGTGTTCCTGGCTTGTGTTCCTTGTTGCCCCTGCTTCTGGTATACTTTTGGTCTGGTGTCCAAAGTGTTCCAGGCCAATTGGTGGTGTGCTTCTGGTTGGCACAGGGCTGGCCATCTTGGGTGAAGCATGGTCACCCATACCTCAGCAGGCAAGTGAGCCAGGCATGTGCCTGTTACATTTACTTATGATAAGCAAAGGTAAGAGACTTGCCATCTACATAAAGTGCATTTACTTGGATTTTGGACACTTGACATAGGTGGAGTTGGGTGGAAGAGAATGCCTCTTCCAATTTGTGAAAAATCTGCTGGAACAACTAAACAGCCACTATGTAGTATCTGGACTAGTGGTTACAAATAGTTAATACAAAAGGGTTTTGGCTATTGGAATGAAAAATTTCATGAACCCGCTGGATTTGCTCAAACCAACTTTCCTAGTTTTTTCTCCCATACTGCTACTGAATTATCTACTTCAGGTCACCATGACTTTAAGACAACTCAAAGGCTGTGTCCAGACAAGTGTGGCTGAGGTATGTGGTGCTGCAGGCATGCCTGCAGCACCACATACTGCACATTCAACTGTTCTCCATGCAAAAACCCACATAAAAAAAAAAAAGAAAGAAAAAAGCAGAGTGGTGCATGTGGAACAGTGCGCGCTGCCCAAAACAGAGCCTGGTTGGCCAGAGCCACATTCCAGCTGCAAGCCAGGCTCTGAGTGGCAGGATTGCTGCTGTTATAGCTGCAGGAGGCCCCCAGAACCCCAGGTAAGGCTGCTGGGGCAGCTCAATGCTGGCCTCAGCCTCCCCTGCGCCACCCAGGGTAACCTGCCACACACCAAAGTGAGTATGGCACAGGTGTTCATAGATTCATAGATGCTAGGGTCGGAAGGGACCTCAACAGATCATCAAGTCTGACCCCCTGCATAGGCAGGAAAGAGGGCTGGGTTCAGATGACCCCAGCTAGATGCTTATCTAACCTCCTCTTGAAGACCTCAGGGTATAGGAGAGCACCACCTCCTTTGGGAGCCCATTCCAGACCTTGGCCACTCTAACTGTGAAGAAGTTCTTCCTAATGTCTAGTCTAAATCTGCTCTTTGCTAGCTTGTGGCCATTATTTCTTGTAACCCCCGGGGGTGCCTTGGTGAATAAAACCTCACCAATTCCCTTCTGTGCCCCCGTGATGAACTTATAGGCAACCACAAGGTTGCCTCTCAACCTTCTCTTGTGGAGGCTGAAGAGGTCCACGTGCCCTAGTTTCTCCTCATAGGGCTTGTCCTGCAAGCCCTTAACCATACAAGTGGCCCTTCTCTGGACCCTCTCCAGGCTA
>NW_005842072.1:2048855-2061784 GCF_000455745.1 Alligator sinensis
TCCTTGACTAATCGCCTGAGTTCATTGAAATCAGCTTTCCTAAAGTCTAGCACTTTCACTCTATTAGTTACCTTACCCACTCGACGTCTTATGGTGAATTCTATTATTTAGTGATCACTGTCCCCCAGGTGACTACCAATCTGTACGTCCCCTACCACATCATCCCCCGTTGCCAATACCAGGTCCAGTAAGGCATTCCCCCTAGTGGGACCATGTACCTCCTACATCAGGTGGAGGTCCTGTACGCAGGATGGGAACATGCATGAATGATGGGACTTTGCTGTCTGTGTCTCCCAGCAGATGTCTGGGTAGTTTAGGTCCCCCATGACTACCGCCTTCTTAGTTTTTATGGTCTCTGAGAGCTGCCTCAGGAGCCCCGAATCTAGTTCTTCCCCTTGGTGTGGGGGTCTGTAGCAGACCCCTACCACCAAATCCCTTTCTCCTTGCCCCCCATGTAACTTAACCCACAATCCTTCTACTTTCTCCTCCTTCGATTCCGTCTTGATGAGGGTCGAAGTATATTGCTCATTGACATAGAGTGCAACCCCTCCCCCTTTCTTCCCCACCCTGTCCTTTCTGTACAGCCTATAACCCTCAATATGTACCGTCCAGGAGTTCCCTGGAAACAAGTAGCAGCAGGACAAAGTGTATTGCTGCTTCTTGTCACTGGGGAAACAAATGTCCATGCTCATGTGGATATAGCCAAAGGGTTCAGTGGGTGACTCTTAGACTTATTTAAAACATAGCCACGAACTTTTAACCTACTGGTATAAGCAACAGCGCGTGACCAAGTTTTCAAGATTGCTATGATAATCAGGTTGGTAAGTATGTGCCCAGGCATGTAATTCATGCAGCTTTGAGAGTAGACTGCAGATGGTAATATGCACTCTTGTTAGTCCCTTACTTTGCTTTAGAGCACCAGAGATCATTGGGCATACAGTTCTTATTAACAGGTTGAGTAGGAGCCTTTTGTCTATTCTTTCTTTGTGAGTAACAGCCCACAGATAATATTTTCCAGAATAAGGCTGAAGCCAAGTGGGGTGAAGAATGTGCAGCTATAGATCTAGGGGTGTATATATGCCACATACACATGTACACACATACACACAAAATCTATACTAAAGACAAGATTATAAGGATGAAATGTAAAGCCCTAAAAAGTTTGAAAAAGTCACAGTTAAGTTTGTATGTAAAACTCTAGCTACAACTCCCTCATGCATATGCATTATGCTACTGTAATTATATGATCACATACTATTTTTCCCTAAAGAACTTCTGCCTTATTCAGCCTACAGAAAGGCCTGGGATCACTTTAAATTAGAAGTTTTTTCAATATTTTATTATCATTGTCCAATGTTTGTCCCCTATATCCCAGAATAGTAATTTCCTCATGGGCCTTTCTATGGCACTTAGAACAACAGCATCTGAATGCTCCATACCAACCTTTTTATGGCCCACCTGGAACAACTTCTCAAGAACTGCACCATCAAATCCATGCTGTACTTAAGATATATAGATGACATCATCATTTGGATTGAAAACCTGCAATCTGATAGATTTCCATCACAAGTTCAATAATCAACATGTCTCCATCAGACAAGAAACCCACAGACCAACATACATACCTACACAGAACCAACAATTGCCCTAAACATTCCAAGAAAGTTGTAATATACAGCCAAAATCTCCAATACCACTGAACTTGCACTGAGGAGAATACCCATGATTGGCACCTCAGAAATCTCAAAAGGACTTTCACCCAACAAGGACACTCCTCCAGAGAGATAGATCTTACTTTTGAAAGACCCACCCAGATACTATGCAAAGAATTGCTGCAGTACAAAAAGAAAATCCCCATGAAATGCACACTGCTGGTTATGACACACTACTATTCTTCCCTGGAACCTACACAGAAAATCCTCAAACAATTGCAACCCATATTAGAAGAAGACCCAATTCTTCAAGAGATCTTTCCAGAACCACCCATCCTAGCCTTTAAACAAACACTGAACTTCGCTAACCTCATCCCCAGAAGAAAACTTCCTATGACCCAAACCACACTCAATGGATCCAGACCACACGAGGACAAGAAATGTAAAACCTGACAACATATCTCCACCAGTCCCACAATAATTACACCCCACAACTCCATCACCATTCCTGGATCCTACGCCTGCACCTCCAGAAATGTAATACATTTCATCCAGTGCACCAAATGCCCTGGTGGAAAATATGTAGGAGAAACAAAACAACAACTGCATACTAGAATGAACACACTGAAAATCCATCAAAGACAAAAGTATCCAGTTACCTGTGGGTACACAGGTCTCACAATAGAATCATTCCCTCTCTGACCTCTCAGTTCTAATCCTCAAAGGGAATTTACAAAACACTTTTTATAGATGAACCTACAAACTTCACTTCATAAATCTACTGCATACAAAACATGATGGACTTAATATAGACATTTGATTTATGACACATTACAATCTGCCTGACATCTGATACCCCAGGTAACCTGTTTGCAGATGACCACTTGCATTCCTTCACACATTTCCCTCCTTCCCCCAGTCTCTACCCATTGTATTCCTAACTTACACTGATTTGCATTTTCACAAACATGATTGTGGCAAATTAGCTTCTTTTCTACCTTGGAGAACAAGTAACACCAGCAGAGTCTCAATATGCCTGATGAAGGGTGTTTGTGCCTGAAAGCTTGCAAAGAACCTTTTTCTAACTACTTAGTAGGTCTAATAAAGGATATCACATCTACCCAAAGAAACTTGCCTCACATGTACTAATGATTTTATTTTCAAAACACCCCTGTGAGATAAGGAGATATTATCATCCCTGGTTTACAAACTGGCTGAAGTAAGGCACAGAAAAATTAAGGTTTAAAGGTTCCACTAAGTTTGGATATGTGGGACTTGATTCATAGGTTTAAAGCACAGTTCCCATTGATTTCAACTGCAACTATAAGCACCCAGCACTAATGCAAACCAGATGCCAGAGTCTCCAATCAAGCATCTAGAAAACAAGGCAGACAATTAGTGACCACATATCAAAATTTAATTAATATTATAAAGGAACTATGGCAGAGGCAGGGATAGAAGTATTTCTCCTGGGCAGCCTTCAACAGCCTTACTGTGGAACAACTCAACCATCCCTTCCCTACCTATCTGTCCTTTCCTCATTCATTAAGCTACAGTCCTACAGAGAACAGGCTCTTTTACTACACAGCTCTGATTCATTCTCAGATCACTGAATGAAGATAGACTCTGTGATAAAAAAGAAGAAATCTTTGTATAATCAGTTAGGCATAAGGGACAGGATTTAGTTCTCACAAGCAACTTTAGATGTTTCCTGACTTTGGACCGCTTGACCTTTCACTTGAGTAGTGTTATTTTAGGATAGTTTATATGCACAATTTCCAAAGCTAAAAATACCCTGAAAACACAGTCCATCCTGCAGCATCATACTGACACCTACACAATGAGAAGATGAACTCTAAGGGCACCAAGCAGACCTTTGCTATGTAAACTAGTGCCATTCAGCTCCATGGGCCATGTGAGTGTGAACCAGAGAGCTGGAGGGCCATATGCTACACTAGTGCTCTGGAGGGGTGGGGAGTGGCAGCAGGGTGAAACCCCAAGGGCAGAAGATTAACTCACTCGCACACTGCATGCAGCTTGTAGGCCACTAGTTGGACAGCCCAGATTTAAGCTATTGGAGAACTGATAGGCTTTGTAGGTTGCCATCCCCCCTCATATAGGCCAGTGCTAGGGGGAGATAAAGTGAGTTGCCCAGCTATTCGCTGACATTATGGGAGTGGCAAGACTTAGGAATCCTGTATTCCATTCAAGGCTTACGAAGGAGTATACCTGGGTAGACAGACTCTTTTATCTTTTTCCTCCAAGTAGGACTAATGTATTACCCCACTTCACAATCCTGCTGCAGGTCCAGCTCTTGTATCCTCAGTATCCAAAGCAAGCAGCTTACTTCTCTATGCTACTTGGGTCAGTAAGAGGGGTCACAAAGAAGACAGGAATTAGTTTAGCCCAGCCATAGCAGCCCAGTATTGTAATTTCAGGGAAAACCCTGGACAGCCCAGGTGTGGAGCATGCTCAACAGAGACAAGGTCTTCAGGGAATTCAGAAGTAAAGACTTCTCTGATTTTCACTCAGTACGGAAAAGACTGCATAAGACTGCACAAGACTTTCAACTTTGGTAAAGTTGGTTGGATTGCTGGGGGGGGTGGGGGGCGGCACAGGGACGGACCACACACACACACACACACATACACTTGTTTCCTGACACAAACACATGTTTTAAGTCCATGCTCCAAAGCACCAGGGTTCTCCCACTTATCAAAGAAAAGGTCACCATAAATTGTTATTCTTAGCTTTGGAGGTAGAAACGCACCAGGAAAATGTTAGTCCAAAAGTTAAGTTATTAGCAACTGAAGCCATGTCTTGTAATGAGAATTACTCAGCAACCTGGGGACGGTGGCTGAAAAGGCAGGAACAGTGGGGCAGAGGCAATCCTGCTGAGGGCCAACAGAGAGGCAGTTACTTCCAGGAATGTGGGGGAGTTTTAATCTAAATAAGTGCAATAGTTGCATGTGTAAGAGCTTGGTTTTATAAAGATTGAGAAATAATAAATTTAATTTTCCTAAAAATGTTACTGGTACTAGTTCTATGCTACTTTGAGGGAAGAGTGGAAACTCAATGGAAACCATTTTAACTGTTCTTTCCTCTTCTTAAACAGTCATCTAAAATCTATAATTCAGTGCAATATTAAGTAGTTGGCATTTATTTTAATACAATTCAGTTCCACAGGCCCCACTGTGAATTCAGGAGGGCATTTTTGTACTAATCAGTTTTTGTTATCAGTAACTCTATATGAAAGAATTTATATTTTCCCACTAAAAGAACAAACTAACTACTAACAAACTAAAGAATAATAAAGTTGTTCAATATTTTAAGATGTTAGTATGGATTGTAGTCCTGTAATGTGGAAGTGTAGAGATAGATGCTCTTGAATAGAAGCAGCTTACTGTTTAATACAGTGCAATTCCCCTGTGAATGGATATGGTAAAAATAAACTTACATCAGTAGAATAAGAAGCGACAATAGAACATTTAAAATATTAAATGGGTGCATCTACATGTACCTATGAAAATGTAACAATAAACTCTGGAGCTTATTACTCTGGGATGCATGTCTGCATGTGCACCCAGAATCACAGCACACTGAGCCAGGGCAGAGCAGCCCCAGTTAGCAGGGAGTCTGGGGGGTCAGCCTGTCACCGCTCTCCCCAGGTCAGTGTGCAGCAGAGGAGCTAGCTGGGGCATGAGGGTGTTTCAGTGTGGGACTAGCCACCAGCTTCTACACATGTGCTGCTGCAGAGTTTTTTACTCTGCAGCAGGATAGTATTTGTATTTACAAGTATTTATTTACAAGTACTACCCTGCTGCAGAGTAAATTACTTTACTCCAGCCTAATAGGGGCACGTGTAGATGCTGAGACCTTTACTTAGTAGCCAATTAGTTTACTGCACAGTAAAGTCTTGCGTAGATGTGCCCAATGAGTTGGAAATAGCAAATTAGTTGTTAACTATAATAGAACAGGATCTTATATCAAGTCTGGCAAGGGAAACATTAAAGAAAATGACAATAGGGCACTGATTAGATACAACATTCTACAGCAACTTTCCTCATATGAAGTAGACCTAGTAATTTCATTTTTCCAAAATTATGAGACCCCTTACAGACCAACAATCTCTTCAGTTGCATTCTTTCCAAATGCCTATTTTAGATTTAAATAGCCTTGCTTCTATATATATATATTTGCTCTTAGCCTTGAGTGAAAGTGATACATAGTACAGCCAGCCGAGGAGAAGCCTGGGGAAGGAATTGGAAGGGAGAATCACATCCCAATTCAAGCCCTCTTATGTTAACTAAGGGGGCCAGAACGCAGTAAGAGTTCCTAAGAGCTCTGGATCTAACTGGAGGATGATTCCACTACAGTAAGCACTACAAAGATAGCTGTAAGTCTACCTACTGAGAGCTCCCCTTACAAGTTCTGGTGTACTGAGAGTACTGGGCTTGGAACTGCAGCTATGTGGAGATCCCAGGCAGCACTGTAGTCTGGAGGAGCACTGAATGCCTTAAGGAGTATGCCAAAGTTTAGACAGGCTGCTAGAGCTTTCTAAGTTATACTTGGGTTTCTCTAGTTGGGCTGTTTTTTCTGTGCTACATCTTTTAGAAGCTTAACACAAATTCTTATTCTATTACTCTGCATGCCACCCCAATGGGGAGGTAAACCACATCACTCTTTTCCTAGGTAATTTATCTCCCCAGTGAGTAATAAGCCAGGCCATGGGAAGTTTGACCTAGTGGTCAGGGACCAGGGCAGAGTCCAAAATATAGATCAAATCTGGGGTTAGGAAACAGATACTAAGTTACCAAATGTCAGGGGCAATCAGAGGACAAGATCCAAATCACAAGCCAAATTAAAGTCCAGGAATCAGAAGCCAAGTTATCAAATTTGAGGAAAATCCAGAAGCCAGAGCCCAAGAACAGAATAAACAAGGCCAGGAGTATGAATTCAGACAAACTTGCCAAGGCAGAACATTAGCAGGAACTGTCAACTAGCCTGGAGTCTGTTGCCAGAGCTGGAACTAAATGGGTAGGCTACCATCCCACCAGCTGATCAGGAAGCCCAGGCAGTGGCCAGCTGGAGTCATTATCTGGTTTAGGGCTCCCAATCAAAGCCCCACGCAGATGTGGCCCACTAGGCAATTAGCCCAGGCTGGACTACCTGTTAGGGCTCCTAAGACACTGCCCTTGGTTCAGTTGTGTTGGGTATGGGGGTGGGGTGCTTGTGCTTGCAAAGGGGACAGTTGCAGGGCTCTACCCTTTTCCCTTTTCTCTCTACTCAGCTTTTTGGAGAGTGGAAAGTGAATGTTATGCAGCCCAAGGCTCTCTTCACTTCATGGCTCCTCTCTGAAAGAAAGTAGAATGGGAATAGGCTGCACAGTGAACAGGGTAGGGAGGGGATCATCCCTTTACTGCCCATATGCCCCTGTTGGGGATAGGCATGTTGTGGTCCAGATTAAACTACGAATTCATACCATCTCCCTGTAATTTTGCTGTTATAAATATATTTAACAAGGTATCATGGATGCTATGTGAGGAATTTTATGGTTTTGTCTCATGCTGCTGAAAGCTATAGGGGGTTTGCTTGTAATTTCCCTGCTAGCAGGGGCTGAGCTTAGTTTTCCTTGGCACATGTTTTTCAGTTCTCTGGGTTGATGAATTATTGCTGTGACAGTCAAAACCAACTATAACCTGTCTGCCATTTTCAAAGAAATGTGTTGCCCTATTCCTGTACCTTTTGCACCCATGGATGAAAAGTGTCTTATCTGTTTAGCTAGATGACTGTCACAACCGATGTAAGCTGGAGAGCTGAATGCACCTCTCTCTAGAAAGGGTAAAGGGTGATTCAGACACAATGATGGAAACCTTACCCAAAACAAAATCCCACCAAAAGAGGGCTTCCACAGTTGTGTGCAATTCATTAACGATCTTGATTTTAAACAAGCATCTATTTTGTGCACCTGCATTCAGGCTGTTATGCTACCAACTGTTGGTGTCCCCAGTTAATTGTGGAAGCAAAATTTCAGTCACAGAAGTGAAGGCTGGGTTTAAAGAAGGATATCCTCAATCTAAAACTATTTGCTATAGTTAAGTGTATTAGCTAGTTATTCTATTACTGGAAATTTGAAAATAAAAAAACCACACTGTCAGAAGAGGTGGGAGAGATCTGTGGAGACACCCATCACAGACAGACAATTAGAAAGAAGAAATTTTGTACTCAATGACATCTGCTATTTCAGCTAGATATCCTCACTTCAAAAACCTGGAATGTGGGGGTGAGTGAGAAGTGAGGAAGACAATTCCAAGTTTATGACACCATGAGTGCCACTGACATACAGCAACTTGGAGATACCTTTTCTTAAGAAACCTAGAAGTGACAGCATGACGAACTTTCTGGGGCCTTCAGTTTTGTCCTTTACACTAGAAAGAAAGTGATATAGCATATATTATAAGCCTCTAGGGGCATTAATTGCACCTTAGACTATTCCTTCTTGACAAAGCTATCCTCAACAGTCAGATTGTTAAGAACAGAGATGACTCTAAGGAGAATGAAGAGGAATGTTAATGTTTATGAAGATCTTGCCTACAGGCTAAGACAGAGAGAGAATAAATAAAACAATTACCTCAAATAATAATGCCCTTATTGCAATCTTATCAGAGTAACTTTTGCTTTCTCTTGAAAACATGCATGTTTATATACATACATGCATCTTTGAAATATCCAGTCACTGGCTAAGCATGTATACAGACATATTATTCCTTTTTTATATATCAGATCACTACCATTTTAATCTGTACGCTATATTCCTTGACTATTTTGTCAAATTCCAAGTAGGTCAGGAAGCTATACCTTGACTGAGACAATATGTAATACAGAGTATTTAAAAAAAATCAGTTCTTAATCACTTAATACTTAACCACTTGAAACTTCCCCATCCTCCTAGGGTTTTCACCACATTCTTATATTCCCAGGGTATGATAATCAATCAATCAATCAATCAATCCCTAGGGTGTTTTCCTATCATCCTAATAGCCAACTGTCTGGAGAGGTAGGCATTAGGGGTGTGCAAAGTGGGCCCTATTCGATTCGGATTCGGATTTGGCTCGAATCAGGGACAGTGATTTGATTAGTTGATTCAGATCACTGTCCCCGATTCAATTCATCCAAATCCGAATCTGAAGATTTGATGCTGATTCAGAGAATCAGTCATTCAGACATAGAAACAACTTTAAATGTTTTTTCTACATACCTCAAGGTACAAGGCATGGCTCACGAATGCTGCGATGCTGGGGCGCATGGAGCATCCCACAGGAGTGCGGGGGGGGGGGGGGGGCCCCCAAGTCCTGAACCTGTAAGTACTTCCAGTCCACTCCTGGGTCTGCTGGGAGCGCGTAGCACTACCCCCTCACCCCACCGGCTCAGTGATTGGCTGTGGAGGGGACCCCGGGTGACTCGCAGACCCAGGAGGCACCAGTCACCAAGCCAGAGGGCTGTGGTAGGGGGACCCTCCCTGCATGCTCTCTGGCAGACCCGGAAGTGGGCTGGAAGTGCTTCTGGTCCACTTCCGGGTCTGCTGCCAAGTGCACTGGGGAGCCCCCTGCACTTCTGTGAAATGCTCCATGAGCCCCAGCATTGCAGCATTCATGAGCCACCTGCTACCTAGAGGTATGTAGAAAAAACATTTAAAGCTGACTCTATGTCCGAATTTCTGAATCTTTCCGAATCTCTCCGAATTGATTTGGAGGGTTCCAATTTGATTCAGAGAGATTAAAGGGTCCTCTGATTCAATTTGGATTTGGAGATTTGGCCACCAAATCAGGCTGAATCTCCACCGAATCAAATCAGTGACAAAGCTTCGCACAGCCCTCATAGGCATCTTAAATGTATATTCGCTATTAAAGAGAATTTAGCCATTGTTCAACGAAGTCCCTATGCCTACTCTTGCAACTGGGCATACTGACCTATGATCCAGTCTGTTTCTGTTTCAGAGACAGGAAAAACTCAACAGCTAGGATGGTGGCGACTTCACCATATAAAGTAGCAAAATCTATTTTAGAGAAGTATGACAAATACTGAAAATTGTTCCTTATTATCCATTAACAGTAAGGGTTCTCAATACTCATGTCATATATCTATTATTGTGTGCATGTTGTCAGTGTCCTATCTTATTATCTTTCTAGTGGGGAGGTGCCCATATTACATCTAACACAACTGCTGGCTTATATGTTAATTTTGCCAAGGGCTGAGTGGGGCATGGAAATTGATCAAAAGGTGGTAAGTCACTGGACGGATGCACTTTGTCAGGGTAGCACGAGTGGAAAAAAAATCTATTTTTTCTATTCAGCTGATAGTTGCTTAACAGGCCTACTCCCTGATCTCCAGACCTTGAGACCTATTGCTCTGCTATGACTGAAAAAGCAGGGTCAATGACAAATTCTACTCACAGGCAGTAAAGCTGCTGCCAGGGAGAAATTGAAAAAATAGAATAGGTGTTTCTCAGGGAAATGCTCACATGGGATCCTTTTGGGAAGTAGGAAGTAAATGGAATTCAGTGCTTTGGACTTCTAACTCCAGCTATGCCGTTTTGTGGCACTTTGCAGGTGGGGGGAAAGATAGACAGGGAAGGGCAGCTTTTCAAATATTATTCAAATATTTGTATGGAATCCCTTGACATTTAATTAAAATGGATTTTTTAGAAACATCTGCTGAATATGTGGCAAGCAAAAGGGCTTGTTGTCATGACGTTGAAGAGAAAGCCCACAGGGACTTATATGTCAAATAATAGTGTTGATGGGCACATCTGCACATTCATTAATGAGCTGTAGTTACTGCGCATTAAGTTTAGTACTTGGTTAACCAAGTACTAAATCTATGTGCAGTAACTCATGTTACTCCACAGTAGCTCTGGTGCATAGGTTTTTAGTGATGCTTACTGCACAGTAGCCTAATACTACTGCGCAGTAGCATATTACCACGGTTTGTGCCTGGCACGCTACTGCACAGTATTAGGCTACTGCTGTTAGTATCTCATGTAGATATGTCCAATAAGTATTAATGAAAAAGTTACCACAACAGGCTTCTGTTCTGCTTCCAGATCCCCATAGAAAGCTGCAGTAAATCTGAGGAAAAGTCATCAAGAGGAAGAAGCTGATTTAAAAAAAAAAGGTACATGGAAAATTTTGATGATGACAAATAATAGACACAGCTAAAAAATAAAGCTCTTTTCAGCATTCAAGGCTATGAAAATTAGTTAGGTACTTGTACAGCTACAGCTCGTTCTTTGCTTTACCACCCTTCTCCTCTTCCATTGTGTTTACAGGAAATTTTTGAAAGAATTGACCAACAACATTATTAATGTCAAAAAGTCACCAATGACACAGAATAAGCAAATGGATACCACAGACAGAAGATATACACCTGATTCTAAGGACTAAAAATGGTGGCATTTATAAAAGCCAACATGGCTTAAAAAACAAAAGAGGGGAGCAGTTTTGTCATTTAGTCCTTCTATCTTAGTATTTCTGTTACCCCCCCATCTAAATCTCCTGGTAATGGATTATCATTTCGGTTTTGCTCTCTGTGCATTTTTCTTGGTGTCTATATGCTATCACAGATGTCAGACTCAGCTCTGCAGAATAAGATTATAGCTCTTTGGAGCAAGGTTGTTTTGTTCTGGGGCTAAGCTGAGGCAGTTTGGATTTATGAAGGGATTTACAGTTCAGAAAGTTTCTGTGAAAAGTGACTCTGTTGTTGCTGTGACAGAGCGGGATTTGGGCCTCCTCCTTTTTTTCTCCTTCAGTCTTGGACTGAGAGTCAGCAGATCCTGAGTTCTAGCCCTCCTGCTTTTGGCTACTCTATATCCATGAACAAATCGCTTGTCTCCATTTCAGGCATGTAGGCTGTAGCCATGTTGGTCTAAGGACATAGGCAGACAAAGTTCTTTAGGTGAATCTGATATCTTTTATTAGACCAACTTAAACAGTTGGAAAAAAAAATTGTTTTGTCTCCATTTCAGCATTACTAACAGCAAGACTTCAAAAATGGTAAACCAACCCCAACAACTATTCATAAATATTTGGCTAAAGTTGCAGGATTTTGAGGGGGATCTGAGTTCTCATTTTCAACGCTTAACTCTTCTTCAGATACTCTTGCCACAGATATGGGCGTGTAAGGATGAATATTCTACACAACACACACCCATAGCTTTGCCTTCTTCTTCCTACCAAAGCTTATCTTCATAGGCTACCCTTGGGGTGACAGCTTTTCTGATCTCACATCCTGCTTTTTTCTCCACAGCATTTAGCTTAGCTTCCCCCTTGGGTAAAGTAAAATGCTTCTCCTATTTAAGGCCTTCACTTGAGGCTTCATCTCCCAGGTAGACTCTATCCTTGGGGCACCCATTCCCTTCCTGAGCCCTTCCCTTCCCATACTGTAATCCCAAACACAGCACTATTTGCCCCCCACAGTCTTTTCCCCTCTTTTTGACCAAGGTGTCTAGGGATGTGAAAGGTTAAAGATGTAAAAGAAAAGTATATTTATACTGGTAATGCATCACAGGTTAACATTTAGCACAGGGCTTAGTTTGGCTGGAAAGGGAAGTGAAGTGAAGTGAAGTGAAGCAGTGCCTCAGAAAGAGGAAGGCAGCAGGGCAAGCAGGAGGGAGGAGGAGAAGAGTGGACAAGGTGGGGGGGACTAGTATCTATAGCTTCTGAGGTTAAATAGGAAAATAGGGGGTGGGCTAATGGCTTGTTGATTAAGCAATTAGCTGCTCATTCACAGGTGCTGGGAAGCCTGCTGGAGGGAGATAACAGGCTGCTTAAAACCTGTCCCCAACACACCTTCCTTGCTCTCTTCTTCTCAGTGCACTGGTGACTATAGTGGGCTGGGAAAGCCCTTCACCTGCTCCTGCTGCTGCTGCTGCTGCCCATGGCTTCATGTGGGCTGTGTTGTCTGGTGTGGCAGCAGCTGTGTTCAAGCAGGTCTGTGTGCAGTAGGCCTGTGTGAAGCAGCTAGTAGTTGCTTTGGATTTGGTCAATTCAGGGAACAGTGATTCAATTTGGTGATTCAAATCACTGTCCCGAATCAATTCAGCAAAATCTGATTTGGAGATACTGCTGCTGCCGAATCTCCAAATCAGCCAGGCCCATCCCCCACCCACTCTCCCAGCCCAGCAATAGTTGCCCCACCTGCCCCAGCTCCCAGCACTTTGGAAAAAAAAGCCCCCAACTCACTGGCTGCTGCCAGGCAGGGGGTTGATTCCTGCCGCCC
>NW_005842072.1:2061799-2062163 GCF_000455745.1 Alligator sinensis
CCCGGGGGTGCTGAAGGCACTGGCCGACATCATTGCACAGCCACTGGCGGGAATATTTGAACACTCGTGGCACACGGGCCAAGTCCCGGAGGACCGGAAAAGGGCCAATGTGGTCCCCATTTTCAAGAAGGGGAGGGAGGAGGACCCGGGCAACTATAGGCCAG
The DNA here is from genome assembly GCF_000455745.1 of Alligator sinensis. NCBI lineage: Eukaryota > Metazoa > Chordata > Crocodylia > Alligatoridae > Alligator > Alligator sinensis. The sequence continues at coordinate 2,061,964 of NW_005842072.1, forward strand.
TCAGTCTCACCTCCATCCTTGGCAAAGTCTTCAAAAAAATTATCAAGGCTCACATATGCGAGATCCCGGCAGGACAAATTATGCTGAGGGGAAACCAGCACAGGTTCGTGGCAGGCAGATCGTGCCTGACCAAACTAGTCTCTTTTTATGACCAGGTTATGAAATGCCTGGACACAGGAGGAGGGGTGGATGTCGTATAC
>NW_005842072.1:2062818-2063500 GCF_000455745.1 Alligator sinensis
CAGACCAAGCCCTACGAGGAGAGACTAGAGAAACTGGACCTTTTCAGCCTCCGCAAGAGAAGGTTGAGAGGCGACCTTGTGGCTGCCTATAAGTTCATCACGGGGGCACAGAAGGGAATTGGTGAGTATTTATTCACCAAGGCGCCCCCGGGGGTTACAAGAAATAATGGCCACAAGCTAGCAAAGAGCAGATATAGACTGGACATCAGAAAGAACTTCTTCACAGTTAGAGTGGCCAAGGTCTGGAACGGGCTCCCAATGGAGGTGGTGCTCTCCCCTACCCTGGGGGTCTTCAAGAGAAGGTTAGATAGGCATCTAGCTGGGGTCATCTAGACCCAGCACTTTTTCCTGCCTATGCAGGGGGGTGGACTCGATGATCTGTTGAGGTCCCTTCCGGCCCTAACATCTATGAATCTATGAATCTATGGCTGCCCTGCCCACTCCAACTCCAGCCCTTTAAGAAAAGCAAAAACAAGAAAAACCACATGACTCACCATTCCTGCCATTGGGGATTTATCCCCGCTGCCCTGTGCCATGTTGGGGGCTCTGCAGAAGCCCCCTAAAGCCCTGAGGCTGCTGCAGGAGTAGAGAGTCCCAGGGCTTTTCTCTTTTTTTTTTTCTTTAAAGGGCTGGAGCTGGCCCGGGCGGAACAGCCATGGGGGTCTGGGGGAGTAGTGGGGGG
>NW_005842072.1:2063588-2069209 GCF_000455745.1 Alligator sinensis
GGCTCCTAGTCCAGCTGCAGCTCCCTGCTGCAGCCACCGGGGACTGTCCAAATCATCTATCTCTCCGAATCTTTTCTGAAGATTCAGAGAGCTTTGAATCGATTTGGATCTTTTAATTGGTCCACTGATTCAATTCAGATTCAGAGATTCAGCCACTGAATCGGGTTCGAGCCTCCTCCGAATCAAATCACCACCTGAAGCTTCGCACAGCCCTAGTGTGCAGCCCCCAGCTTCCTGCATTGCTGTGGGCAGGTGACTGTGGCCCCTCCCCTGTGGTGGGATGGGGCAGGTGCTGGCCCAGGGCTCTGCACCCCTTGGCTGGGACTAGTTATATGTTATTGGTTAACCATTTGACCAATATAACTAGAGGAGGTTAAAGAAATACCTTTTAAAACAATATTTACATCCCTAAAGCCAGATCCAAATTTTGTCCTCACCACCCTTGCCCAAGAGCTACAAGGCTATCACTAACAGGAAAAGTTAAAGATTTTTCTTTTTTTCCTAACTCCCTCCCTGGCTGTCTTGGATTCTACCTGAATTATATCTATCCTTGAGCACATAATAATGATAAGGATGAAGGTGCTGCTGATTGGTTCTTGTGGGGAGTTGTGGGATAACTCCCTGGTGATTCCACCTCCTTGTCACACGTGTAACCAGTGTCTACACTGCAGCTGTTCAAGATACACAGGAACACCTGGAGTTGTGGTTCAGCAAGCAAGACAGCTGCCTGTGGCAAACGGTGACAGGGCTGCAGATATGAGCAAACACAATTCCTGAGCTGCTTGCAGTATCTCATACAATGTCTGCATATGGCCTCAGAACTGCAGTGCTGTATCTCTATCTGCAAAATGTAGATAAAAACACTTATATATCATAAAGATAGTGTGATGATTAATCAGACAAGCATTTTGAACATAAAAAGTGCAATATACATGGAAACATTTTATTTTCCTTTTGAGCCTTAGATGTGACATCAATGAGCACATTCTAAATACATAAATATGTAGATAAATAGCAGGCTATATGCAGATAGACAACCTGGTGATAACACTTGGTCTTTTGGCCAGATCTGGCCTCATATTTTAAAACTACAGCTCTTGAAGATAATACTTTCTCTTATGTCCTTTTTTCAGAGATAAGTGTGTTCTGATTTGATGCTAGAATTTTGGTCTAACTGTTTAATCACTGAAATATCTTATAGCAGAGATTTTCTTCCTATTATTAAGCAATTCTCTCTAGTATCCAAGTGAAATAAACCCTAGGGGAAATAATAGTCTTAGATGTGGGTCCTATTTTACAATAAAGGACAGGGTGGTTAAGCTTTATGCTGTGCTATTTCCTTGTTTTACCCCTTTGTTATAGCTTGTAGAAAGCAGAGACCACAACATGCATCTGTTGATCAATATTAAACTAATAGAGTAAAATGTCAAGGGGAAAATGATTTGAAATAATACCAGCTTTCAACACCAACAGTGAAAATCCCAGTATCCTTAAATGGCAGCAGTATAACTAACAATTGTTGTTTAGGTTTAAGTAATGAAGCAAATACAAAATATAGAACCTGGTACATTGCCTCTTAAATGGAGCTTATTACAATGCTACTTGAATGTTTGTACAATCTTTAATCTAAACATTTTCTCTTCAGGTCTTAATAACAGGCACTGGTACTTGCAGTTTACTCCCCCTTCAAATGTAGAAAATGAAAGGAAAATGAAAAGCACAATTACGCTTTAACCACTTAAGCCAGAGGAGGCTGGTAGGGAAGAAAGCTGAAGGATTTCACCCTACGATTTATCTTTCCACCAGGTAAGAGCAGAATTAGCATGTAGCATGCTCTCCAAAGCATCTCCCCCAGTGAGAAGGAAGCACCATTCATCACTGTTTACCAGGTCTTTGTTCTTTTGGAAACCCACACAGAGAAGGAATAAAAAATGTAATATGTGTTTCTCCAAAAGAGGCCAACACACATTTCTTATAAATGCAGCAAGGAAAAAAAATCTTTTATTTTTAATATATGAGCAATTGAGAAAAGCATTTAGAGGTGAATGTTAATATATTCCACTCCTGATGGCCCACAGGATTCTCAACTCTCAGTTCAGGTTTTTTAAATATGCATCTTTTGTTTCTGGAATTACTGTGATAGTTTACTGGTTTGAAGGATTTCAGAGTTACAGTCATAAAAAAGAGCAAATGTTAACCTTGAAACTTGAATGACAAAATAAATCCTATGTGAAATAGCTCCTGAGTGGCACATGGAATAGACAGAAAGATATTAACTTCCCTCCTCTCTATGCACAGCTACATCAAGCTCAATTTGCTACTTAAAATGGATCATCTGTATGCAAAAAAGTAATATTTTGCAACAATTAGAATAAATATTTTTTTAAACAGGGAGAAAACTGACCCAGTTCTGGAGAGAAATGCTTTGACCTGTGTATCTAGGGCTGGTGTTGTAAGACTGGACTGTGGTGGTTCTTGGTGTCTGCATACCTGTGTACCCCTGTTTATTTTCTTCTCTTCTGGGTCCTGAACATGTTTATGATATTGGAAGCCTTACATTCAGATGGCTGTTACAATCTGTTCTCATGCTTTACCCACTGGGGTTAGAAAGGATTTTCCTCCACGGTCCTCAGTTTGATTTCTACCTTTTTGCCTTCCTCTGAAATGCCAGAGATTAGTCACAATGAGCAATGAGGCAAAAAGAATCCTTTCAGGTAGGGTGGCCGTTCCGGTTTTCTGCTACTCAGTCCTCTATTGATACTAAATACATTGCCTTTATGTCCTCTATCTTTCTCTTGAAGATAAAAATAGAGGACATAAAGGTGTCGGGTTTCATATCAATAGAGGACAGAGGACAACCGGACTGTCCTCTGTGATGGTCACCCTACTCTCAGGAGTGCATTGCTTAGGGTCATACTGACATCTAGGTTTGTTTGTTTTTTATCAGGAAGGAATATTCCCTTGGATCAAGTTTATAAGGAACTGGTGAGTGGGGGGAGGGAGGGTCTTTTACAGAATGGAAGAATAGACCATCTGTTGGGATCATTTGAGCACATCCTACCCAATTAATTCCTTTCCATTAGAGGTGCCTTGCACAGTAGTTGCAATTTGTTTTTTCTGGTTCTGTATTTCTGGCAACACTTTTTGTAACTAAAGTCTCTGGGCTTCAGGGTTGCCAACTGTCCATAAATTTAAAAAAAGGCTAAAAACTCTTGTCCAATAGATCTGTACAAAAATTAAGCTGTCCGTAAAATTCTAAGAAACTGTGAACTTTGTCGAGATCCTTCAAAACTGAGATCCACTGTTGGAATGAAGCTGGATGCAAGTGTTGATGGAGAGACAGGGCAGTCATACCATCTTGTTCCAGCACAGCTTGGTGCCCTGCAGGGAGTGCACCATCAGGGCTTTGTGGCTCACAAGAGCCTCTGTAACCCACTTTGCCCCCCAACATCCCCATGTGCTGCTGCTGCATCCCATTGGTCATTGCGTGCCTGTAATGGGTGCTTGCCTTGAAGGCAAGTAGGACCATATGGCCCTGGGCAGTCTGAGACAGACAGGGGGGCAATGTGATTGGGATGGAGCTATGGCGGGGAGGGGAAAAAGGAAGAGGCAGTTGGTAGTGGTCCATGTCAGGACAGGGGGAGTGGGGGCAACTGGAGATCAGGTTAGGGGTTGGGGCAGGGGGGCAGCACAGCATGGGGCATGGTTACATATATCAGGGTATGGGTGTGAGAGCCCAGAGGGCACTCACCAGGAATATGTCCCCGGCCAGGGACACGGACCACCCACATGCAGTAATCTTGATCCTGCAGCGGGAAATCCCGGCTTGCACCAGCACTGCTTTACCTGCATGGCAGGTGAGGTGAATTGGAGCCAATTGGCAGCATGGGATATATCTGGGGACCAGAGGTGGTCCCGGAGAGGAGTTGCTGGAGCAAGGGCAAGTAGCCACTGGAGGGGAAGCCTGGGCAAGTGGCCAGGGGGAGGTGGAGGGAGCGGTGACCCCCTCACTGTGGGAACAAAGTTGAGGGCCGAAGAAACAGGGCACTGGGAGGGGGGAACCTGGGATAGCCCTGGGAGTGGTGGAGGCAGTGGATCCACCCAAACATAACTGCCACAGAGTTCCGGGTGGCTCTCCATTCCTCTTTTGCCTCCGGTGGTCTTCTCTAGCAGGCTGGAGAAGCTGGGCTGAAGGAGGGCACCTGCCCAGGGAAGGGAAGCGGGGACTTACCTCCAGGAATCCTCGCAATGAAGGAGGGGTGGCCAGGACCCAGCGCTGTGAAACTTATGTCTGCTGGGCTGATGATGCTGAAGGGAATCCCCAGCCGTGGGAGCGGCACTGAATGGTAATTACATTTGCCATGGTGCGGATTTTTGAAGGTCCCGGGGAAGAGACCCGAGCAGGGAAGGCAGCTCAGGGAAGAGCCCGGAGCAAGACCCCCAGGCAAGCCAGGACCTGACCAGGAAGACTCCTGAGGCTGAGGAGGCCAAAGGTCAAGGACTCTCTTTTTTTTCCTCCCCTTTTCAAAAAAAAAAAAAGGGGGAATATATATATATATAATAACCCATAATAAAGAAAAGGAGAAGGAATCAGAAAGTCAACTCCATGCTGGTCCTTTCTATCCTCCCAGAATTCGGTCCCCACCCGGGGTGCGGGGCAGCCCCTTTGAGTGAGTTGGGTAGGAGACAGGCAGTCACCACCTTCCTCTCTCTCATTATCTCTTATATCATCAAAGTCATGGCAGGTGGGAAAAGAAGAGGCGTCGAATCCCCTCCCGCTCAGTCATAGGGGCACAGCCACCTGAGGGGCCAGTGAATGTCAGCAGGACACTGGTGTGTTTGGCCGTACTCGGTGACACCCCGACAATGGGGTTGAGTAGATGAAGTTTGTTCACTTTAGAATAGCCTGTTAAAATTTATTTTCCCAGGTTTCTGGGTGTGGGCTTGAGCCAGATTTAGAAAGTTGGTACTAAATCCCTAAATTTCGACCTGATCGCTTAGCAGAAAAGTTATATTTATAGCATGTAAAACATATGTCAGTAAAATAGTTTGGTTGTTAGTAAAAAAAATTCTTGGGTTGATAACCCTGTTGGGGTTCTACAGTATTTTGGTGACACTTAGTGTTTTGTGACATACAGAAAGCCAGATTAAATGACCTTCTGTCCTTATTTTTTAAGAAATCTATGAAATGCATGTTATCTATAGCACAAAGTTAAGAACAGTCATCTCATCTGTTGGCTAAGTGGCCATCTCATTTTAAAAAAAAAAATATGAATCTCTTTTTAACTTTTATAAAACTAGATGTTAAAGCAAGATATCATGCAAGCAGATGCTATTGACAGTCAGGCCCTTAGGGTGCCTGTACACATAAGGGATGCTTGGTCTGACATGTTTTAATTAGAACGCATTGGAGTAGACTTGATTAATTGAGTCTGCCGGAGCATTCTAATTAGAATGCTCCAGCAGCCTTGCTGTCACATGTATTCAGGGTCCCATTATTTCAAAATGGCAGCAGGGGAATTTAATTAAAAATTGCTGAATGAGATTTACTTAAACCACCCCCACAACCATTTTGAAGTGCAGAACACTGAATATGTGAGATACTGTGGGTATTTTAAAAA
>NW_005842072.1:2069219-2073733 GCF_000455745.1 Alligator sinensis
AGAGCTGCTCTAATTAAAAGGTCTCCTAAGCCCCCCTCACCCCCCGACCTGGGGCACATGTATAGATGCCCTTAGTTTCCTGTTTCACATCAATGTATACAGTTGTTTCCCATCCTTCTGTAATGGGCCAGTGATAAGCATCAGCACCATTCAATATTTAAGATCTTGTGAAGATGTACATGCATGGTCACATTTAAGCATGGGTAGTTCTGCTGTGTTCACTGAGACTCATCATGTACTTAAAGTTAAACATGTTGTAACAGCAGGGCTTCCCTGGGGCCTTTTGAAATTTGGCCCACCCATCTGTTTCTGGGCTAGCCACCCACCTCTCTCTCCTGCCATGCCTTGATGGAAAATGATTAAGATATTACCCGGGCAGGAGGCTGCCCATTTTTGCACCCTGATGCCAGGGGGTGCTGTCTGGAACTCCAAACCTACCCTACACTGCAGCCCATGCCTTGCAGATGGCATCTAAGTTCTTAATGTCTCTGACCCCACATTGAGCCCCATAACACTCTAGTCTGGACCCCAACTACATCCCTTCTCATCAGGCGGCCTACCCCACCCTCATTCTGGTCTGCCAAGCTCCCTGCACTCTTCCCCCTCTTGGGCATGGCCCCCTGGGACCTTTGACCACACAGCCTCACCTCCAAGGCTAGTCAGAAACTCAGGCCCTCGGCTCTGAATGTCCCTCAGAGTGGGCCCCTGGCTCTTTTCACCCTTCTGGTCCTGGCCCCAGCATTGACCAGTCAAGGGTGCCTCAAGTCAGGCTTCTGAGCAAGTAGCCCAGACTCTCTTACATGGGCCCACCTTCTTGGGCCCTACTATGGGGTTACCTACCTGGTTGTGGGGGCTGGGGTATTAAGGCACCCCAACCCACCTTTCACAGGGGTGGTAGCTGGCCTGGCATTTCCTGGGGGCTGCCATACCACCAGGTGCCCCACCAGGCCACCCATCCCTGGCAGGGTGCAGTTTTAGGTCATGCCCAGGACCAGGAGCCTCCAAACCATCCCCATAGCTCATGCCCTTACCTCCAAGGTCTTCCTGGAGCAGCAGAGCTCAGCAGGGAGATGTTTCTTCCCTGCTGGCTGGTCACAAACTGCTCCCCTTCAGACCAGAGAGCTGGGCATTAAATAGCCACCCTTATCAGGCTGCTGCCTGCTCCAACAGTGCCCTGCCACATGTGTGTATACATTTGTACATCATCTGCTCCAGACAGATGCCTGTTTTTAAATGGGACTTACATTGTGTGTACTGACACTCTGCAAAGAGATGAATTTAACCCTCAGTTAATATAACCCTTAGAAAGAAGTGAGATTAAGAACTCTTGATGTCAATTTCAGTAAAACACAGATTGAAAGGACAATTAGGAGGATTTGGATGTGGCTTACTTCTGCAAAGGAAACTTAGGGAAATATTCAGGGAGCTATGTTTTTGGTAGTAACTGAAGTGAAGAGTATATTAGAAAGAACTAAAAAAAGATGCATAATAGCTTGTGGTAGCGAGAAGCCCCCACAGGTACTAAGGGTGCTGGGGGCAGCCCTGGGCACCCCTGAGATGAATAGTAACATTGCAGGCACTGCCCCTGCATTCAAGGAAGGGGAAACAGCACCCTGCTTCAGTCTGGGGGACAGTCTTTCCCCCAGTCACCTTAATTTCAAAGTTCACAGGAGTGTCCCTCTCCCAGGGTGCGAGAAAGATGGCAGAAAATGGGAGCTCAGCCCTCTGGGATCAGGGGCAGAGGCTCCAGGTGCCTAAACATACTTGCAACTGGCTGACGCCGTACCCCTCAAAAAGGGGTCTACTGGGGATGGTGGAACCATGAACAGAACACCAGAGTGGTTGGCGAGTGGACGGGCTGTAAGGGAGGCAGAGCCCCAAGGAACACTGCGGCATAGCTGTGAGTACTCCTGTCGTTGAGTCGCTCAGGAAGAAGAACACCACTGAACCCCTTCTTTCTTAAGGTAACAATGAGTCATGGCAGGCAAGTTGGGGGACCCCGCCCAAGGGGGCAGTGGGGTACTCACAGCATCCACTAGAGATGCCACATAGCTGATATAAGGGATTATTACTACTACTTATATTAACATGCTCTAGTACAGGGGTGGGCAAAATGGTGGATCTGGCCAGCAGCTGGATTCCATTTCCCAGCAGCTTCTGCCTGCAGCACTCTGGCCAGTCTCCATGGAGCCCCAGGAGCAGTGGGCCATGACAGCGTGGGGCCCATCATGGCCCTGTGCTCCCAGGGCCTCCATGCTGGCAGGGCATGTGGCTGGGAGGGGAGCTGTGTCCTGGGCTCGGGTGGGGGCCAGGTCTGGGGCTGGGATCTTGCAGAGATGACAGCATGGGCTGGGGCAGAGCTGCCTGCACACCCCTGCCTGAAGAACCCGCACTTGTCACAAAGGCATCTGGGCAGCAGATCACAGCTCTGCCCTGGCTCTGGCCTCATGTTGTAACTGCCGCAAAATCCCCACCCGAGCCCCGGATCAGCTCTCCCCACCAAGCCGCATGCCCTTCCAGTGCTGCTCTGGCTGGTCTCCATGGAGACCCTGGGAACGTGGGGCCATGAGGGCCCTTGCTGTCACAGCCCTACAACTCCTGGGTCTCTATTGAGACTGCCTGGCATGGCATGGGTAGGGGATGCTGGGAAATGGAATCCGCCATGGGCCTGATCCAGCCTGTGGGCCAGACTTTTCCCACCCCTGCTCTAGTACCTTTCAACCAAAATTATATGATTTAAAAAGACCTAGATTACCTCTACAAAACATGTAAATACTCCACACTTTTTTACAGACTAATAAATGGCTATAAAGAAACTGGGTTAGGTTGCAGGTCAGGGTACATTTGGGAAGAGAACTCAACAGCTGTACCATTTAGGTCACCTGCTTAGAGGAGTACTTGATTCCTGACATTAGAAATATCAGGGAATGCCAAGATGGTTTTTTTTGTTTATTGTTTAAACAGTAAAAAGCTTTTAATATGAGTTCAGGAAGAAGTTAGGATGGAATAGATTTCCAAATTACTCTACAGAAGGGAATGATTTTTTTCTTACTCAAAGTTAAGTTAAAGGGGAAAAAAAGCAATTAGAAGGACATTATTTAAGCCTGAATATAAACCAGCCAAAGAGACAGTTCTGGCTGCTAGCAACAAGACCCATGGGAATCTATCAAATATCAAATGTTGAATATAGGCCTTTTAAAATGTAGGACCAATTAAATACCCAGACAGACTATGCTTTAAAAGCTACTGGAAATTTCAATTATATAGAAAATTTTAAGAAAAGTTATCTCTAGTTAAAAGGACATAATTCCATGCTAGTTAGGGTGGTAAATAGTGGTAGGGTAGAAATGTTGGAGAAGCAATGCCAGTTCTGTGTGGGATAAAGAGAAAGGTAAACCCTACATCTAATTGGCTACCTAATGAGGGGACATTCAGAGTTGTTACATGTGAGCAGATAGTCAAAAGGAACTGTCAGTATGAAAGCAGAGGCTCAGGAGCTTACTGTTCTAAAAGCAAATCTATTTTAGGCCAATGCATCTGGACTGTGAAACTACATAAACACATTCAGTATATAGCTAGTGGTGTCAGCCCTGAAACTTCAATAGTAGCGAAGAGGAGGTGGAGGAAATAATTAAAATGGAACACTTCTATTTCTAGCACAGAATATAGAGGGCTGTAATAAGTTTAAAATTTAATTAAAGTTTTACATTTAATAAGTTTTAATAATATAATTTATATGCATTTAATCATGCAGTACTAGGCATAGACTGGTAGGCTTGAAAACCAGGTTCATTCTGTAGTCTGAGTCCTGTATAATACAGGCCATATCATTTCACCAAATAATCCCCACATCCTATATAATAACCCGTGGCAGAGTGTGTTTTATCCAGCCTTGAATTAAAGACATTAGGCAGCAGGATCTCAGCTGGTGTAATTGTCACAACTTGTCATTAAAGTCAATGGAGCTATGACAAGTTATCCCTACTGAGAATCTGTCCTTCCCAGTGATAATGAACATGCTGCATTCCTTGGAAATCTTTATAAGTAGTTAATTACTGTCACCAATAACATTTGCACTTCACTTTTAGAAAGATTTTTTTTACCTTCAACTTTCAGTTATTAGATTTTGTTTTGCCTGTAAATAATTAGATTCCCAAAGTCCTGTTTATTATGTTGGCATTCAAAAAATGCAAATGGAAGTGAAATGTTTATTTTAGAATTTTTGACAACTTTGAGAGTTGATGTTAGCTTCCTCCTCTTCCTAAAAGGGGTAGAATTAATTTGTTCCATCCTAGCCTATTTAATAAAAAAAACATTATTAAGAGAGATTCAGGCTAAGTACAAACGTTCAAGGAAGTTAGGGGAGTTTAGATTGCATTACAAATGGCAACTTGATCTAAGGTAAGTCGAGATGAATGGGTTAACAGGGGGGTTGGGAGGATAGAGGAGGCAAGCAGGCTGGGGGGGATCAGGGATCTGTGGTGGAATGGGGGGGCAGGTGTGTTCCACAGGAG
>NW_005842072.1:2073764-2076122 GCF_000455745.1 Alligator sinensis
GAAGGTGGGGTCTGCAGGGCTTTTCTGGTGTCCAGGGGGGTTGGTGGTTCAGGGGGGTTGGTGGGGTCTGCAGAGGGGCTTGTACCAGGGGTATTTTTAGTCCCCTGACCCCACCCAGTGAATTTACACCTCCATCCCTCCTGCTCCTCCCCCGACTAGGGCTTATTTTCTCAGCTCCCAGCAATGGCAAATGCTGATTAAACTGGTGGCACCTGAAGTGGCATGTAGGTTGTGGGGAGCTGGCTTGTCCATGGGGGGTGTGAGGGATGAGGGGCTAAAGGGGGACAGGGATAGGAAAAGTACCAGTGGGGCAAGGATAGGAAAAGTGCAGCCTTGGGGCTGGGGCCAGCAGCTGGCCTTTCCCAGTCCCAGGGCTGTGTATGTAACTGTAAAGAAGTTTCATGCCCCCATCTAACCTACATTGGGTAAGTTTGATAGTACATGGATCCAGGTCTATCTTAGACTGGGTTTGGCCACCAGGTTCATCAACAAGAGGAGGATCAGGGAAAGTGTGGGCCCATTACTAAATGGGGGAGGCAACCTAGTGACAGAGAATGCAGAAAAGGCTGAAGTAATCAATGCTTTTTTCATCCCAGTACCTTCACAGGCAAGGTAATCTCACAGACTACTGCACCTGGCAGCAAAATATGGGGAGGAGGTGAGCAGCCAACTGTGGCATAAGACCAGGTTAGGGACTATATGAAAGTCCATGGGGCCAGAAGGGATGTACTCAAAAGTGCGGAGGGAGTTGGCTGATGTGTGGCCATCATCTTTGAAAATTCATGGTGATTGGGAGAGGTCCCAGATAATTGGAAAAGGACAAACATAGTGCCCATCTTTAAGAAAGGCAAGAAAGAGGATCCAGGGAACTACAGACCAGTCAGCCACACCTCAGTTGCTAGAGAAGTCATGAAGCAGGCCCTCGAGGAATTAACTTCTAAGCATTTGGAGAAGAAGAAGGTGATTAGGAACAGTCAGCATGGATTCACGGAGGGCAAGTCATGCCTGACCAACCTGATTACCTTCTATGTTGAAGTGACTGGCTCTGTGGACGTGGGGAGACCAGTGGATGTGGTGTACCTTGACTTTAGCAAGGCTTTTAATATGGTCTCCCACAACATTCTTGTAAGCAAGCTAAGGAAGTATGGGCTGGATGAATGGCCTTTAAGGTAAAGAAAACTGACTGGATCATTGGGCTGAGAGGGTACTAGTCAATGGTTTGACCTAGTTGACAGTCAGTATCAAGTGGAGTGCCCCAGGGATCAGTCCTGGGGCTGGTTTTGTTCATTATCTTCATCAAATCTTCAGCAAGTTTGCAGATGACACCAACCTGGGGGAAGTTGTAGATACACTGGAGGGTAGGGCTAGGATTGAGAGAGACCTCAACAAATTCAAGGATTAGATCAAAGGAAATCTTATCAGGATCAATAAGGACAAGTGCAGAGTCCTGCACATAGGATGGAACAATCCCATGCACCACTACAGGGACCCACTGGTTAAGCAGCAGCTGTGCAGAAAGGGACCTGGGGGGTTCCAGTAGACAATAAGCTGAATATGAGCCACCGGTGTGCCTTTGTTGCAAAGAAGGCTAACTGGGTTGATGTAGTAGGAGCGTTGCCAACAGATTGAGGGAAGTGATTCTTCTCTATTTGGTACTGGTGAGGCCACATCTGAAGTAGTGTGTCCAGTTTTGGGGCCCCCCGCTACAGAAAGAATGTGGACAAACTGGAGAGAGTCCAATGGAGGGCAACAAAAATGGTTTGGGGGCTGGAGCACATGACTTATGAGGTGAGGCTAAGGGAACTGTGCTGATTTAGTTTGTAGAAGAGAAGACTGATGGATTTAATAGCTGCCTTCAAATACCTGGAGGATTTAATAGCTGCCTTCAACTACCTGAAGGATGTTTACAAAGAGGATGGAACTTGACTGTTTTCATTGGTGGCAGATGACAGAACAAGGAACAATGGTCTCAAGTTGCAGCAAAGGCAGTTTAGGTTAGATATTAGGAAAAAAACTCTCATGAGGAGGGTAGTAAAACACTGGAACAGATTACCCAGAAAGGTTGTGGAGTCTCCATCCTTGGAGGTTTTTAAGACCCAGCTAGATAAAGTCCTGGCTGGCGTGATCTAATTGGTGATGGTCCTCTTTTGAGCAGGGATTTAGACTAGTTAACCTCCTGAGGTCTCCTTTCCAACCCTAATTTTCTAAGATTTTTAGATTGGTCTGTATGTTTGGAATTTCTTTACTGTTACAGGTTTATATTTCATTTCCAATCACTAAGACTGGGTCTGAGTCTAAGGTCCACACCGGGGCCAAGCTAAGTTAGATTGGATGACCATTTTGAACTTGATCTAAATT
>NW_005842072.1:2076132-2084276 GCF_000455745.1 Alligator sinensis
CCCCCAAAAAAGGTCTGTTCTTAGTCTTAGTGGCAAGATCAATTGATACTGGAATGCAGAGACTTTCACTTGGTTAGCTAGAAGAGAGAATTATTGCTGCTTTATAATATTTCTGGAACTAAGAGGGCATATTTTTGTCAGAAGTACCCAGAGTGAGAAGGGAACTCTTTGGAATGATTCTGAAGTTTTATTAGAAAAGTGCACATCAAGAACAATTTATATTGATGATAAGAAGAAACCCCCTTTAAATTATTTTTCGGAGACCAGAGTTCACTGAGGACAAATCATGATGTCATTTATATTAAACAGACAAGGTTCTTTGGGTAAATCCAATATCTTTTATTAGACCAACTCAAATTCATATTATATTTATTTATATTAGCCTTTTAATAATAATTACCATTACATATTTGCATTACACTAGTGGAAAGAGGCCAATAGTCTCATTGTTTCCAAATCTGCAATCATAATGGGTATGTTTAAATCTACCTATAGTTATATATTATTAAGTTTGCTGAACTTCTAATATAATAAATTAGAGGCTCTCTGCTGTTGATAAAACTGATGCAAACCAAAACTAAGGAGTATTGATATATGGAATTAACCTAAATCAGGTTAGTGATGACAAAGAACAAGATGCTTGAATGGTTTGCAGCCTAATCCAGTAAAATATAATAAAAACCAAACTTGTGAAAACTGAAACAATCACTCCCAATTGAAATGTTAAAAGCGATACTTTAAATTATGCCATGCTCTATCTGATCAGCACTCCTTAAGATGCTTGTACACATGATTTTGGATATTTTACTAAGTGTAAGCATATGCATTGATATTTAAATTAGATCTAATATAAAATCTGTTCTTCACTAGGATTTCTTAAAAAAGAAATACGTGCATTTCTCCATCAATTTGCAGATTTAAACTATTCAATTCAAACTGTAACCACGACAGTGTGAAAAGCTATTTACAGGTCTGTAGCCATCTCTGGTTTCATCAATTTGTTTTTCAGTCTTTGTTGTTATTTCTTGTTTCTCATGGATCTCCTGGGACAGCTTCTTGCTTGAGGAGAGAATGTCAATAGCTCATTCGTCCTCCAGGATGTTTCCCTATGATAATGATAATATTTCCAAAATCTAATCTTCTATTTCTTTTAAGTGCTTTCTGTAAAATTATAATAAAAAGCCCCTTAGTTATTTAAAAAAACCATGAAGATCATCTAAACAATACTGCAGCAATCTTATTTGCCTATTTATATAAGTTAAGATTCACTAAAATTGGCTAAAAATGAATTCATCAATGTTTCTTTAGGATTTCATACATCAATCATTACAACCCAGGGTTATTTTATGCGCTAAATAATTTCAGTATGCTGTAGAGGAGACACCAGAAAAGGTTAATCAATTAATGTTTTTTCTTTTCAAAAACCATCTATATATTTATTAAATCTAATTCAATTTCATATACGTTTAGTCTTATGTACTAAAATATTTATTTTAGGAAAGAGTTTGTGTTTTCCTTAGGCCGTAAGACATTTTATTTGCTGTATAGCAAGAGGACATACTGTGATAGTTACAGAATTGTTACAAAGACAGAAAAGACATATAGACATATATAAAGGCAAGGCTTTAGATTTCAGATAGATTCTAGAGGGAAGCTACCTTGATTTACGTAAAGTTGTTTCTTTTATAACCTCCTAAAAGAAATGTTAATTTGGTGTGTTGAAAGTGTGCTTGTTCTTTGCAGCTGCTATGTAAAGATTATTTTTGTCTTTTCAGGTTTATTTACCTGCAGAAATTAACTAGAAAACTATTCTGGATTAACTCAATTGTCAACACTGTTATTCTAGAAAAAGAAAGCTTTCCCCCCCATTTCTCTTAACTCATTGTGTGTTATAGGAAGAGCTGTGTAATATCTAACCCTTTTTGTTTTCCGAGCCCATGGAAGGTTAGGTCTCTTTTTAGCATAAATAAAACTTATGGATGCCTGTTTGTAAGACTCCCATATTTATAAGACTTGACTCCCATTGTAGTAATATGATTGCTGCATGACATCCTGTGGTTAAAAAAAAAGCGAGAGATCAGGTAGGAAACTTAGATTAGAGAAAATCAGTTCATATATAAACCAACAACCTTTTGACCTTTCTTGCCAGAATACATACGATGAGGGCAATTGCCAGTACTGTTATTTGTTTTTATTTAAGTGTTTTTACAATAGGTGTTAGAGTTAAGTAATTTGATGGGTATTTCTTCATCTATCTGTTTTAAATATACCATACAACCCTCTAGATCCATTAACATCATGAAGAGGATGGAAGATTTCCATTAAACTCTGTATTGGAAACAAATTTAAAACTACGTTTGCATTAGTAATACCTACTCACAATAATGAAAACAAGCAATTAAAAACTTCCTTTCCCCTCTTTGTGCTGCTTATATTGTATTAAAAATTAGATCAAACTAGGTAGTTTTGGTTCTCCTGAAGTTGTACATCAGTGCATTGAAAAATAATATTACTAACATAACACAGAAACACCAAACCTTAACGGCAGCCAGCACTGCAAACTCTGCATATATGAAGAAACCTTATTTTCATTAAAAGTACTCAAAAATATTTCACAAAAACATTCCTAAGCAGATGGATTAATGTTTCAGCCATGCACAATGGGTACGTCTTCGAATGCACATAAATACTCTACACTTGAATGTATCCTCTAGGTAATTTTACACAAATTAAATGTAAAGTTACCTGATGTCCACATAGCACGGGTTGGTTTTTTTTTAATGGATACATGTGCAATGCTGCTTTCATGGCTAAAAATTTTGACCATTAGTTTCTGAAAACCTCTTATTTATCCCAAAGCTAAATGCTGGAGCTAAACTGAACAGAAATCTGTCTTATATTTAAAGATACAACAGTAAATTGTTTTAAGTCCAAAAGAACCTTAATTGCTTTTCACAAAACAAATCTGGAAAACTTGTATTTCTCATGACATTACTGCATATTTGAGATCATTTGATTTTTTAATTTTTTAAATGATACAGCGTTTAACTGAATTATGGGGGGAACAATGGTGGGGTCTTTCAGCCTTGGTGTTCTTCCTTTCTTCTTGCAGGGTGATGTCTTTTCTATCCTTCTTGAAGAACAGACCCGTGCCTCTGCTGCCTACATTTTTTTAAATCCTTTCCTGGCTCATTTCTCCTTTCTCATTCCCTGTCTCTCCCTGATCAAGTATTTACGACAACGCAAGCAGCACCGCCACCACTATCTGATTAGTCCCCAGGATTTCTTTTTCTAGTAACTTGTATAGAGAAAACATACTTTGACAGGTACTTCAGGCAGATAATGAGGATTTTGGAGATGGGTGGTCATGTAGAGCTTGAAATCCCTGCTGTAACGAGTAACAGCCATTACTGAACCAGATGTATTCCATTCTACTTTGTTTAAATGTCTGTCTCAGCTTAACTGCTATAGAATGGGATCAAGTTCTTCTGAAAGGTTTTCAAATAGCATCATGTTTCCAAACTATCAAAGTAAAATTGTATCAAAAGAAAAAAAGCCAAACAATTAACAATTTTTATTTCAAAAGCTTTAAACTACTTTGGTTGCTTAGCATGGCAAGAAACACAAGTTGAATGGAGCCTAATGAACTAATTTTGACAATCCTGGGTTTGTGAAGCTTTTTTTTTAATCAATACAATTCTTTTATTTCTAACTAGTGAGCTGAAATAAGTGAAATATTTTAATGAAAACCTATCTCATATATTAAGGATTGACAGAAAAGAAAGCAGTAAGCAACATTTCTTTCACATCAGCAGATGATAAAAAGATCTCCCTTCTTCTATTAGGAAGTAACTTGATTTAGTTCCACGGCGTTAGGATATTACTATTGCCAGCAGAGCTATACACTTTTTTTGGTCAATCTTTGAAGTGCAGCTTTTTTCTAAAAAGCAGTTACAGGGCTTCTTGATGACTTAGATCAGTAGGGGCCAACCTTTTTCAGAGGTGTACCATAAATTAGCCCTCTCCAAGTGTTACTCTGATCCCTTTCTTTTTTCCAGTCTGCTGCTCAGCTTTCTACTCCCTAAGCAAGCTGCTGCTCCCCTTTCTGCCTCTTGCCCTTGCCTGATCTGATGCTCTGCTTTCTGCTCCCTGCCCTATCTGCCACTGTGCTGTCTGTCCCCTCCCCCATTTGCCATGTACCACACACAGAGGTTGCCCATACCAGTTGTGGCACCCATGCTGGCCTCTCTGACTTAGAAGGTGGTACGATAACTACTAGGGCTGTGTGAAGCTTCAGTTGCCAATTTGGTGGCTGAATGTCCAAATCCAAATCAAATCAGGAGACCCTTTAATCTCTCTGAATTGAATCAAAATCCCCCAAATTGATTCAGAAAGATTCAATGATTCGAAAATAAACACAGCTTTAAATGTTTTTTCTACATACCTCAAGGTACCAGGTGGCTCGTGAACACTGAGCTGGTGGGGCGAATGGACAATCCCATGGGAGTGCAGGGGGGTCCCTAGTGTGCTCAGCGACAGACCTCCCCCTACTCCTCAGCTTGGTGACTGGTGCCTCCTAGGTCTGGGGGGGCATCCAGGGTCCCTTTGTGGCCAGAAGTATTTCTGGTCCACTTCCAGGTCCGCTGCCAAGCATCCCCCCCCCCACGGTCCTGTGGGATGCTCCATCTGTCCCACCATCTCACCGTTCACAAGCCACACCTGGTACCTCAAGGTATGTAGAAAAAACATTTAAAGCTGTTTTTATGGCCCAATTGCTGATTCAAAGAATCAGCAATGAATCTTCAGATTCAGCTGAATCGAATAAGGACAGTGATCCAAATCAGTTAATCAAAACACTGTCCCCCAAATCAGGCCAAATCTGAATCTGAATTGAATATAGCCCACTTTGCACACCCCTAATAACAACCATATGGGCGACTGGCCTTCCTAGCAAACTGGATTTGGAGTTCAAGTTCTTCAAGTTCAAGTAGCACCTGGAAGATGCTATAGCTCTTTAGGAGACTGGATTAAGTGTGTGGGTCCAGTATGAGAATATATTCTGCTGTCAGTTGGAAGTGTGAGTAGGTATTTCTTTTTCAAATGGAGGGGCTCTGAAAGATTTAACTTCATGGCACCTACATGACATGGTCAATGAAAAAAAAAACCCTTTGTCTTCTAGAATGGGTAGATTTTACAGTAGCACATTGCCACCATTGTCTAGTAAGGAAAAGAAATACAGGTCTGATGCCTCATGATGTTACTTTCATGAAAGAGAGAAAAATGCATGTAAATTAGCTTTTGAATATGAATATAAAATGCATATAACATTATCTGTTTCACTGTCCCCCTCTACACGTTACAGGTATTGTGAAATTAACTGGAAACCACCTACATATCCAGTGTAGTTATCACACAATAAAAAGCCCCAATCAGCTATAAAATTAGACCTTGAAAACATTTACTAACTTTATAGATGATTGCTGTCAAACTTTAATTTGCACATGTAGCAGGGTCTTCCCTGAGGCTGGGAGCCCCATCAGCTGATTGGGCTCCCAACTGCAGGGGTGCACTTTGTCTAAAACCCCTTGGGCCCTGAGGATCACAGTTGCCATGATCCCTAGGGCTCTGGAGGGCAGGAAATCCCCAGGGCTGGAAGACTGCCACAGGGCAATTCCCCCATCCTGCGGGTACAGAAAACCTCTGGGGCTGGAGAATCACCACAGGGATGTCCCCCTGCCCCAGGGGTGTGTAAAACTACTTGGTCCAGAGGATCATGGCTGCCATGATCCCTAGGACTTGGGGATATGTGAAAAACCCGCTAAAAACCCAAAAACTTGCATGATGCAAGAGGGCTCCCCCTCCCTTGACAATAAGGCACAATGGGATTTCATTTATGATCTCACAGTTGTGCCTCCTGCCATACAGGAGGCGTGATTGTGTAAATTACAGGTTAGAAGAGAGATCTGCATGATTTTAATTGAGTTTAAAGATGGTATTTATACTAAAAGTTTGTATATAATCTGTACTGCAGAGCTAAAGGCCCTTTCTCAGTTATGCACAGAGAATAAGTGCCAAATACAACACTTAACATTAACATAGAAATGACGGGGCTGATCTTTGAGTTGTCTGTCACCATTTTGTGTCAGTTCTGAGTAGTATTGGGTCCAGGACCAGAGGATCAAAAAATGGCCTAGAGTCAGACAGAGCTCACCTGTCTGTCCTAGTAAGCTGTCTCTGTGCTACAGTCTGGTCTTAGGCCTGGGTCCAAGACTGAGCCATGACTGACACCTGGAGGGTGGTCATTACATTTTCATACAGTTTTCTTGTAGCAAGGAGGCTGGGGATAGAGTGGTGTTTGACATATTATTGATATTCAGTATTGTCTCTAGACATCTTATCAGCCTGTTGCATACTTCAGGTTACTTTCAATGAAAAAAGTCATGGAAGTGTGTATAGGTCCTGATTTTTCTTTACTGGATTTACCAGGTATGTGGGCAATGTCATATTTACTAGTAGCTTAGGCTCTGAATCCCTCAGAGCTTCTACTGTTCTGGTATTGCTCTACACTTAAAGATAGGTGAGATTGTGTCCTTTCTTCCTGAGAGAGACTGACTTGTGTTCAGGTAATCTTTTCAGAAAAATAAGCTGATTGAAAGACCAAAGTACGGCAGTTGACCCTTGGGTCTGAAATTTGGTTAAGGCAAGCAGGGTTTGTTATCAGCTGACTTTTAAAATGGATTTCATGAAATTGTTCATTCCAGTTCTTACATTCCTGTGTTTTACTCAACCCACAGTAAATAGCTTTCCTCTCAATGTAGCATATAACATGTGCTGATAGGGAAGAGAAAAAGCAGAGGGCATTAGCAAAGCTCCAACAACACAGTGCCCACTGGTTTTAGATTTTAAAAAATGAATGAATTGCCTGGAGGTAAAGGTGGAGATGAACAAGGAACAGATAGAAGAGAAAAGAGAAGGAGAAAGATCCAGAGGCCAAGGAAGAGGGGAAAAATGGAAAACATAACGAGAAAAAGATAACAGGAAAGTATTAAAAGGAAAAATACAAAGAGAGAGACAACAGAATACAGAGAGGAGGGAGAGAAGTGGACAGGAAGAGTTGGTAATTCCCTGCCCCCCTCCCTACACCACACACACATGCCCATCAAAAGCATCACGCTTTGTCAGCAGTGACAGGAAAAATTGCCTCAACAAGATCCAATATAAATCATGGGAATTGGCAGAAGAAGGCCTTTCCTGTCTCAAATCACCCATCTAATATAGAAGAAAAACTTGGACAGAGAGATTTAGGGAATAATACTGGTTCTGAACCACCAGTTTACTTTAAAATGTTTATTTTTAAGGAAGGCTTATCAACATTTTAAATTCTCATGGACCTTATAATAAATGGCAGGAGTTTGGAAGGGTCAACAGTCACCTAACACATTAGAAAAATGAGGAGGAATCAAGGATGCTATACAAATGGTACTTTAGTGCATGCCATTAGGGGTGGATATGGTTTTAAGAGATATGTATGTATAGTATAATTAAATAGGGTTACAATGCATTCACATGTTGTCAGTACTTCTCTAGTTAGACCATTTGTGATCTAAATTTTTATTATTATTTGTTATTTATGTCTGATGTTTTCCACACGGTGTTAGCCCCTGTGCACACATTCAACATGGGGAAAAATAAAACCTGGATTCGAGTACAGCCTGGGGAAGGTAGCTGCTGTGGCTCTGGCTCTGACCTTGACTCCATTGTCTGTTGTGCATGGAGCACAGGGAAGACTGCACAGTGCATGGCGGGGGTGGGGGGCGGGATTGAGGGAGACAATGAAATGTGGTGGGGGGTGCAAGTGAGGGGAATATCATGTAGTGGGAAAGGATGGGGCTTCAGGTCCAGCCCCAGGAATCTGGGGGTAGGGCTAAAGCTGCCCCCTCCATTGCTGCCTCTGTGTCTGGAGCCACTGTGCGCTCTGTGCTGCACGTTGGAGCCAGAACTAGAGCTGCCACATGGAGTAAGCAGTGGTGGGGGGGTGCAAATGGCCAGGGGGCAGACACCAGGGGAGCAAGTGGCAATGGGGGCATACACAGGAGGGTAAGGGGCTAGCCTCTTACTGCAGCCCTCTTGCTGCTGCTTTCCCT
>NW_005842072.1:2084307-2100189 GCF_000455745.1 Alligator sinensis
TCCCTACTGCAGCAGTGGGGGGATAAAATTAAGATGGCCCTCCGACAATTAGATTCTATACATGGAAAATTATAGCAAATCTATAATTTTCCATGTCTAGAATCTAATTATTGCAGTGTCATCTTAAATTTGAGGTTATCTTGGATTCAGGTAAATACAGTCCTTAAGACATGACCTCTGCCTATCAAAATGCTTACAGTTTCCAAAAAGAAAAAAGCAGCAAGAAGAGTTGCTTGCAAATAGCCTAAAAAGCTGCAGCCACACCAGAAGTTTAATTTCCTACCACATAACTCCCTGCAGATTGGGTCAACATTTTCTTATTTAAACCAATGCTGTAAAAGAAAGGTTTAATATTATCCGTGGACACTTGCAGTAATAACAGCCTCTCTCCTTTCTGTCTTCAAGTCTCAACAAACAGCCAGCAGATTTACATTGACTTTCAGTAGTAAACTGCCCTCAAATAAATATCACTTTCCCTGACTACTAATTCAGGTTCAGCAAGTGCGCATGCATGGGCACACATACACATACACACACGGTTTTCACACAAAAACAGAAAGGTATGCTCAATATGGAGTAGCTGCATGTTAAAAAAAATGTGGTTCAAGCAGTTTATATGCCCGTGACAATAGAAGAAGGGACCCAGTTTTATAATCTTTAAATACATTGCAAGAGTATGATCACATTTATATTTACTCTTTTAGAGCCATTTGAGACTGTCTAAGGGAGAAATACACCCCACCCATCTCCTCTACAAATGATGCTGCTTGGGGAACACTGTAGGAGCTGGGAGGGAGGAATTAATCGGAGACGATGGAAATGCGTGGCAGAAGAGGATGATTTTGTTGCTCTTCTTGGTTAGTAGCTGTTACAATCCTGCAGGGAGCTGTAGGTTAATTGCTGCTGATTTTTTGGGTAGGTGTAATTTGTTAGACTCCATCTTGAATGGCAAGGCAAGAGAGGCAGGATCTGAGAGTCAAGTCTTTCCAAGCCTAGGGAATAATACTAGGTAAGAGTTTCTGGAGTGTTATTACCATTTAAAAAATAAAACCAGACCCCAGGAGATCTGGTATAATATGTCTAAAATAACAGCATTTTCTTTTTACATTCACTACAGTTTCCTTTTGGTAGCAAATGCTACAATAAGGATTACAAAATGGCTTTTATTACACCCCTGGGTTCTCTCATGTTCATAACTTTCAGCAAATAAAAATCACCATGTGGGAGGGAATTTCCCAAGGTTGGCCTGGGCTCAAGAAAGAATGTGTAGGCAAAGTCTGAGTGAAATCTTTCTACACTGCTGCCAACATTTCAAAAAGTATTTCTAAGGGCAGTTTTCCAAGTAGGCTGCTGGCGTGCTTGTACAATTGCAGTGAATTCTAGATCGTTTGTTTGTTGTGTTTCTATGACCGGGACATTTATTATGTGTCCATACCTCCAGCTCTTCTAAGAACCTTCTTCCTATATCATTCCCATAAAGAGACAAATATATAATCTTACGGTGCTTCTAAAATACAGAGGATAAGGACAAACATCCAATAGAGATTTTAATAAAAGAGAGGTAGTTTATGAAGTTGGATTCAAACCAGAGACATTGGGCATAATCCTGGCAAAACTTCTATTGACTTCAGTGAGGCAGGATTTCACTCTGTGTTCTCCCATTCTCAAATACAGCTATCAAAGGTACCAAGAAAGAATCTATCATGAGAGGCCACAGGTAAGAAGGTGTCAGTCTTTGATTATTATTAATGCATGTATTGCAAGACCTAATATAATCGATTTATCCTTTATGAGCCAGACATATGAGAACAATTTTTATCGTGTACTACAAGGCTACCTATAAAAAAAAGAACTATTACATTTCTAAATATTGCAGAGGGGCTAGCATGCAGTATGAGAGCAGAAGCATGATTGGACTGCTCTGCTCAATTGCATTCATTTTTTATGCTTGGTTGTATTCATCTAGCTGATTCTATGCTCGGTTACTGCCAACCTCAATATAGTGTCTGTACTGACAGTACTGGAAGGGAAAAAGAAGGTGGTGCTAAAGAACTGTTGAGGACCTGGCAGTTGATATTAGGCATAAGACCTAAGGTGTCACCTTCCTGGGTTCATGGATCATATGAAAAATTACATTGTTCTTGTTTCACCAAGAACATGGTAGGCCCAGTATGTACATTTTTCATAAAAATCATGTAATAAATGTCTTGTACTTTAAATCCCTAATCCAGCAAAGATTTATATATTTGCTTAACTTGAAATCAACTGGACTATTCACAGGATGTGATGCTAATCGCTTGTGTACGTGTTTGTAGCCTCAGAACCTGTGTGTTTATAGAACTATGACTTCGATCAAACAACATTCTTGATTTTACCATCATAATTAGTTTAATTAAACATGTGGATAAACATTTGCAGGGTCCAAGTCTGGGTATGGTAAAGCCTTCATAATTTTCATGGGTAATTTTCCCCCTTCTGCCCCTTAGTTGGGGAAATTACTAATTTGCTATTTTATAATTTTGTATTATTCTACATAAAACTTTGATAAGATTTCAATTGTTACAGCATATCAAATTCCACTTTTACTTATAATAAAAATAGTATATGCAGAATAAATTGAGTATACTATTAAACAGATGTTTTGAGATTTATTTTATATGACTTAATATAAGATTGGAATGCTTTATTTGTTGGGAGTCCCTTGGGCACTTGTATTACAAGGTGAAGCAGGACTCTCCAGTTTATAATACCACTTTGTTATTTTGTAGATTTAAAGCGACTTAGGGAGCATAGGATGTGTTTGTGATCAGTTTATGTACTTAACAGAGATCATCTTTCTTTCTGCTTTAGTGTTTTCCAGATTTAGCTGTGAAGTGCTACAGCACCTCAAGGAATGTCATGCATACCTGGAGAAAGATGAACAAAATTGTAGTTTATATATATCACCCACAAAAAGCCTCAGCTCTCACATATTTCCTGGACCATCACAGCTACAACAGCACTTCAGTGCTACTACAATTTATTTTAAATCTTTGAACTTTCTTCTAACCATTGGAAGCAACATCATCCCCGGACAAAATGGCCAAAGTTCAAATGCCATCAGCCGTGGCAGCTTTACAGACATTTTTTCAGGTTTTAATCAATTTAATATCTTGACCTTGAGGGTCTATCAAGATAAGCAGCACCTGAGCTGAGGTCGCTGAAGATGACATTATTTCCCTAAAACATAAAAGAAATGACAAAACAATGGGAGTCAGGCACCTAGTGCTTTTGAAAATCCTACTACATGCCTGTCTTCATCTCTAGGCACCTAACAATCTTTAAAATCTGGCTTTAAATCTGCAAAGCAATCAGTCACTCATTGGTCTTCAGTCATGGCTGATTTAAAGATCTGCAGGTGCTGCAGTAAGCAATCAATAGGATTTGAGGCAGAGTGGCTAGTGGCGCTGTGTAAAAAAAATGAAACAATAAATTGGGACATGGAGCTTTAGCAAAGCAGGTGGTTTGAAAAAAAGTATTTGGTAAAGCCTGAGGAGCTGAAGTCAAAGACTCTGCATATTCTAAGAATACCCAGAGTTTCATGCATTTTCTGTTGTTATTAATATTCTGTTTTAAGTTCCTAATACCACTTCCTCTGATCATCTCTTCCCAAGCTGTTCCTCAGCTGTTCAGCCAGGGACAATTTAAGAAACCATATTGAAATGGGCAATACAGTCCTTTGTGAAGGAATTAAGAACTGGATTTTTTTAACTGTACTGTGGTAGAGAGCCAGTGCAGAGATTGGAGGGAAAGATATTGTATTTGCACATGTCTACACTGCTTCCATGTTGAACCTGAGTGTACTGCTGGGACACATAACCTTTCCACTTACCTTTTTTCTACCCCCAAGACTTTGTCTGGGATGTGCTTACTCAGCAGGGGTGGGCAAAATGTGGCCTGGGGGCTAGATGCAGCCTGCCAGGCCATTAATATCTGGCCCGCGGGGCCCCTAAAAAATTTAGAAAATTAATATTAATCTGCCCTGAGCTGCCTGTCAAGCAGCCCTCGATGGCTTGCCGAAACTCAGTAAGCAGCCCCCTGCCCAAAATAATTGCCTGCCCCTGGCTTACTGGCACAGGCTCAGAACCAAACTAATTTTGGTTCTGTCTAATTTTTCTTATTTGACACACACAGACTGTGAAGGGGATGTTCTTCTGGATAGTGTACAGCAGAGCATTAGGACAGATTTGCCTTTTGTGAGGAAAAAGCTATATGAGCTATTCTTTAAGCAAAATCCAAGTAGTCTGATGTATTGTGGTGCACAACTGATTGCGAAGCAGAAGAATGGTGGGGAAAGCGCAGAGTGAAGGGAAAAGACTGCTTGCCTCAATCTACAGACCCTGCCATTTATTTCCCTACTTTTTAAAAATTCTCAAAGCAGTGCATGCTTCCTTCAGCAAATAAATCCTCTCTGTTTTAAAGGTATCCTTATACTTTCCAGAACCAAGTTAGTTGTTCCCTGTTGAAGGTTTTGCAGCTGTGATTATGGAAATAAATCTGTACTACATTTTTAGCCCAGTGGCCCATTGTAGCTTGCTTCAGGTTCTTAGCTCACAAGAATAACGACAGTCATTTTATGAGAATGAGCGATTATAAATCACATACTTTGTCAGTTCAATGCTTTTCTCCAGCAGTAGAGTATCTGAGACAGCTGGTCCTGTAGGACTAGTTCACTACTCACTTCTTGGAGCTCTGCTCACTTTTTGTTTGTTTTACCTGAATTTTAGTCAGCTTTAGCAGCTTCCAGTCTCAGCCATTTTGGGGGACAATGTTAAAAAAAAAAAAAGTTGGGGGGGTTATAAACAAATTATCCACTGTCCAGTATAACATGTATTTTCAACACTGAATTTATATCATACATTTCTGATGAAAAAATAATATAATTTTTTGTTTTCCTTAACTAATATATTCTAACATGCATTTTTTTCCTAATCAAGATAAGCATAACTAGTGAAAACTAAGGACAGGACTTAAGTCAGGGCATTTAAATTTTATATAGCTATCCATTCAATGAGTCCTGTAGTAATCAAATTCTTTTTTGTGCTTTATGAATACCCAGAGTATTTCTGCTGTGCCCAGTGGTCACAGAGTGAACAGAAGAGCTCCCAACCCAAAGTAAAGATGATAAGATTAAATCAAAATGAGAGTGTAAATGACAAAAATGGAAAGAAATATTCTGAATTTTTAAGTTGATTCTTAATACAGTCTTTCCTGTTTTAATGGAACATAACACTACATTTTGTTTTGTTTCCAGATTAATTTACTGGCAGATGATGTTAGTTACATTGTTCAATATCTGTCCACAGTTGTTCTACCAAACACATCTTTACCATATACTGCTATTCTGTAGACATAGCTGCTAGTGTTCAAACAGCCTTTCCCTTTTGTGTGCCTTATTTACGTGCTGATTTACGGGCACAAATTACATTTTGTATTTGAATTTGCAATAATTGCTGTAGCTCAACACAAGAAACGAGCAAAAGTCTGATTATGAGTTAAATATATGACACGCATTTCAAGGAACGTGTACATGTGCAGTAAGAAGGACTATAAATATGATGTGCCAGTGTGACAATATGATAGTTCATTTATTATCATTTCTGATTCATGGATGTGTTTTCAGTATCACAGATACAGGCAGATATCACTTGATGCACTGTGATGCAAAAGTGTATGTGCATTCATATGTTGTTTTAATATAGAGGTGTTGTAGTGATTTACAGCAATAATATATTGACTATACAATTAACTAGGAAAAGCAGGAATCTCTCTGAAACAGGGCAGAATTCATTTGGAAACTTACCTTCTGCATTTCTTCACTACTGGGGATTTAAACTAGGACTCTAATTACATATATTTCTCATGTTTAAAATAAAATGTGAAGAAAAATATACCTTTGATTAAATATGTTGTGATTTGGGCACAACCACAGCCCTTAACTGAAGACACTTTTAAGAAACAGTTAAGGTCTTTATGAAATGAAACAGCTGAAAACAAGAAGGTCTGCATTCCAGACACAGACACACGTCATTCCCCAAAACAAAAGTACCTGCAAGGAAAGCGTAGGCAGGAGGGTTGGTTGGCTACTGTCTGAAGTGGTTTGTGTGTCTGAACGAGGCAGAAAAGCCAGAGAAGCGGAGAAAACAGCAGAAATGACAAGAGCGGTTGAGGCTATATAGACAATCAAATTGCAGGGAGTTAAAATTGGTCAGGGACTTACTGCAGAGCAGCTGCTCCATGGTAACTGTTCATCTACCCACTCTTGCCCCATGGTAAGTGAAAGCTAAATCAAAGCAACTGGCCCTTAATGAAACTGCTTTCACTAACTGTGGGGAAGAGCAGGCAGATGAACAGTTACTGTGGAGCAGGTGTTCTGCAGAAGGTCCCTGCCCCATTTTAACTCATTGCAAACTGATCTTTTGTCCATAGTCTGAGAGAGAAGGCAACACGAATGCATCAAACACAGCTTGAACAAGCACTGGGAGCATGGCCCCAAGAAAATCCAGAGTGAGAGGTTTTTAGGGCTGGCTAAAAAGTGTTTGGAGCTCTGAACAAAGAAATGGTTTGCTGCTGTTTTGCTGACTTTAGGAACAGGGGATTCCATACATTCCCTGTAAATAAACCAGACTGTAATGAAAAAAAATACCTGAATCAATTATTAGCTTCTCCCTCTAACCAGAAGAACCTATAAAGACCTTATATTTTGGACTACCTACTCTGGTCTAAAGAAGCAATATTAGCATTTAAAATGTCTTAATTAGACGCTAACGTTCATGGCTCGATGAGACAAGTGAGTGAGACAAGTGAAATAGCTGTCTTTAAAGAGTAAGTCTTGATTGATGAATTAGGCCTGGGCTTATTAAAGCTTCCTTGCAATACAGGTAAATTGCTAATCCAGGCTGAGGTAAAACCAAGGTTCAAGCCTAAGCCCCCAGTCACATTAAGGGTGCACACAGAAGTGCAGCTCCCTGCTGTAACTGAGAGCATTTTGCAGGAAGCATTCTGGGTTACTACAATCCCCTGGACCAAACAGAAGTTCACTGTTGGTTCCAGGAGGGAGGGGAATCTAGCTGCTGGCTGTGAGCCTGTAGCCAGTTTCCCCTAGCAGTGCCCCCTCCTCCCTGTGAGCCTCTCCCTGTTTTGAGAATGGGAGGGGGGAAAGGGAGCAGAGGGAGCTCATTCTAAGGGTTCCCCAGCTGGCACTGGAGGGTGGAGTGGGTGAGTTAGAGCCCCCTCCCACACACACCTTGGGAGGGCTCCAGTACACCTGCCATGCCCTCCAACATAGACTGAAAAAAAAACCCAGACTGAATTCCCTCTGCTCCCTTCCTCCCCCAGCACACATTCTAAAAATAGCAACAGTCTGGGAGGCAGGCAGACATAAGTTACAGAAGATGCTCTATTTTGAAATGTCTTCATTTGACACCTTGTGCAATGAGGGTTCAGATTTTCATCTGATCAGCCATTTTTTAAGCTGTCTGCAGCCATGCACTTGTGTTTGATCGTGGCTATAAACTGCTTTCTGTGGCCAGATTGAGTGAAAATTATCACCTCTGTCTGCAGTTTAAGTATATGTGGGTGAGGGTTTAAGCTTGATCTTTACCTTCAGGCCAAGAATTTTTTGTATGGACAGCAAACAGGGTTGCCAAGCCAAGACATTTTTTTTACTGACAATCTGAAACTTTTGACTGCCAACCAAAATTTTTTACTAATGTATTTTTACTGAAATATGTTTCACATAATGTAAATGTAACTCTTTTGCCAGGCCTGCTCTGCTGCCAGACCCAAGTTAACAGGGCTGGGTTCAAATTTAATGGTTTAACACCATACATAATAATAAACAGTTGTGTAGTCAGTAAGAAGTTTGCAGTACAAAACCCCCCAACTTTCTTGGGCTGGCAATCCTGCTTGGTTGTGCTGCCATCTCCCAGTCTTCCCCACAAATCTCCAAACTCTGATGTGCCCAAGCATACCCTGCATCATGCTGCTCCCCCAACCTCTCCCCCTCCAAACCTTATTCCCACTGGTCCCACTCCCCTGTTATCCTGTCCCAGACTCACAAAGAAGCCCACCTGAGATCCAACAGTATAATAAACAGCCAAAAGGCAGCAGCAGCAGCAGCAGCACATGACTAGGAAGGAAGAAGTCTACAAAGCACTCAGAGAAGGCTGCCTGTAGGATGCACTGCTCCTGCTTAGACACCAGGGAGCACTGCTGTTCTTTGTCTTTCAGCACTGCACCCAGCTTTTTTATGAACGTGGAACTTCAGTCAGCTCTGATTGCTTATAGTTTTTACAGACGGCTAAATTTTTTTACAGACCTTTTGGATAGGCATTTTTAGCCTGTATTTTTATAGACTGCTTGTAATTTACCATCCCTTGGCAATCCTGAAGGAAACAGGGTTAGGGCAAAGGCCAGGTTACACTGACAATAACCTCAGCTTATTTTGGGATGGAGACATCTTCACAATAAAAACAGACAGAATCATTATTTGTTTAAAAACATGCACTTAGAATTTATAGACCGTTGATGAAAACATAAAAAGGTAGACTTTTTTACAGCTGATATGGTTTTCTCCTTTCTCTAATGTTAAGACATTTTTTACTGTGTATTTTAATGAGATCTATGGAATTCTCCTTATGCAAATTACCTACCTTTTTCTTGATCCAATCTCCTGGTCAAGCAGAAAAAATGTGCAACAATATCATGAACATGATCAGAAATTATTTTCCCCTTTATATATTAATCTTCATACTGGTCTTCTACCACTTATTTAAACTTTTACATAATTTTAGATTACAATTACTATAAAAGGTACTGTGCCAAGTAAACTATTGATATAACAGCAACATTTGTTTTAGAATACTCTCCAAATACCTTTGGAGTATAAAACTGGAGTGTAAATTGAAATAAGAAAATGACAATAAAAGAGTTCATTGGAGATTTTTCAGAATGTCAAAGGTTGATTTAGAGACTTAGTATAGCTTTCTCCTCCAAATCAATGTCATCAACATTATATAGATATTTTTCTCCAGGATTTCTTAAAAGAAAGCCTCCTTCCTAGAGAACGCTTTTTGGCTTAACTGTTGGAGGTCAGTTCTGTGTCTCAGTTTCCTACCAAAGGATGTTTTGTTAGATATAATAAACAATTAAGTTTTCTTGCACACTGCCTTAAAATATTGCCTTTTTATCCCACAGAGCTAGGAGCCTGGGGCAGATTTTTCGGAGCACAAGTCCTTTCTGACATTTTGTACATCTTTTCTAACCACACTGGGTGCAAGTCATCTCTACTATTGCACCTCAATCAATTCAAAGCATCATAACAGAAGAACTCACAAACCAGATTAGTGCTCACAGACTAGATAGTTAGTCCTACATTTCTGCCTGCAAATGATTGTACCCCAAATTGATGGCAAGTGCAAAAGTAAAGGCAAGTCTGAGCTGTTATATCTTCTGAACATCAGTGTTTCCAGGATACACAGGTGATGGTTCTTCTTTTGTTCCGTATACAGGTAAGTATGCTTACATTCTGGGCATGGCTCTAGCTTTTTACTAGAGCTAGATGATAAAACAAAACCTGTATTCACTTTAATTTGGAGCACCAGGCTAAGCTATACTTCAGATCTGAGTCTTGAAATACAAATCTTGCTTGGTCAAAATTGCATTCTTGTGTTCTGCTCGGTGCCTGATGCAAGTCATCAATTGGTCAAACTTTGAAGGTAATGACTTTGTCCTTATGAACTGCATCAATTTCAGACCCAGCTCTATAAACACAGACTAGACTGTTACAGCTTTCTGTGCACTTGGAAACTAGAGCACTGACCAATTTGTAAGAGACTGGTGGCCTGTCAAACCTATGTCCTCTGGGGACAGAGATCTTGGGTGACAAGAAATCTCTCTGATCAAGCTGTTAATTTGGATTTGGGCATCTGTACTGATATCAACTAAAGCAATTATTAAAAAGGTACTGAATCCAGTGTCTGGAACTCTGGAAAAAGGAAACTTGTGGGATGAAAAATGTTGTAATGTTAATGGTTCATGCTGTGACCATAGCATTCACTGTACAACTAATTTAGAATGCTATGGGGTTGCAGAATTAAAATAATGCATTTTAGTAAAAAGTACCACTATAAGAAACTGGAGTTAATATGAGCAATTCTGTGAATTACTATTTTATAGAACAATTTTACTATAACTAAAAGTCTGTACCCACCATGAAACAATTCAGGTTTTTCATTCTATTTCACTATAAACAGTTTCACTGTAGGTCAGAGTTCACTATAAACTGTTCCACTGTATAATGAAGTAAGCCAGAGGGGATGGTTTAGTAGTCTAGGTGTTTGCTTTGAACTAGCTAGACACCCTGGAAACAGAGGTTCAACTCCCAGTAGGGCTAACTCACCCTTCAACTTACTGAGATAGATAAGTAGAGTTTATTGCACTTCACTATCTATGGGCCTCTCTGATGGGATAAGCCCTTAAGAACAGAGGTGCAATCTACCCTGTGAGGATGTTAAAGAACTCATTCTTTTTCTCTTAAGAGTATGGCTTTGCTTTGAATCTCTGACCAAAATTTTCCATTCACCTATTGTTGTGCAGTTCACTGTGCACTGCTCGTCTGATTGACTGCTGTCCTCCATCTTAAGGATGGATGCATTTCAGTCGTGCTGCACATACTTGAAGCCTGACCCAAAGGCCACTGAAATCTGTGGAAGTCAAACAATTTCAATGGCCTTTGGATCAGGCCCCTAATTTGTAAAACATTCTATGTTAAGAAAATTACAACCCAATGTAAAATAGTATTACTAATAACAAGTGCCATGCTGCGTGGTGCAAACACAAAATATAAATGCAATGGTGTATATTTACTTATAGCCTGTGTTATGTACACATACATTCTCTGTGTGCAATGTATAAACTGTATCAAATGTGAACCAGTCATTCAAAGACACCTCAGACGCTTCTCCCTGTTATCGAGTTTATTAACATTCCTCTCACAGTGCTTTGCCTATAGAAATTTAGCAAGATGAAAGTTTGATGCACAAGAAGAATCTTAGGACATAGTGGTTACCGTAGCAACCTTGTCATAGGCTTCAGTGGTCCTGACCCAGCTACAAAGTCCTTTACAGGCTGGGGAGACATGCCTAATGACAGCTGGCTGAAATTTGGGATTACTGATAAACTGTCTTCTTATCTAGCAATAACCTTTGAGGAATATTATCTTTATTGACTTTGTTTAAAAAGAAATCAAACAAACTGCCACTATAAATTAGTACCTAGCAATAACCAGTAATACTAATTTATTACAGTATCCTCCCTTGGCACTGGTGAAGCACCTGGGACACTGCACAACAGGATAAAAACAAATAAGGTATAATTAATTAACACTGATAACACTCCCTCCTCTTTGATCCATATAAAACACAGTGGTCTAGATCATCTTCCTCAGCCATTCCTCTAACTGTATCAGCCCCAATTTTGGAATCCAGCTACTGGCTTTCTCAGCATCACCCCACCCTGTTCTTGTTTTTTCCTCTCACTTTCCAGTTGTGTCCACTTTTGCTCCTCTACCCCCCTCCATCCTATGCCAGTCTTGCCTTTGAAACATATTGGTTGGAGCAGGGGACAGCGTTGGTGTGGTTGAGCCCAGTGCTCATGGCAGGCCAATATTAGAGACTGGTACTATGCTGGATATAAAAGTTGCTTTTGTCAGTTGTGATTTCCTTGCTTTTAGTGTTTGTATTTTTGTCAAGAAATACTCTTGAAAAACCATTGCTTTTAAGTTAGCAAAGTTTTGTGAGTGGGAAAGTTGTGCATCTGTGCATGACACATACATTTCCCCTCACAACTCATGTTATATAGAAAAATGTTAAAACTGTGGTTGAAGATATACAGCTGTAAATCTGGGAAAGATCACGATTAGTTCGGTGATTTTAAATTTGACAGCAACTTGCATATTCTGCTTTGCAAAGCATGAATCTTCGCTTTCGGTGATCTGCACTTTTGTTCAAAAAAGAGGTGGAAAATGAGACATCTTGGGACTAACACTACCTACACCCATCTACAATCCTAGATGCTTTACCCATTTGGAAACTGATTTAAATAGGTTTAGATTAGATGGTAACAAACACATAAAACAGTGCTTTCATATCACACACACGATTTGAAGGGAAGCTGTCGATTTTTTCCAATCATTTTTTTAAATTTCTGAGATCAAGACATTCCACTTATCACAAGGATTTGCAAAAACACATACACACTTATTACAAAATTTTCTACATCCTTTGAACTTAGCTCAGCAATACAATATGGGCATATTTTTCTATTTTATATCACTTCATGTCAGACAGCACACCAGAATAAGAACAGTTTATTCATATTGTGTGGGAGCAGGTATCAATTTGTAGCTTGATGCATGTATGTCAAAGTGGAAGGCATGACACAAACCTGTTTATGAGCAAGGACATGTCAGCAAATCAATGAATAGCTTCAGGCATGTCATAGCTGACAGGAAAGTTTATGATATGCCTTTCATTTCATTGGTATGCTGTATGTGTAGCATGTCACAAAATGCTGTGATGTTTGGCACTGACTTCTTGGTTAGTAGTTGGGTAACAGAGTCCAGTGTGTGAATTTCACAATATTTTTCCTTTTGATATTTGTGTGAAACACATTCTGCAGTCATAAAAGTGGAATAATAGTTATGATTATAATTTCCTGGATTTTTCCTGAAACAATTTATAGTTCTTCAGTTATTAGTTTAAATTAGACTAAGAAAAGAATTCTTACTGGACTAGAAAAAGGTCTAATCAGTGTCGCCTACTGTATGAGGCACCAAATTAGTTCTGCCACTGGTCTGCTGGGTGACTTTGGGCAAAGTCATTTCACCACTCTGAGCCTCAGTTTCTCCACCTGTAAATTGGAGGATAATGGTGCTGACCTCCTTTGTAAAGCATTTTGAGATCTGCTGATGAAGAGAGCTATGTATACATAGGAGCAGGGTATGTTTAATAATAAGGGATGCCTGTAGAAGTGTGGGGATGCTGCTCTGACGTGTTGTAATTATAGCATGTCAGAGCAGACTCAATTAATCAAGTCTGCTGGAGTGTGCTCACTAGCTTCCATGTCTTGTGTATTCAGCATACCTGTGCTTCAAAATGGCGGTGGGGGGGCTTTAACTAGAGCTTGTTGAACAAGCTTTAGTTAAAGCACCATTTTGAAACATGGGATGCTGAATACATGAGATGCTGCAGGCACTTTAATTAGAGTGGCTTTTGGAGCCGATCTAATAAAAGCACCCCCTCCCCATTCCTGGAGCACCTGTAAAGATGCCCAAGAGTTTTTGCTGAAGTCAATGGGAAGACTGCTGTTGTCTTCACTGGGAGTAGGACAGGCCTTTGGTGAGAAAGCTATTATATGATAAAAAAGCTACAAGAAGCATCTCGGAACAAAGCAACATTTAAATAAAGAATTTCATAGTTGGGGGCTACCTCTTAGTGCCATATAGGTGTTTTAAAAATAAGTATACTTATTTTTATTACAGTAACTCCTAAAAGGTCCCACAAAACACAGAATTTCACTGTGCTAGGAATTGTACAATACACATTTAAGGACCTATCTACACTGCAGAGTTTTGACTTATCTACAATGCAACTGCAACATAAGTTGCCTTTTGTCAGCACAGGTTTTCTTGTGTTGATACACAGATTTGATACAGGCCTTTGCAATCTGGGTAAATCTATCTCTCTGAATGACACAAGCCCTCTAATACAGCTGACGGCAAAATTCTGGACTTGATCAAATAATATGGTTATGTTGGCATCAGTAAACCCTTCCTATAGTGGAGCATGTCTTCTTCTAACATAGTCTTGCAGCAACATTTGACTGAGATGGTTTTATTCAGGAATGAGCCTACCTTGAGCAGGGGGCTAGACTAAATGACCTCATGAGGTCTCTTCCAGCCCTACTTTCCTACAATCCTATGATGTCCCACACGGAGAATATCTGGTAATATTCTCCAAGAGATCAGATCAGAGAGTCACAATGGTTCCTTTTGGCCTTATTATTCATTAATTTTATTAATCTTTAAAAGGTGTTTGGACTTTAGGTATAGTGCACCGACAAACAGAGCTAAATTGCTATGGAGTAGTTGGTGAAATAACTACAACTACACCGTAGGTACATACATCCCTCCCCTCTTTCCTAACTGTCTAACCAGAGCAGTGGTTTTTACCTTTTTCATTTGTGGACCCCTCAAAAATTTTGAATGGAGGTGCAGATCCATTCGGAAATTTCAAATGGAGAAACAGACCCCTTTGAGTTATTATAAGTATGGGTATTCACATACTTCTGACTGAACATAGTTGTCTTTCATGGACCCCTTAGACATAATGCATGGGGTCCATGGTCCAAAGTTTGAAGACCACTGAACTAGAGTATCCTGCATTTCTCCTAAAGTGCTTCTCTAATCTCAAGGCAACTGAAAAGATTTCAGAGTATCAAAGTAGTTTCATAGTGCTATCAGTATTTTTCATTAAATGGAAACTTAAAAAAAGAAGCAAGTCTGTTTTGAATATCCTAGTTTTGTGTTGTTTTTGCGGATTGGAAATAGCCCAATTTGTTTTATGGCATCCTTTGTTACTGTACCACATGGTTCCAATAAACATCAGAACTTGAGAACTGATCATCCCTGCTTATGTCTCTATAAAAATGTATGATAGCATCATTCTGTAGGGTTCCTGACTGAGGTTTTTAACTTAGATGGTAATTTAAGATTTTCTATTGGGAGGGACACACTTCTTGTGAAGTAAGAACCAAAAAGCAATTTGCCATGCAGCTGGCTAGCCAAGTCAGCCCTGCATGTCAATAGCTGGTGATCTTTATATTTTAGACTTTCTGTGCCTTCTGGCTTCCACAGGAGCCCTGTATGAGACAAGAAGTATAGCACTGCAAAGATAGGCTCCATCTGGGAACTGGAGTTGCTAAGTCCAAATGCTTAATACCAAAGGTGATGCAAATCTATTCCCATGCACTGAAAACTGGTTAGTGCCTTGAATTCCATCCCCTAACCTTTGTTTTGTACAGGGATGGAGATGAAGAAATAAATGAGAAGTTGAAGGGGCTCAGGAAGATTTCAAGACCAGAGAGCTGTAAATGTAACTATGGGTGACGCAGGCTCTGTGGCAGAAGCGTTCAGACAACAAATGATGCTGTCA
Source organism: Alligator sinensis (assembly GCF_000455745.1). NCBI lineage: Eukaryota > Metazoa > Chordata > Crocodylia > Alligatoridae > Alligator > Alligator sinensis. The sequence continues at coordinate 2,099,562 of NW_005842072.1, forward strand.
ATTGAGCTAGCATGAATGCGTCTCCAGCAATACCATTCAAACATTTTCTTTCAATGAATTAATAGTCTTGCACAAAACTACACTGGAAGACATGAATATTTTTTCACAAACCGTAACTATGCTATCAAGTACTTTAAAAGATTCTTGTGCAAGTCTGTCAGGAGATATAGTATAAAGCAGAAAAGAAAACAGAACAGCTGGGATGGAGGAGTGGCTAGAAGGGAGTAAGAACATGTGTAAATAGCTTCTTAGATGAATCTGAAGTGCAGAAATGATAATGCATGCACCACAGATGTAAAGGAAATTCAAGACCGTTATCAGAGGATAAAACAGCTGGAGTAATCAACACAAAGCTGGGAAATGCTTCAAGACAGCACATGAGGATGAGGACAAGGGGCCAAATTCTCTTGTGGGTTTAGTCCCTTTGAACTACCAGAGGGATGCCATGAGGCTGGCAAACAGTTGGGAATACTCCTGGCATCGGTTGGGACGGAGCTGGCATAGTCAATTCACATGCAACTGGGCTTGGCAGAAGAACTGTGTGCGGGCTGATAAGAAGCCATAGCCTACTGCTGTTACTTACCAAAGGCCTAGCGCAAGCACAGATGCTGCCAGAAAATGTGGCAGG